>NC_140077.1:105555728-106005728 GCF_964194135.1 Talpa europaea
CACTAGGTCCATGTGGACACTCCCCCCAAGTCCCCACAATACATATTTGCTAATTAGCTTACCAGAGAGTATAACTGATCAAAGAACTCCATTTAAACCCACTTTCCACTAACCTCAAAGAGCATATTCCTTCATCATTAAAAATATTAACACTGATTCATTCATGTTTAAATAAATGAGCTATATGAAAACAAGTATCATGAAAAAGTTATAATACAATTTTGCCAAAATTGCTACTGGCAGTCTGAAGACTAAATGCTGGCATTTCTCTTAAAGTAATAGGTAAAAGGAATGAATATTTAAGACCATTCTGTCTGAACAAGTTGTACACAACTCCCCTGGCAGTGATATTTCAAAACAGCAGAAAGAGATTTGTGAGCACCTGTCACTGTGTGACACGCCTACCGCTCTCCAATTGCTCAGAGGAATATTCCCGTGCCATCATTAGACACTAATAGTTATTGAGCACTCCCATGGCTTGGAGGCAAGAGCAGGAGGCCTGAAGGAAAAAAATGGTCCCATTTCCATAGCTCAGCAAGGAGAGAGGCCAGAAGGACAGTAATAGCAATTTGCTGGCGGAGGACCTGTAAGTCATCAGCTCTCATCTCTACAAGATCTGCATCCTCCAGGTCAAATTCTCAACTTCATGCATGCACTTCCAGTTCCGCTGGGCGGACTACATGGGGCTCCTGCTCTCAAACTAACTTTGAGACAATAGTTTTTCTGCTTTTAGCAAGTACCTTCCACTGAAAATTGACTCATAAATGTATGTTGGTGGTGGTCTTTCCTTTCTCGTTTTTTCCCTTTATCATTACTTTTTTGGAGAGTATAATGACTGCTTCTATAAAGCAAGAAAGTGCTATCAAAGAGGCACAATCCCCATACGGAATTTGGCAACAGCACACCCAAGGGGAGGGTATGCCCACACAGGATAAGGAACAGGTGTACACTGGTGGGACAAGATTTTGCTAACTTGCACAGTCTGGTGAAAGAAAGACCCTAAAGAATACTTTGCCCTCACAGACACAAGAGTACCTCAAATGAGAGCACGTAGGTGAAAGTGCTTATAAACCATGAACTGCCAAGCGGCTGTAAATTACTTCTGTTACTGATGTGGCTATTGCAAAGGCAAAGACCTGAGCAACGTGTGTTGTATGGTTTGAAAGAGTTAACCATGTCCAGAGAGAAGGGAGATCCCAGAGGATACAACAGAAAACCCAGGCCAAAAATAAAAAAAAAAAAAAAAAGAGGTGCTGGGGGTGAAGGCTCCAGGTCCACAAACTCTGACTGAATTCGACAAATACATACAGAATGTTGAGCACTGGCCTACGTCTTGGGATAGATGACTAAAGAGCACCAAACTAGTGTAGCCAAAGATCTCTGTCTTTCCTGGCACGCTAGTCTTATGATCCAGAGACAGTCAAAAAGCAGTTAAGTATTATAAATAAGAAAATCACAGTATCGTTGAAGTTAAGTGCTAGAGTACAAGGTTAGGAGGATGGAAAGCATGGACGGCTTCAATATTCTGAGCTTAAGGGATGAGTCAAAGAGCAGAATGAGGTCAGATTTTCAATGAGGGTACTGAAAAACTACATTCAATTGCAATAAAGATGAGTAAATCTAGGTGCCTGAGTAAAATTTACATAAAATTTGACAAATCCAAACCACCTAGGAACACACAGCTCACTCTTCTATTTCTTTTCCTTCAACCTTGTTCAAAGTTATTGACACAAATGTGCTATGTAGCATATTTACAGGAGAAGATATGAAAGTCTTAGCCAGAGGCAAAGGGAATGACTAGAGACAGAAGCAAAGCAGACGACAGCAAAAAGAGTGGCAAACGAGCACCGGCAGAGGAAAGGACTTTAAATATGACTTAATTTTTTTTCCTTAGGAAAAGTTGGCTTTAGGTCAAGGATGATATATCAGTTTCATTTCTAGTAACAACCCTAAACAACTGAGAGACTCTCCCTGGAGCAATTCACTGATAAATAGTTCTGGGTCCTGTGGGAATTGAATGAGACATTTCTTCCATGGGCTCAAGATGGGGGTGTGTGGCACACAAGCCCCACATCTGTCCTTCCTTCCCTAGATAGATCTTAGTGCTTTAAAGACAAACACCACATGACTTCACTAATATGTGGAAGATAAAGAAACAAAACAAATAAATAAAACAAAAACGAACTCTTAGACTATAAGAATAAAACAATGGTTACCACAAAGGAAGGAGGTGTGGGTGGATAAATCAGGTAAAAGGAGTCAATTGTATGGTGACAGGTGGGAATTTAGATCTTTGGTGAGGAACATAATATAGCATATATAGATGTTAATTTATAAGGAGGTACACCTGAAGCCTATATAATGTTGTAAGTCAGTGTTACGTCAATAAAAAAACTGACCTAAAAAAATCAGTAAACATTCATAGGTCACCTACCAAGCGCATGGTAACATCAGGAACAGTGGAGGATTTGGAAGTATAGAGCTTGGTCTGGGTGGTAAAGGAGTTTATAATCTATTGATAGTTGGGGAGAAAGGCAAATTATAAAAGTAACACTAGAAGGCAGCAAATGACTAAGTTTCTAAAATTTCAGATTTTGGAAACTGCAACAGAAAAAAGGCAGCCAAGGAAGGCTTAATGGAGAACATAGGTCCTGATCTGGGTTTTATTTTTTGTTTTGTTTTGTTTTTTCCCAATAATTCTTTTTTAAAAATTATTTTATATATTGTTTACATCATTCTTCATTTCTGATCTGGGCTTTAAAGAAAGTATACCACTGAAATTAACAGGAAAAAGAAGGTCTGGTTCCAGCAGAGATGGAGAAAAATAAAGAGGGTGATCTGAAGAATAAGGAACAGGTCAGCATGGCTGAGCACGCCAGAGCAGAGAATCTGCACATGGCACCAGATCATAGATGCCTGGAGTATTAGTCAGGGTTTTCCAGAGAAACAAAACCAATAGGACACACAGAGAGCTTTATTAAAAGGATTGGCACATGCAGTTAGGGAGGCTGAGAAGTCATAAGACCTGTAGTCAGTAAGTTGGAGAATGAGAAGAGTAGATAGTACAGTTCAAATCAAAATGCAGAAGATAGATGTCCTAGCTCAAAGATAGTAGACCAAGAGAAAATTCTAGCTATTTAGTGTTTTTGTTCAATTTAGTTCTTCAACAGACTGAATGGGGTCCATCCACCATGGGGAAGGCAATCTGTTTTACTCATCAGTTAATCTCATCCAGAAACACCCCCACAGACACACCCAGAATAATATTTAATCAAATACCTGAGCACCCTGTGACCCAGGCAAGTTGACATATAAAATTAACTAGCACCCTTGAGTCATTACCCAAAAGGCATCATGTAACATGATCAGTGACGTGAACAAAGCTCACCATGGCATGAAAATGGATTACAGGAAGAAAAACAGGCAACAGAAACAAGATTAAAAATGTGATAATTGACTGTACTAATAAGAGACAGACATGTCTAGCATTCTATTCAACATACAGTAACTAAGATGTAGAGTTACTGTTGGTGTCCTACAGTTTAATTTGATGGCAGGATCCAATGCAGACCAAGCCAGCAGGAACTGGAGAAGAACTTCTAGGACTCCAAAGGGCAGCAAGCAGAATGCAGACCCCAGGGAAGAGTGTCAAGTTGAGAGTCTGCTCCAGGCAGACCTACAATGATGACAGCTCAGTGGGCAGCAGGCTTAGTCAGCCGGGCTGAGTCAGGAGGACTTTGTCAAGCCAATTCGTTTTGTGATTCACTGTGAAGGAATGACCACTCCTCAATGACAAACGATCCCTACACACAATCAACAGGCAGGATTACTTTAGGGGAAAATATGCTGATAGAGCTTTTTAGGAGGCAACACAACCAGTCCCAGACACCAAAACATAAGTTACAAGGTGATTCTTATCATCCACAGCAACTCTAGGGTCAACTTGTCCAGGAGGATAGCAAGATCCTAAAGAGTGACAAGGTGAAGAAGTACAAGGAGGATATTCAGAGAAGGTCAAACTCAATCAAGCTGATACAAAATTAGCATTAACCATTAAGATTTAAATACAACTCTTAGCAAACACGAGGTAGTCTGATGCTTCATGAAGCAAATCAAAGTCAATGAAAAGTCCTGTCATCAGATTTTTTATATGTATTTAAACCACTACAGCTTGCAAAAGTGCAAATATTTTGTAATATACAAATAGGAGATTAAAAAATATTTAATTTAGGAAAAACGTGGCTTTATGTTAAGAGAACAGACATCAAGAAAAGTACATTAAAAATGTTGCATCCAGGGCCTCCCCGGTGGCACAGCGGTTGAGCGCTGGGTTGCCAAGCTACCCGCAGCCTCTGCAGCGCCGGTTCGATCCCCGGCTGCTCCCCGGCCACTGGAGGAGGGTCCCGCATGGCGCACAGACCTCTCCTGCCGCCCGCTGCTCCCCTCAGCAGTGTACCTCGGTCCTTCTGCCTGCTCTGCTCCCCGCTCTGGCTCTGGTGAATTCTCTCACCCTCCCGCGCTTCTGACTATACCCAGCAGTGCTTGTATAAATAAAAAGTTGCGGGCCTCCCTGGTGGCGCAGCGGTAGAGCGCTGGGTTGCGAAGCTGCCCGCCGCCTCTGTGGCGCCGGTTCGATCCCCGGCTGCTCCCCACCACCGGAGGAGGGTCCCACATGGCGCGCAGACCTCGCCTGCCACCCGCTGCTCCCCTCAGCAGTGTACTTCGGTCCTTCTGCCTGCTCTGCTCCCCGCTCTGGCTCTGGTGAATTCTCTCACCCTCTGGCGCTTCTGACTGTACCCAGTGCATGTATAAACAAAACAAACAAATAAATAAATAATAAAAAAAAGCCTCTATTTTAAAAAATAAATAAATAAATAAATAAATAAAAAGTTGCATCCACCCACAAAAAGATCAAATATGATCATATACAAACTAGCTTCCTGTGTTACAAGAAATTCTTATTTCATTAAGACAATTTTTCATATGAAAATATCAAAAAACTTTTTTCCTAATAAAATAAGAACAAGCGTCATTTACATTTTTTAGGGTGCATAAAATATCCATGCTAAATAACCTACTAAAGATCGTATTTTTAAACTATAACTTAAATTACTTGAGTATAAATACACATACATATATATATTATACAGAGACATGTATATGTGTACAGAAACACAGATGTAAATATGTAAATATATTTTTCTATATTCATTCTGATATATTACAAAGAAAACCAACCTAAAATGAATGGACTCCACGTAAAGTTATACAAACACAGGGAAAAAATAAGATACTCACTTTAAGTAATGAAACATGAATCCTCTAATTGAGTGGTTTTGAACAGGCTTGGACTCAATGAAAATATTAATCAACTCTCTAAGGTCAATAAAAACTTTGCCACAGGAATTCCTGAAATGTTCCTGTTTCAATGAGTCTGAGTCATAAAATTTAGCTCAAGAATCTTATTTCACATTTTCCACACACAGACTGAAATCAGTTCCTGGCACTTTCCACCAGCCTAAAGATCTTAAAGCTGGCCCATGACCAGTAGCATCTCAACAGGGGTAAGCTCTGACAACACAAGAGAGGAGCTAGAATGCACTGACTCTGCCTTGTGCAAAACCCACTGGAGTCTCTTGACTCTGAGTGCCTCCTTAATGCCATGTCCTAGAATAACGTTCTTCAGGAAAAGTTAGGGGAAAAAAAAAAAAAACCTATGCTCCATAAAAACTAATTAGCAGCTCACCCAACACTGTAGAATATTTTTATAGCTGTTATCAATTATTATCTTCTCTTGGGGGAGACATTTAAACCAAAAGAACCTGAAATGTGAGGAAATGAGGTAAGTAAGCCCTCCCAGAAACTCAGTCTGGCCTTTCTGACCTCTTGTTTCAGTTTCTGGTCATGTAGCAACCTACATTCAGAAAGGGGAAAAGGTAAAGAGCAATTTGTAAGGGAGAGGCACTACTCCAAGTGTAAGTTAGAGAAATTTAACATTTTCATACTTCTGACTCACAAATCTTTCCTACAGAAAACACTCATATAAGGGCACAGAGGTACACTTTAAAGGATGTTTTCTAAAGCACTGCTCTGAACGTAGAAACAGAGAAATACAATCCAAATTTCCAACTACAGGAACTTGTTTAAATCACCTATGGTGCAATGCTGTATAGGCAGGATGCACTGCATGTATGGTCATGGAAACATTTTCAAGATATATTAGCTTAAAAACAAAAGCAAGTTGAATGTTGTTTAGTATTACCCCCAGTTGGTATTAACAATCACAATAATATATTTTAATAGAGAAAAATTGAGGAGGGGGGCAGAAACATATACTTATTGACGCAGTTTCTCCAGAATATAAGATTACAGTGTATTTTAACTTTCAACATTACCTTCATTAGTGTTTGAATTTTGAAAAATATATATTATGGGTATGAAGAGGAAAAAATAAAGTTTTATTTCATGTTATTGATATAATTGGAAGGGAACAGGAAAAAAATTATATCAAGAAAGAAGCTAACTTTTCTACAATAGCTCTAAAATATCATGTTTCCTCGTCCTTTGGAAGACAGTCATATCCTTATTCTCAGAACTTCAAAAGCAGCAACACACACAGATATTGAAAGGCCCACTTAGCATCACCCTTTAGTAATAGCTTCTCCACTATTTATCAGATTCAACTTGAGTGACACTGTCAGTTCCTACAAAATTGCTGACCAACTGCTTAAGTGTTCTTCATTCCCATCAGAAGTTATCACAAAATTAACAAATAGAAGTACAGATTCTAAAGTCTCTTATGATATTTGAAGCAGAGGCCTCCCTGGTGATGCAAGGGGTTGAGACACAACCTATGAAGCTATCAGCACAAGTTCGATCCCCGGCCAGCCAGCGAGGAGACCCACATAGCGCAGCAGACCTCTCCTGACTCGCCCACTGCTCCCCTCAGCAGTGTATTTCAGCCAGTCTGCCTGTTCTGTCCCCCACTCTGTCTCTGGTGAATCTAACCCCCCACACTTCTGGCCTGTACCCCAGTTCTTATATGCATAAATAAATAAATCTTTAAAAAAAAAAAGATATTTGAAGCATTTTCAAAATGGAAATAGGAGGAAGTCAAAGTCCTGTGACATATTCCAATACCATAAAACTTGAAAGAAGCAGGAGAAAGAATGTCTGGAAAGGTAACTGAGGCTTAAGAAGCGGAGGGGAAATTTCCACCTGCCTGGGGAGGGAATGAACTTGTACTGGGAGAAGTTTGTCTCTACAGTCATGTGACCTTGACCAAACACTTAAACTCCTACACACCTCAACTTCCTCAACTGCAAATGAAAGAACGGGGATTAAACAATCTCTACAACACTATCTTGTTATAATACAAGATATAAAGTGTACAGTTATAAGGCACACAGCCAGAAACAGTAGGCTCCTGCCTGGTCCTCCTCACCCTTGAGGTCAATTTCCCAAAAGAAGCTCTTTCAACTATTCTAAATGTTTCCTTAAGCACATATTTCCATATTTGTAAATCACGTAATTTAAAGCTATTTCCTGATTTTTTTTTTCAATTTTAGACATTAGCCAAGAGTTCCCTATTCAACCTACTAGGGAACAACTACACTGTGGAGATGAGCAGGATATAAAGATTATATACATGTACACATATATGTGAACATATTTATATATGGTTCTATCCCCATTAAGTTCACATTTTGGTTAAGAAGAAGTAAAATCCATTTCCTATCCAAACACTTCACAAAATGTAACAGGGTGAAATTAAAAACATGGTCCTACCTAAGAGTTCCTTATTTTCCTTGAACCTCATCTGCTTTCCTCCTGTACAATCTGAGCACCCACTACAAAATGGCTAAATCACAAAGCATAAATCAGGTACCTGCGAAAGCACTATAAAAAATGTCCGTATCAGTTACTATCTTTACTAAGAGATCCCTATAAATGAAGTCCCTGAAGTTCTTGGTCAGCCCCAGGCACTTTCCGCTACCTGGGCTAAATAAAAACTCAGGAAGTTGCATGGAGTCCAGCTCTTCAAGGGGCGTAGTACAGCTCTATGAGACAAATGTACACAGGATAAAGATCAAGTGTCCAAGCAGGGATCAGGAAAAGCAATTTTGTGTTATATTTGCAGAAGGAGGTGCTTCCCTAGCAAATTTTTCCTAAGTAATACAAGCATATAATTGCCACTCCTGAGGCAACTCCTGGTTCTTCGAATATTTACCTCTATATTTCTGCTAACTTGTCTGCACATATTCATTTGCAGCATTATCGATTGACTGCCTATCATGACAGGAAGAACAGTGCAGAAAAAGTTTTCTGAACCAAGCTTGGGAGGGATCACGCAGAACTCTGACTCTGAAATAAAACAGTCCTTTCTTTTCTAGTCTTCAAAGAGATAGAACCCACTATAGTGTCTATGCAGAGGCAAGAAAGAAGCTGGCTAGGCAGTAGGGCCTCAATTATTAGACCACTCCAAACCTCTCTCTGAATGTAATTCAGTGAAGCTCAACTCCTCTTGTCCTTTCCACACATGCCATATAGCTTAATCCTGCTCCTACAGATACAGGTCAGATGGCAAATGGGACCCCTGTCTTAAATTATTTTAGGCCAGGCATGGACACAATTCTTATGAGCTCCATGGGAAGGGATTAACTGGAGCTGAAGGAAATCAGCCTTTAATTATCTGAAAAGTTCTGTAAGCCAACAATTCTGCTACATTAAAGAGTAAATTTAGGAACTGCACCTTCTGCTCAATTTCTGTACAGAGAAGACCACTGAGGTTCCCCAAACGTGGACTTCTGCTGTGCTCCACTAGGTCTGGGTGGCATCCGGGACAACATCCTGTCCAGAGCCAGGTGTACAAGTGAAATTGAGGTCAGACAGGTGACCCTCACGAGCAAGCATGGTACATTAAAGAGAGGAAATCTTTTCTCTCATTAATCAACAGGACAAAGGTGATTAAATTGGAATTATTTTTCGGTGACCTACATAATTTCAACGGGGCTGCTGTGGCTATTAGCAGAAAGCAGCTGACTGCCTAATGAAATGAATTTGATACCAAGACCCTTCCAGAGTAACTAGGGAGTGGGGCCCAATTTACTGGGAAGCAATAATTCGCAGGCAGTTTACTGCTACTGCTGGGGTCCTGTCTCCTCTGTTATGGACTCCATCCCTCCAGCGGAAGTTTTTCCCCTTGTCACTGGATGGCTGGGGCAGCAGCAACTGGATCTGTTAAGAATGGACGGATCCACAAGAAGATGTGGTCCATATACACCACGGAATATTACTCAGCATTCAAAAAAGATAAACACATGCAGTTTGCAGCAACATGGATGGCACTGGAAGGGATCATGCTCAGCGAAATAAGCCAGAAAGAAAAAGAAAAATACCGGATGGTCTCACTCATAGCAGGAATCTAGAAAACCTAAATAAGGGACCAGGAAAAAGAATAACTATAAGAAAGAAAAAATCAAAATCAACAAACTACTATAAACCAGAGACACACTATGGGGGGGGGCGGGGTAAGGGGTCAAAATAGGGGGGTGCAATTGTATGGGGAATATAAAAATAAAATTTATAATAAAAAATAAGAATGGATGGACCCAGAGTTGGGCTAATTCATCAGATGTGCTCACGTGATTCCCAAAGTTGGAAACAAACACGACTACAGGTGCCACCAAACACCTCACTCCGACCTGCTCGAAAGAGGGCAGCAGCCGGTTCACTCCCTAGCAGAAGTGGGGTTAACCAGGGAGCTGGTGGAGATCGGGGTGTGGGAGAGCAGGGGGAAGGGGGTGGGGGGGTCAGACAGACACACCATCGGTTATAACCACCACCTGAGCGCAGTTTCATCAGCGAACTTAAGAAACTGAGGAGCAGCCGCCCCGCGTCAGCCTTAACCCCGACAAGCGCCCAGACCTCGGGGCGCCCGCCCGCGCCCGGTGGCAGCGCGGAGGTCTGGAAAGGAAAACAGACCCGACCCCCGGCCCCTGCCAGCTCCTCCCCGCACACCCCGACTCCCAGGCCCCAGGGAGTAAGAAGGGGGTGACGAGCCCCAGTGACATCTCTCTCCTTCGGAGAAGCCGCGCTCTCGCCCCGGGTCAATCAGGAGCGCCCGGGCCATCCGCACCCCGGGACCGCCCGCTGCGCCCCGCCCGCCCCGCCGGGACCCTCCCGCGGACGCCGCCCGCCCCGCGCGTCCAGCCCGGGGGGACACCTGCGCCCCCGCCCCTCAACCGCCGGACCACAGGCGCCGGCGCCGGCCCCCGAGCGCTCACCCGGCGCGCGGGCTCGTCCGCCCGAGTCCCCGACGGTCCCGGGAGTTGGCGCCGGGGCCGCCCGCGCGGCCGCCAGGAGGGGCGCCGGGTGCGCGCGGGGGTCGCCGCTCGCGGGTCTCCGCCGGCTCCTCCGGCCCGGCCCGAGCCCACGGCGGGTCCCGGGCGGAAGGCGGGGGCGGGAGACGGTGTCGGCGCAACTTTTCCTCGGTGCGTCAGCCGGTGGCCGCGCGGGTGCCGGACTCGTGCCCGCCCCGGGGCCGCGGGGCGCGGGCGGGGCCCCAGCCGGGGCGGGGCCCAACCTGCGGGGCGGGGGGGGGGGTGTCTAACTTGCGGGGCGGGGCCCAACCTGCCGGGGCGGGGTCTAACCTGAGGGGCGGGGCCCAACCTGCGGGGAGCGGCCCAACCTTCGGGGCGGGGGGGTGGTCTAATTTGCGGGGCGGGGCCCAACCTGCGGGGAGCGGGGCCCAACCTATGGGGGCGTGGCCCAACCTGCGGGGTGGGGGGGGTCTAACCTGAGGGGCGGGGTCTAACCTGCCGGGGCGGGGCCCAAGCTGCGGGGAGTCGCCCACCCTGCGGGGAATCGCCTAACCTGCCGAGCCGGCCCCGGAGAACGCCCCGCCCAGCCCCGCCCAGCCCCGCCCAGCCCCGCCCGCCCGGGGACGCGCGGCCGCCAGGTGCGTCCCGGCCCAGCTCCAGCGCTCGCGGGCCGGGACCCGGGTTGCCCAGGTGAAGGAGGAGGAGCCTCGGAAAGAAAGTTTCCACCGAAACTCACGCCCGAGGAGGAAAGGAGCACACCTCGCCCTTGGGGGCTCACCTGTCCCCGGATCTACCTGCATGCGCGCCCCCCGCCCTACAAGAAAATAAGACTCGGCTCCTGGCGGAGGAGGAAGGGCGGGTGTGGGGACAAAGGGGCGAAGGGGCGAAGGGGCCTGGTGGTCTAGGAAAAACCAGGGGTGCGTTGGTGGTATGGTAGGGTGACAGGCCTCTGAGGAGGTGTGAGGCTGTTCCCCTGAATCACACACCGTGTTGTAAACTCATGCCGCCACCTAATTAAAAAAATATATATATAGGTAAAAGCTCGTCTATGGCCCAGCCCAAAGGCTCATTTCTGGGTTCTGCGAGGTGGAAAGAGACGGGACCCCATGGGCCAGGGACGTCTCAGCTTCTCACTTCGCAAGCCCCTCCCTTCCTAATTTTTTTCAGTGACTTCTTCACTTTTTTCCCTGCGGATTGAATCTCAAAGTGTGAGTACAATCCCAAGAGAGCCGCGTCAGGTGATGGAAACGTTCGCCTGTTGCTCTTCTGGCAATTCCCTGGAGTGTGCGGGCGGAGAGTTGGCTGGACGACGAGGCCAGAGCTGGAGGGTGCTGCGGTGCCTGTTTGTTTTTAAGGGGAAGTCTCAGCGTTACCCCAGCTTGTGAGTTTGAGGAATGTGCTAATCACACTTTCACTATCAATTCCCCCACCCCACCCCCCGCCCGGCCAGGAGGGTTCCTTAATTTGGGCAGTTCCACAGCAAAAAGGAACTTCCCCAACTCAGGGATGCCCGGAGGACCAGAGAGCAGGCTCAGAATCCATTTCCCTACCACCCAGAGTGATGGTGGCCTTTGCGCTGCCCCGTGTCTGAACATCCTTCCAAGGGCCCAGGCCTGAGACCCGGGACGGCCTGGCCTTGGCCCGCTGTCCCTGAAGCCGACTCTGAGCTGTGCCTATTCCAAGTGGGGCGAGCCGCCTCGGTTCCCCATTCCTCAGTATCCCAGCCCTTTGCCTGCTTGGACTGTGAAGTCAGGCCTCTGTTTTCTGGAGTCTATATACAGGAGGAGAAATCCAATTCTTGGTTAGTTTCTCGTGGCATTTTCAGAGATCTGTGGTTGGTGTGGCTGAAACTTGAGGGGAACCTCAATCCGAGCAGGCTGCACCACACACCCTGCAAAAGCAGATGTGGAGACACCTCCCCACCCCCAGCAGCGTCCTGCTGGCACCAACAGAATTGCCCTTTGAGGAAAGTCTCTTCGTCCTGTCATTCTCCATGAATGACATCTTGAGAGATCCAAAGTCAGGTCTATCTAGTTTTGAGTTCTCTTGCATCCTGGTCATCAGAGGTTGCACGCCTCCCACTTCCTTCTGTTACCGTCTCCCAAGTGCTGTGTTTGGACAGCAGCAAGAATGTGCAGGCTGCACTTGCTGAAAGTGCCTCTCAGGATTTACCAGTCTTTCACCTGTAACAAGTGCAGACAAGTGGTTCAGAAGAAATAGCTGTGGAGGGACAAGGGAGAGAGAGAGATGAGATGAGAAGCTGGACGATCTCACAGCAAGTCACTTTGACCTGTTCTAACAATTGGAAAGTGGGGGAATCATTTCTTTCTTCAGCCACTATTTAGAGTGCTTTTTGTCCCCTAGGAATAGGGGACACAATCAGGAACAAAAACGTAAAAATTCTGGACTTCATGGAGTTTGCCAAATGGGAGAAACAGATTTTTAAAAGTAAATATGTAGCTTGACACATGATCAGAAATGTTACGGAGAATAATTAAGCAGAGCAGAGGCCATAAGGTGAGTGAGGGGTCTCTTGTTTTTATGTCTTTACTTTAAGTAACATTGCATTATAACATTACATCAGCTTCAGGTTTGCATCCTTCAAAATCAGCATGTGTGTTTGCATTCAGTTCACTAAAAGTTGAGTTCTATCCTTTACTCTCAGTTGGCCCCCTTGCCCTAATTTGCCCACCCCAAATCCACCTTCCCTTCTAAGGGGTGCTCTCAAATAAGGTGATCATAAAGGCCTCTGGAGAAGGTAAGGTTTGGGCAAAGACCTGAAGAAGTTTCGGCAGCAACAAATATGGGTAAGAGGGAAGAGCCCAAGAGTCTATGGTGGAGGTTTACGGGTGTCTTGGTAGTGGTAATTTTATGGGGACAACACCACAGAGGAGAAATCAAACATTTTCTAAAAATGAACAATGATGTAAATATATATAAATAAAAAATGATAAATATTGGGCTTTCCATAGTGGCTATTTGACAAATCAGAATACTTAAAAAACTAGCAGAAACCATGAAGTGAGGTTTCTGAAGTTAAAAGGCAGGCGGGAGGAGAAATTATTAAAGGAGTATAAGGGATGGTAATAGAAGAAAACAAAACGACAAGAATTGAAAAAATAAGAAATGAATTCCAGCGAAGGTGCCTGTGCAATCTATCTGTGATGGTCGTTTCTCTAAAGATCTGCTGCCTCATAGGGACAAACTAAAGTTTCAGCATGCTCATTCATTTGGAAAGGAGTTTGAAATATCAAAAGGGCTTAATAAAGCAGAAAAAAATATTGCCAACAGGTGAAATAAGCAAAGAATTTTGGTTGCTACTTTATTTTAACCAATCATCCTAATTAAAGCTAAAATGAGAGACAATTATTTGTTATTTATATGTTTGGCAAGGATTAGAAATACATAATGTTATTATAGTCATCTCATTAAACAGTGGGCAGATATTAAAAATAATATTGCTGAATATCTCTTAATGGAAACATGTTCACAATATATCATTGTACAAAATAAGCCTAACTAAAGTTTTCCTTTGAAATATTAATGATGGCTATTTCCATACTAAGATGACAATTTATTTTTATTCTCTTCTTTGTGGTTTTCTATATTTCCAAGTGGTATAAGCAAGTACCACTTTTTCTGAGGTGTGGAATACTGAATGATTGGCAGTATATGTAATGAGATCTGATATTGCCAAATAAATTTCCAAAGTGGTTATACCGATGTACTCTCCTGTCAGCAACGTAAGAGTTCTGGTACGGAGCAATGTATATTTAACAGTATTGTCCAGGAAACAGGCAATAACTTAAACCTTACTGCTTTAGAAGTTACAACCATTAATTTAGTAGAAGTGAGAAACAAGTACACTATTGTGAATGCATATATTAGTGATATAAGGTTGACCTTTTCTAAGTTGTACTTTGTTCATTTATCTCATTTTATTTATTTGCATTCCTTGGCTCTCTTTTATATGTGTGTGTGTGATATATAATATAAATATAATATATATTCATATATATGTTTGTGTGTGTATATATATTATATAGTAGGTCAACGAATTGATCTTAGATTTCTTTAATGGGGAAGGTGAACAGATTTCCCCTCTCTTTTTTCATTTCTCAAAATATTAAGTATTTAAAATACAAAAAATTCAGGATTATATGAAAAAAAGGAGCATTGTATCTCATCACCACACACACTCTTCTTTTACAGAGTTCATAAGACTATAGTCTAGCCTAACTCTGTGAGGAACTGGGCAAAGGGTTCACCTCTGCTAGCAAAACCAGAAGCTAAGGTGCAGCATAAGGAAGTAAGCATCCTGAGATGAGGATGTCAAAACCATCCCTCCATTGACCCAGATACCTTAGAATCTAAACTAAAAAGGGCAGGAGGACATTCTCATTTGTAGTCAAATATAAATTTAAATTTAAATTATCTTCTAAACTTTTTTCTCTTAAAAAGAGCTCAGAAATGAACAGTGTGTATCCCGTTAGAATATTCATCATCCTATAAGAAAATCTATTGAACACAAAACCCCATTGCTTTGGAATGGTCCACTCTCCCATGGAAATTACCAAGTGGTCAGGGTCTCCTCCACTGACGATGTAAGGCTTATTTATTATTAAAACTCTTCTCACATCCATCTGTCTTTTCCTTTAAAGTGAATCACTACAGCATGTTTAGGGCCCAAGTTTTGCAACAGACACAGCTGACAGATGTGTATCCAAATCCCAGCTCTCCTGCTTTCCAGCTTTGTGACCTGCATCAAGCCACTAACTTCCTTTTTTTAAGATTTAATTTTATTTATGCATACAAAAACTGGGGTGTCGGCCAGAGGTGCGAGGGATGAAAGGATGCACCAGAGATAGAGCGGGAAACAGAACAGGCGGATCTACTGAAATACACTGCTGAGGGGAGAAGCAGGTGAGACAGGGAAGGTCTGCTGAACCATGTGGGTTAGCTCCCTGGCCCAGATTGAACTCCTCAGCAGTGACTGGAGATAGCTTGATAGTGCTGAGACTTAACCCCTCTGCCGCCCCTTTAACCCCTCTGCCGCCAGGGGGGCCCCAACTTCCTTTCTTGTTGTGCCTCAGCTTTCCTCTAAAAAGAGGGCCTCCCCTGGTGGCGAAGCGGTTGAGCGCTAGCCTGCAAAGCTGCCCGCAGCCTGTGCAGAGCCGGTTCGATCCCTGGCCGCCGGCAAGAATCCCACATGGCATGACAGACCTCTCCTGCCACGCCCTCTAGAAATTTATCACAAGGAAATATTTGTAAATATACAGAAGGACTTATGTGCAGGTATGTCATACTAGCCAGAGTTTATAATGTCACTACTTTGGAAACATCTTAAATATTAAAAAGAAATTGACTAAGATAAATTATGTTCTATCCAAATATAGTGGTTTTTATGTGGAAATGGTGGAAAATTTCATTGCTTTGTGGTCACAGTTTATACATGTGACCAAAGCCACAAAGTCCTGTGTTCTCTTTCTTATTGAAGGAAGATGGTTCTTGAGTCTGTGAATATTTGGCCCATTACTTCAGATAATGTCTTTAAGATCCTTCATCCAGGCCTCCCCGGTGGCACAGGGGTTAGAGACAGCGCTATCAAGCTACTGCCAGCAACTGCAGCACGAGATGGATCACTACCAGCCAGGGAGCTACCCACATGGCAGAGCAGATCTCTCCTGGCCCCCCTCCACTGCACCCCTCAACAGTGTATTTCAGTACATCCGCCTGTTCTGCTCCCCACTCTCTGGTGAATCCTCTCAATCCCCTACCCCTGCAACTCTGGCTTACACCCCAGTTCTTGTGTGCATAAATAAATAAAGAAAGAAAGAAAGAAAAAGATCCTTCATCCAATAGGCTGGCAGGATGTGATCTCTGTTGAAAAAGGAAACATCCACATGCCCTGAAACAGATAGTTAAATATTTCTTAAAATCCTGTCATTATCGGGCCTCCCCGGTGGCGCAGCGGTTGAGCTCTGGGTTGGAAGCCTTGGCTGCACTGGTTCGATCCCCAGCTGCTCCCTGGCCACCAGAGGAGGGTCCCACATGGTGCGCAGACCTCTCCTGCCGCCCACTGCTCCCCTCAGCAGTGTACTTCGGTCCTTCTGCCTGCTCTGCTCCCCGCTCTGGCTCTGGTGAATTCTCTCACCCTCCCGTGCTTCTGACTGTACCCGGTGCTTGTATAAATAAATAAAAATAAATCTTAAAAAAAAAAAAAAATCCTGTCATTATCATCAACAAAAAACTATGAACCAGAGACACTTTTAGGGGGGCGGGGGCGGGGGGGGAGGGATTAAAAAAAAAAAAAATCCTGTCATTATCATAGAAAATGTTTCAGTTAGTCCAACTCACTTTCCTTTCAGAAAGCCAAGTTGTTTCCCAGTGCCTTTGCACATTGCTGAGAGATTGAGCAATGAGTGGGGCTAGTTACTTCTCTAAGCTTTCTAAGTTTTTAATATGATTTATTCTAAAAATCACAAGGCATTTTTCCCCTTCCTTTTTAAAAATGAAGGATTTTTTTTTAAAGAGTAATTGCTTTTCCCAGGGAATTCTTTTTTAAAATTGTTATTGGTGCTATTGGTGGTCCAGCCTTAGCCTCTCCTGATATGAAGTGGTCCAGATTTTTGTCTATTAGCTTTCATGGCATCTAAGGATGTTTTTTCCTCCTCTCTTCACAGGAGGCATCCACTATAATTGGGTTAAACTTTTTCTTAAAAATAAAGGCAAAAAAATGTATTATTTTTCAGTCATCGACTCCTTTTGTTCTTTATTTTGTCTTCTGCTAGAGTTTTGAGAATCCTTGCCATTTATCTTTCAGATTTCTCACAAACTGTATTCTTTTCCTGTCCTACTACATACATTTTACACGGGGTGCTTTATCCTCCATCCTAAGCTACAAAATGACACATGAAACACTTATATACTTAGAAAAACTACAGCTACTTTCAAGAGATTTCTTTGAGTAGGCAGTGAGAAATTATAATTAAGCTGCTATGTGGAGCTTTTGAAAAGGAAAGTTTCAACAGAAAATTATAGCCTCAGTGAATTCTTGATTACTCATCGGTTAAAATTGCAGGAATAATTGAAATCCACAGGTTATCCTAATAAAATCTGCTTCCCTCTGTCTTAGTCTATTCCGGCTGCTATAATAAAACACTACAGACAGACCTCCTTAGTGGCCTAGGGGTGAAGTCTCAACGTTTTCTCTGCTTTCGCCTGAGTTCGATACCCAACCAGGGAGCTGACCCACATATGGGGTAGCAGACCTCTCCTGTCTCGCCCGCTGCTCCCCTCAGCAGTGTATTTCAGTCAGTCTGCCTGTTCTGTTCCCCACTCTGTCTCTGGTGAATCCTCTCACCTTCCACCTCTCTGGCCTACCCCAGCTCTTGTATGCATAAATGAATAAATCTTTTTAAAAATTAAAAAAAAAAATTTAAAAAACAGACTACATGACCTAAGAGCAACAAAAATCTTTCTCGCAGTTTTGAAAGTCAGAAGTCTGAGATCAGTGTGCTAGTGTTCTATTCCGGGTTGTAATCTTGTTATATCCTCACATGATAGAAGGGGGCCATTTTAAAAGGGCACTAATTCAATTCATGAGGGCTCCACCTTTATGACCTAATCATCTCCCAAAGGCCCACCTTCTAACACCATTGCCTTGGGGATTAGATTTCATTTCATGAATTTTGGAAAGACACATTCAGACCCAATTCAGACACATTCACCCCCTTTGTGCCATTGACCCTGATTTCCTACCTTAATCTTTGCTCCCATAATTCACAAATTTTGGAAAGATGGCAGGACTACAAAAGTCACTGTTGTAATAGCAAAGGGACTATTGTTTATAAATCAAATATTTTGCTATGAAGGACTATGGAAACTCACATTAGAACACAGCCATATATTCAAATAAGTGAATCCTGGGAGTTATTCAGCAGGACTTTTTATTCCGTTGAAAAATAAAAGATATCAGACTAAAACCATGTTCAAAGGAAAGCATAAAAAATAAAGCAGTCCATCAAATACAAAAATAAGTTTGAAAGTCGTGTTGATAACTCAAGAATAAGTGCTAGCAGGAGACACCTGTGCCCAGCGGGGATGAGCATTAAATGAGACAGCATGAAACATGCTCCCACCCTCAGCAGTATCAGTATCATCAGTGAACCTGTTAGAATTAGAACTGCTTTGGCCCTAAATCTACCAATCAGAAACTTGGCGGACTTGGGCCCAGAAGTTTGTATTTTTAACAAGGCAGCTGGGTGATTCTGACGCAGAGAAAGCTGGAGTGAAATATTTACAGAACAAGTCTTCATCGTCCCTAATTTACATTCCTCCATGCTAAACAACGAAGGGATTTAAACATCCACAGCTTATCTATGACTTTGCAATGTGAAACTATAAGATCTAGCACAAAGAAAGTCAAGTATGATGTCCTGTTATCAAAGTAAGGCCTGATCTGATTATGTTCTCTGCTCTGGATCTCAGTCATCAGGGCTTTTAAAAAAAAACCACTCAGCTCTTCTTATGTCTCCTTTTGTTCTGAACTTCCCATTTCCCCCTCTCCAGGTTTCTCTGGGCCTTTGACAATGAATTTCTGTTTCTAATTGTTTTCCTGCTCAGAGTTTGTAAAAGCATAATTGATCAACAGTGAAATTTCCAAAGCTAAATAGCTTTAGAAAAAGCTTAAAGACCTTATCTATAGCTTGGATATTCAGTTCTAAAACATAAAGAGTTACATTCTTTTTTATTCTGGGCTGGTTTACAATTCTTTAGCATATTTCATTTGTGAATATTTTTCCTTTTGAAAATGTTTCATGGAGGACCTCCCTGGTGGCGCAGCGGTTGAGCACTGGGTTGCGAAGCTGCCCGTGGCCTCTGCAGTGCCGGTTCGATCCCCGGCTGCTCCCCGGCCACCAGAGGAGGGTCCCACATGGCACGCAGACCTCTCCTGCCACCCACTGCTCCCCTCAGCAGTGTACTTCTGTCCTTCTGCCTGCTCTGCTCCCCGCTCTGGCTCTGGTGAATTCTCTCACCCTCCTGGGCTTCTGACTGTACCCAGTGCTTGTATAAATAAATAAATAAATAAATAAATAAATAAATAAATAAATAAATAGGAAAAAGTTTCATGGAGTCAGAGATGATGGTATTAAGATAAAAGAATTCCCATTACATACCAGAGGCATATGATACAGTTATAAAAATAATAGCCTAGGCAGTTTATCATCTCAGAATGCTTTAGAATTGCATTAATCCTTGACATTGGAGTCTCCTTAATATCATTAAATATCAGGGAAGATAATACATTGCATTAGAAACATATTAGAATGTATGTTTTTTCCTCATTTCCCTACATCTGCAAGCTGTCCAATTACTAAAGAGAATAAACAGTGATCATCACATGGTAAACTGTTGCTTAACTTTTTAAGGGTGGCAGTCTTTCTAGACCAGTGAGTCTCATCCTTGGTTGCATATTAGACTCACCCTGGGAGCTTTTAAAAGCACCAGTGAATGTCCAGGCTATATCCCAGAACAATTACATACAAATCTCTGGGGGTAGAAACCAGATCAGTATTTTTTAAATCTTCTCTAGGTAATTCTAGGGCAGTCAATGTTGATCAGGACCAATTGACAGCATTACCTTTTTTTTTTTTTTTTTAATAGAGGCATGTTTATTTATTTATTTGTTTGTTTGTTTTGTTTATACATGCACTGGGTACAGTCAGAAGCGCGGGAGGGTGAGAGAATTCACCAGAGCCAGAGCAGGGAGCAGAGCAGGCAGAAGGACCGAAGTACACTGCTGAGGGGAGCAGCGGGCGGCAGGAGGGGTCTGCGTGCCATGTGGGACCCGCCTGCGGTGGCCGGGGAGCAGCCGGGGATCGAACCGGCGCTGCAAGGCCGCGGGCAGCTTCGCAACCCAGCGCTCAACCTCTGCGCCACCGGGGAGGCCCAGACAGCATTACCTTTTAATGTGGTTAACACTAGACACAGAATCTAAGAACATAAATGAGGCACCTATTGCTGATGATTATCAGTTATTAAATGTTTAGTTCATGGACATTTCATGACATTCAATTATTTCAAAATCTTCAGTGGCTATACAAAACCTAACTCAAAATGGAGCAAAGACATAAACATAAGAACTAAATATAAAACTCTTAAAAGAAAACATAGAGGGAAATTTCGTGATGTTGAATTAGGCACTGATATCATGGCTATCTTTTTTTTTTTAATTATAAACTGTATTTTTAAGATAGTTTTAAATAAATATTATTAGTTCATTCTCCTAAACCTGTGGTTCTCAACAGAAGGCAATTTTACTTCCCTAAGGAACACTTGGCAATATACAAAGGTATTTTTGGTTGTCAAAGTGGGAGACTGGGAAGAAATGTTAATGGTATCAAGTGGGTAGAGACCAGGGATGCTGCTAAATACCCCAAAATGTACAGGCCAGCCAGCCACTCAAACAACAAAGACTTATGTGACATAAAATGTGAATAGCACCAAAGGTGAGACATCCTGATAAAAACCATTGTTTCTCAAAGCGTGATTCCTGACCAGACGCATCAGCATGAACTGGGAACTGGTTTGAAAATTCTTAGGCCCTGATCATGACCCCATTAATCAGAAACTGAGAAGCTCCTCGAAGACCTCCAACTACAAGGATCTAGGCCCAGACTCAGGCTCTGAAACTGCATTCTGTTGAAGCCAAGGTTCCAGTGGGCCTCTCCTGGCAAATTTTCAACATATTTACTTATTCACACCACTGATTTTCTCATTTTCTTAATGTAACCAGTCTTCAACAGCCAGGCTGTCCCTGCTGCCTATCACCTTTACTCTCTTCCCCTAAGTACCACATGTGGTTGCTGATGTGCCTCTGTATAAATAACTTTTACCCCTCACCTCAAATCAGTGTTCTGCTTTCTTAGATGTCATTGGACATGACAGCATGTTTCTTAACGGGGAAGTTACTGATGTTTTGGGGTGGGTGAATTCTTCATTATTAGAACTTACATGGTCATTACAAAAAGTTTAATATCCCTGCTCTTATGACTAATTGCCATGAATGTTCCCAGTGACTTCTGAATGTTCTTAGTGCCTTGATATTCAAAATGTGGCATTATCACCTGAGAGATAGTTAGAAACGTAAAAGGCAAGGCTTAGTTTAAACCTAGAAAATCAGAAACTGCATTTTAATGTCCTCTCAGGCGCTTTGTAAACACGTTGAAGTTTGAGAAGCAGGTGGGACCACTTACTAGAACCATTTCCCTAGAAAATCTCTTCCTATGTACATCCAGAGGCATGTACAAAAGTGTTCACACTAGAGATGCAATTTTGCAATACATTTTGCAAGACAGTTCCATTTCTGATTGAAAATCAGTAACTTGAGAGCGTTGTTTTTTTTTTTTTTTAAGATTTATTTATTTATTTATTTATTTATACAAGCACTGGGTACAGTCAGAAGTGTGGGAGGGTGAGAGAATTCACCAGAGCCAGAGCGGGGAGAAGAACAGGCAGAATGACAAAATACACTGATGAGGGGAGCAGCAGGCATGGCAGGAGAGGTCTGCATGCCATGTGGGTCCCTCACCCAGGGGGCCAGGTATCGAACCTGCGCTGCAGAGGCTGCAGGTAGTTTGGCAGCCCAGGGCACAACTGCTGCGCCACCAGGGAGGCCCTTAAGAGTGTTTTTTAAAAATCAAGCTAGTATCCAATGGAATGTAGAGGCAAATGGAAGATGAGCACAAGTCCAATAAATTGTTTGCACCCCTCACTGCATCCCTGCCTATAGTCAGTAGCCTGATATGTAAGTCAATACCCTACATTTTGTTTAAATAGATTTGTGTTGGATTTCAGTTACACGCGGATTTGGGCAAGACTATCAAGTGTCTGCTATGGTAGGCTGAAGAATATGAACAGATATTCCCTACTATGGGGAATGAGTTAATATAAGTTTCAAAAGAAAGAACCTTTCAGTCTGACTTACTTGCCCCAGAGTGCTAGTAGGCATTTCTATGTGTGCCTTGGTGGAAAAAAAAAAAAAAAAAAACAGCTGAGAATTATTATAGATAACATTGGAAAAACCCTGAGTTTTTCTTTATTTATTTTCTTAATTTTATTTTAAAATTGTGATAAAATACACCTAACATAAAATTTACCAACTTAGTCATTTTGAAGGGTATAGCTCAGTAGTGTTAGCACATTTACATTGTTCTGCAACCAATCACCTCAATCATCTTGCAAAATTAAACTCCATATTCACTAAACAGGTGCTTATTCCTCCCTTTCTTCTGCACCGCTAACCTCCATTCTACTTTCTCTCTCTGAATCTGACTCCTCTAGGAAACTCGTGTATGTGAAATCACACAATATATGTTCTTTTGTGATTGAGTTATTTCACTTAGTTTAATGTCTTTGAGATTCACCCATGTTGGAGCACGTATTGGGTTATTATGAGTGATTTTTTAAAGGAAAGGATTAAACTTTCCCTCCTGAAAAATCATTCACAGTGACCAGCACCTCATAGCTGCAGCAAGGGCATATTTGTTTGGAAGAAGCAGAAAATTAAGGTAAACTCTATGACTAATGTGAAGCATTTCCCACGGGGGAACTGTCCTTGCTTGTTGTCATTGAACCCAGGAGTCACCAAATTGATACAATAGTAAGTAATCATTTTTTCTCTGAAGAAACTCATAGTTCTATTCAAGTAGAAATTTCCTGATAGTTTCAGTGAAAGCGCCTGTAAAAACTGCTTAACCAGAAAGCTGTCAGGTGTTCAATTATTCTGCTCACCGATTTCTGTATTTGATAGGACACGGTAACTGGATGACTTGAAATACAGGGTAGGGTTTGACTCAGAATCTGAGCTCCTTTACTCTATTTGATTGATTCGGTTTATGACAACTTGCAACCTTAGCCTTTTAAAATGTATTGAATTAATTTTCACCCATCAAGGGCTAGTTTTATTTCCCCTTTCATCATTAACAGAACAGAATTTTTCTCAAGTAAGGATTCACAGTTAATTCACTTATCTCTAGAGACAGTTACCTGTGAATACTAATAAGGTGGTCTTGAAAGAGTTGGTTGTTACATTTCTAGGCTGACTGGCTGGTTGGTTATTACTCTGCCATGCAGTGGCAGAATAAGGGAATGCATTTCTCTGGGAAAGGATATTCTTCCCCTGGACTTAATCTTCAGGCACTTGTATGTTTATTCTTCTTTCCATTCATGTAAATCATTTAAAATACCTACCATGGATGAGAAAAGTTTTGAGAAATAGTTTGCTAAACTACTCACTAAGCTATTACTAGTTATTAAAAAAAAAAAAAACTGAATAGAGTTCAGTGCCCAAAAAGCATTTACTGTGACTCCTGCCATCATTTTAGAAACTTATAATTATTTTATCATTTATGAAATAATTGAACTTGATAGATTTCAGTGTGCATTAGAGCGTGTTCAATTGAAACCATGATAATAGATATAGTTTTACATTTGCAGCTCTAAATGGGTATTTTAACTTTTGTCCTTAATGTTCATTAATTACTATAATTTTTGCTAACTTTCCTTTCATTTAAATGTTTCCTAAAGTTCTAAAACTTGTAAAAGCAAGATATTAAGAGAGATCCTTCCCCAATATAAACTTTAAAAATAGTCTTATCCAGGATCTTTACGTGTAATGACTCATCATTAAGACAGAAATTTTAACTTATTAAATATAATTGGCAAAATTACCAAAATTAAGCATTTCATTAATCTGTTTTCCAGAGTTTCATTATTCACTTGCTTCTAAAGCTTGTGTGAAAGGAGTTCAATTTAAGCCTGAATATATAGAAAGCTTTTGGACAGCACAGAATACATAATCATAATACTCAAAACTGGGCCTTCCTGGTGGCACAGGGGTTAAAGTCAGCACTATCAAGCTATCACCAGCCACTGCAGCATGAGTTCAATTCCCAGCCAGGGAGTTGACCCACATGGCTCAGCAGACCTCTCCTGTCTCGACCGCTGCTCCCCTCAGCAGTGTATTTCAGTAGATCTGCCTGTTCTGCTCCCCACTCTGTCTCTGGTGGATCCTCTCTCACACACACACACACACACACACACCGCTGCATCTCTGGCCTACACCCCAGTTCTTATATGAATAAAAGCACATAAAACAAATCTTTAAAGGCCTCCCTGGTTGTTAAGACGCAACGTATGAAGCAATCCACAGCCACTGCAGCACAAGTTCGATTCCCGCCTGGCCAGAGAGAAACCCACATGGCGTGACAGACCTCTCCTGTCTTGCCCGCTGCTCCCCTCAGCAGTGTACTTCAGCGGATCTGCCTGTTCTGTTCCCCACTCTGTCTCTGGTGAATCCTCTCACCCTCCTGTGCATCTCTGGCCTGTACCCCAATCCTTGTATAAAAATAAATAAATCTTTAAAAAAAAAATCTTTAAAAATAGTAATACTTAAGGGCCTCCCCGGTGGCGCGGCGGTTGAGCGCTGGGCTATGAAGCTGCCCACAGCCTCTGCAGCGCCAGGTTCGATCGCGGCCACGGGCGAGGGTCCCACATGGCGCGCAGACATCTCCTGCTGTGCCCACTGCTCCCCTCAGCAGTGTCTTCAGTCCGTCTGCCTGTTCTGTTCCCCGCTCTGGCTCTGGTGGATCCTCTCACCCCCCCGTACATCTGGCCTGTACCCTGGTTCTTGTATAAATAAATCTTAAAAAAAAAAAAAAAAAAAGGTTCTGGGACCTGCAAGAACATTTTAAAAAAAAATAGTAATACTTAAAACTGTATAGAACTTTATAACATTTTCACAGGGTAAGTAATGAGGACTTATCAGAAATTCCCAAAATAATTTCAAAACATTCTTGCTGAATTCTTTGCTATTCAAAGCTATGTAACATCTGCCAAATAAGTATTTATTGAGAATTTTTGGACTATTAAGAGGAAAAATGTTGCTCTGAAGATATAAAAACATATTAAGGGACTTCTGTTCCCACAGAAAATGGAGTAACAGATTCAGTCTCCTGTTTGAAACTCTCTTAAAAGAAAAATACTAAATTTTGCGATAGTTTTCAAGGCTATGGATATCAGGCAACAAGGAGAATGATCCCTAGAAGATGCGAGCCCCTCTGTTGCTGCAGCCACTGCTTTGGGAGAGGTTTTGTTATAGGGCAACCCCGATATAAAACGGGTTGCCTGACTATGGGTCCTCACCCGCGCGCTTAAAAGGAACTTATTAATACCCCACTACAGGCACACACAAAAGGTTAATACAAGGTTTATTTACAAGGGAAAGGGAATTAAGGAAAATGTACAACTCAGGGAGAAAATGGGGAAATAAAGTCTTTAATGCATCCTACCCGATCTGCTGACCTGGAAACCCAAAGGCACTCTCGGAGCTGGCCACCCGCTGCAAGCTGGCGAGGAGCCAAAATGGGGGACCCCCCCCCCAAAGCCCACGTGTCTGGCTTTATACCAACCTGGCTGTTTAACCCCACCCTCAGGTCCCAGCCACCTTCCCTTTGGTGGTGATGGGATTTGGAGTTCCCAGTGTCTTTTGGCTTTGGTCTGGAGTGGGGGTGGAGTCTACAAAGCCTGCGTGGAATTAGCTTTAGGACATCCTTTTCCCCCTAACAGTTTCAGGACACACTGCGGGAACAGGAGTGTTGTTCAGGCTCCATCCCTGAGTTCACATGGAGCTGACAGTCCAATAAAGCCAAGATAGTTAGTGTTCATGGACAGAGCACCTGAGAAACAAGAGCTGCAGAGACAGAGAGACCCTGGAGATACACAGAGGACCCTCTTAAGTAGTCAGCTGAGTATTGATTAGCACACGTGTGTGAGGAAACTACCAGATTCATGAAAAAATTATTTGAGAGGCACAAATGACGAAAACTCACTCTGGAAAAAATCAGGTAACTTAATGAGCCTACTAGCTAACAACAAATTGAATACGTAGTTAAAAGTCTTTAATGCTTAAATATCAATGAATGTAAGTCACCTTATAAAACTAAAAAAAGAAAAATCACATGAACACCTGAGTAGATGAAAACAGATACCTACTTCGTAGGTAGCGGGTGTGCGTGTGTGTATGTGTGTGTATCAGTATATATAATTATATAAACTTAGCAGGTCACAAACAAAACCAATAGATTCCTATTTTGTTTTAAAATGTCTGTTTATACATAAGGAAGAATATATAACAAAATGTTTACTGTTATAAGTCATTACCTGTTATTTCCACAAAATTCACCTAATGCTTTTGTAATTTTTAAAAGGTTTTAAATTTTTTGAAAGATATAGTATCAAAGTAGTCACTTTCAGAATGAAAAATAATGTCTATCTCAAATTGCATTTAGCAAGGTAAGACCCCATTTCAAACTGAGAAAGGAACTCTCTCTAAATGACGGTAAGATAGAATTTCAATCTTTGTTTCTCCCTTTCTGTTCATGTTATTGTATTTGTTTTTCATTTTGTAGTCAGTCTGTACCTGTTATTATTTTTTATATTTTTAAATAAAAGCTATATATGCTTTCTAAAGAGAATCTGGAAAAAAAAATAAAAGTGTTCAGGAAAAAAATAATTATCTACAGTAACTATTAATATGTTTTGGTGTTTCGTTGTTCTTTCAAGGACCTGTGAGGGCCTCCCTGGTGGCGCAGCGGTTGAGCGATGGGTTGCGAAGCTGCCCGCAGCTTCTGCAGCACCAGTTCGATCCCTGGCCACCGGAGAGGGTCCCACATGGTGCGCAGACCTCTCTTGGGGTGCCCGCTGCTCCCTTCAGCAGTGTATTTCATCAGTCTGCCTGTTCTGCTCCCTGCTCTGGCTCTGGTGAATCCTCTCACCCTCCCGCGCTTCTGACTGTACCCAGTGCTTATATAAATAAATAAATAAATATTTTTAAAAAAAAAAAAAAAAGGACCTGTGAGTGTGCCTCTCAGTCCCTGGCCTGTATCAGTAGAAGATCCTGTTAACATCAAACATGGAATCATTCCTTGAGCCAACATAGCCTCTTGTAACCATGATAATATTATAAGACTGGTCATGTTTTTGCATCTAGGATATGGATGGATACTTACTTATTGGTTTGGGATTTCCTTCATTAATTTTCTTCTAAATAAAAATACAGATAGTCATTGTTTTGTAAAAATGAAACACTATAAAGAAGTCAACAGTAATTCTACCACCAAGAAATTATCACTGGTAACTGCCAGGGTTTTAGCCTATATAAATACACAGCACATAATTTTTTTTAAATTTTGTTTTTATATTCCCCATACAACTGCAAGCCCCTTATTTTGACCCCAATCCCTCCTTTTCCCACACAGCACATAAAATTTTTAACAAGACTGGATTCTCACTACATATTGTTTCGACTTTGCTTTTTTCCACTTAACATTTTCTCATTCTTATTTTTCCCTCTTTAAATTCTCTCTAGAACCGATTCTATTTTTTAACAATTCTCTAAAAAGAATTGTACTACTCTACATGAATATACCACAACTCATTTAATTAACTCCAATCATTGGACCCTTTGGTTATTTCCATTTTACAAGGCAAGCCCACTGTTGACTGTTTATGTGGGGCATCATTTTACAATTTTGTGTCCACACATATTATTTACATAGGGCTTCTTTTCTTTTGATGGATGGAAGGCGATAGATGGTAAAGGAAGGAAGCTTGGAGAAGCAGGCACTCTCCACAGAGCTGGGGGAAAACCGTGTTTGTTCTTGGGGAGGGAGTCCCTATTCCCACGGTCTGCCGAGCTGCACTGCACCCCTGTGGCCGAGCTGCGGAGCTGCAGCACAGGAGCCCCCAATCAGTGGTTTTAGGGAAGCTAGTGGGATTCTTTTCTGGGCTGATTCTCTACATCAACTAGAAACTGTATTTTTTTCTTCAACTGCCATCTAAAAATGTACAAGTGCAAAATGATAGGATTTGGGTCTGAAATACGTGCTTCTTTAGAGCTCTGAGCACATGAATAAAAATAAACTTACCATGCCCCCTGCTGTTTTCTCCCGCTTCAGTCCTTGTCATTCTACCCTGAGGTACTATCCTGCAGTCATTATGAACTACTTCCAAGAGCCAGGCTTCTTTTTGCTTGCTTGAAAGTCGAGTAAACACAAGCTAAGCAAACCCCATGCTCCCCCGCTCTGCCTGTCTTCAAAATATAAATTAAGAGTCTGACTCCTTTTGGTCCTAAGGTGGCTGTTGTGGGGGGCTGAGAGCTCCCTGACTCTGAACAGAAAATCTCAAAACTCATCTCTCTCCCCCAGTGGATCTCAAGGTCCTTGAGCACACACATAATGACCTCCTCATTTTTTTCACCACTATTTCTTGCTTTAGTGGCAGTATGTTGCCAACAGAGAGCAGGATTCTATGCTCAAAGGAAGAAAGCATGTGAAGGTGGAGAGAGTAATATATTCTCTCAATCAAGTTCCATTTTATTTAATTCTTTCAATATTTGTGGGCACCTAATGTGTCCAAGATTTCTCACTGACATTATGGGAGGAGGAAAGAAGAGAGAGAAACTATGATATAAGGAACTGATGTCTCCTACTGACTGCCACAATTTATTGTTCCTTTCAAACACATAGGCATGTCAAAGCACTAAGTGCCTGATATCTGGACCTCACATGAGAGGTTAGCTCAAACATGTATATTTTTTAGTGTTTTTTGGCCACCTCTATGATTCTAATGTGTAGCAGGTATTGAGTATCTTTGCATCAGGGGAAACTCCTTCATGCAGGAAACGCCTGAATCCCAAAGTCCAAACAGTGAAAAATAGGATAAGAATTTTGGCTTAGTTGATGAAACACTATTAGCAAAGAGGAATAATTTTGGGAATCTAGTTTTTTTTTTTTTTTAAAGATGATTTTTTTTTTATAGAGGCTTTTTTTTTATTTATTTATTTGTTTGTTTGTTTGTTTTGTTTATACAAGCACTGGGTACAGTCAGAAGCGCGGGAGGGTGAGAGAATTCACCAGAGTCAGAGCTGGGAGCAGAGCAGGCAGAAGGACTGAAGTACACTGCTGAGGGGAGCAGCGGGTGGCAGGAGAGGTCTGCGCGCCATGTGGGACCCTCCTCCAGAAACTCCCCAGCTCCTTTCTTATTCTGCCTTGCCACGGAAGTAGGGCTGAGTCTCATCTTTGTTTCTCCACCCTCACTCCAACACACACACACACACACACACACACACAGAGTACATGCCCAAACAGCCCATCCAAGCTCTAAATTTCCTTTTTCAGGTTGAATTGCATTGGACTCAGTCATGTCTGAATCTTTAGATTGAACTTCTACCCTTAGACTTTTCCATTATTCAGCCAATAAATCCCTTCTAACTTTTTTCTCTAAATGAATTTAAAGTGGGTTTTGTCGGGCCTCCCCGGTGGCGCAGCGGTTGAGCGCTGGGTTGCGAAGCTGCCGAAGCCTCTGTGACGCCGGTTCGATCCCCGGCTGCTCCCCGGCCACCGGAGGAGGGTCCCACATGGCGCGCAGACCTCTCCTGCCTCGCCCACTGCTTCCCTCAGCAGTATGTTTCGTCAGTCTGCCTGTTCTGTTCCCTGCTCTGGCTCTGGTGAATTCTCTCACCCTCCTGCACTTCTGACTGTACCCAGTGCTTGTATAAACAAAAAACAAACAAACAAACAAATAAATAAATAAAACATGCCTCTATTAAAAAATAAAAAAATAAAAAAAAATCTCCTTCCTTTAAAAAAAAATATAAATAAAGTGGGTTTTGTCATTTGCAACCCAAAAATATCTAAGATATTTATGAACGTTTCAAATGGAATAGACAACTTTATATTCTGTCTCCTTATAGAAAGAGGATCCATTCATTGTGGTGCCCTGATATGCTGAGATTTTTTTTTCTCGTTCTATGATAAGACTTGCTTCAAGGTTCTTACTGAGCTTAAGTTTATTAAGCATGAGAAGTTCACTCATTTGGTCTAGTTTATCCTTTTTCAATGTAATTTGGTTTTGGCATGGACTGTTAGAAGCTGCCCCCATATTTCACAAAACTGTTGAAAGTGAAATGAAGTAACATGTGAAATGCCGCTAAATCCATTTTGTGTTATATAAATGTTGGGTATTATTATTATGAGTATCATCATTTTTCACTGTCTGACAGCAAAGTTCCTGAATAGCTGTTTTCGTTAGTAGTATCAGTAGTTATACAAATGAAAACTGTAGTTGAGCAAGTAAATGATGAAAACAGGAAATTTGACTCCTTTTAGGTTATAATCATTCCAGGAACATTGGAAAAGATCAGTTGAAATAATGTATTTGGAGGGGATTTGAAAACAAAAATGCTAGGTGGTTATAAGGCACTGTTATTTCAGCCCTACGGTCACTGAATCTTTGATGTTGTTAATTTGCCTATATATTTTATTCCAGAACTTATTGATATCTGTACTTTTCATTTAATTTTAAAACAGAAAACTCACAGGCTGTTTATTATAGAGTACAATCTTAACACAATGAATGGCTTTAATTTGGTTTTCTCTCTTCGGTCTCTTTTGGAATTTAACCACCCTGACAACCCACTACTTCAAATTCTTTCCTCCCTTAAATTCAATGACATTACATTTCCATATTTCTTCTTGACCTTCTAGAACACTTTAGATTTACCTCCCTGCCCATGACTCTGATGCCCACAAGGTTCTGATCTGTCTTTCTCTTTCTCTCTCCTCTGTTCTTAGAGAATTCATCCACTCTCATCTATCTTGCATCACTCCTTATCCCGTCTTCCTGCTGTCTATTCCAACTTGTACATCCCGCCATTGTTGCACTTTCAATATAATCAAATTGCACCATTTCAGCTGGCGGTATTGCTAATTGTTCCTAAGATCCCGTCCTCCTTATTGCGTCCCACCTTCTTATTCCCTTTTTCCACTCTAAGTACTTCAGTGCCTTTCAGACTCATTTTTTCTGCTGTTCTGCTGCTCATTGAGCCTGCCATATATGCCAGGCCCTCATCACCCCCCTGCCCATGCACATAACTAGTCCCTTCAGTTCTAGCTCTCCCGCTCCTGGCTGTCCCGAGGACTGCAGCTAAATCCACTTCCTGGAGCACCTTGTGAGCCACAGACTCAGCGCCTGACACAGGGCCTGGGCTTCACTATGGCTTTTGAAGCACTCAGGGTTGCTGCATCAGTGTGTGGTATCATTTTCAGGCTTCCTAGCCTGACTAGTTCATAACATGAATTATTCATCCCACCTTATTTCCAACCACTTCACAGAGTAAACCATTTATTCAAGCCAATCTGTTTCTTCCTTTTGTAAACTTGTGCTGATAACTCAGACCAAACTATTCAGCAATCATTAATTCACTACTAGCAATATAATTTGTCTCCCTCACTAGATTAAGATATCCTGAAAGCCCGAAACTATAGACAGTCTTGTGATCTATTCCCAAAACATCTTTTCACTACAAATTCTGCCACTGAATCCACTAAATTAGGAAAAAAAATTGATCTTCCTCCTTTATATATTTATATTTACTTCTACATTTATTGATCTATCCCGTATTTATGTGTCTCACAGCACTAAACACCCTGCTGAGCTCCAGTGGTCACTCATTGAACATTTCGTTGGTTCATGAACAGACTGAGCAGGTTTCTACTGTGATTCACTCTGAGGCCTGGAAGTCCACACATCAAATAGCATCACTGTGGCTTATGTTCATGTCACTCTCTGGAAATGTAAGATGTTAACATGTCACGGGGAATCTTTTGATACTTGGATGATAGGACTCCAAATATTTAGTTTAGCTTTTAAAATGAGAGGGCAAAGCAGTGATAACAGCAGAGATAAACACAACAGACTGGATTTACACTGTAAGACTGTCTCAGAGCTGCAACAATGTCCAAAAAAGAGGTGGTGGTAGACCAAGAACTTTTACCAGGCCAGTCTTGCGTCATTTCTGATTTTTTGTTCTTCTTTTGCCCACAAAAGGAATTACCAAATGATCACCTGGACCTCTTCTTAATCCTAACTCAAAGCAAGGGAGTTTTTTGAGCACTGGGTAGAATCTGACACATTGTGTGGATGCAGGATGGAGCCTCAGGAATGGAATCTTTAAGCTGTATAATTCTGCATGTATTTGAATAATTAAACCTTGTAGGCCCCCTCCCCCAGCCATCCTTTTATTCCTAGCACACTGCAGACATTAATGACATGAAGCAATAGTGCACTCGCACACTTTCTAAAACAATTGCGCTAATTGTGAACTTGCCAACTGCTAACAAAAATGCTAGTGTGCCTTGCTCTGCAGTGGTGCCCAGTTCTATGAAGAGATAGCAACACTTTTGTCTCCAGTAGCCAAGGCTTCCAGATGGGTCACTCGGCTGAGGCAGAACTGGGCTAAGCTCTTGGCAGATGGATTGGAAAGTTGGCTGACTTGTTCAGAAACCTATGTCCTCATCATCCCAGGCTCCACAACAGACTCTACTGACACACAGTCTAACCTCACCACTGCCCCGACCAGCATTTTCCTTGAAAAAGTTGTTTTTACTATGTAGCTTACTTTCACTTTGTCTCTTTAATGATAGTACATTTGCATGTCATGTATATTTTATATAAAAATGTCTATATACATTATGTATACATATATACATGCATATAAGTGTGTATGTACATATTATATATGTGTGTGTAGGTGTTACAGCACCTCTAGAACACAGATCTTTCTGACTTCAAATCTTATGTTTTAACCTTTTTAATTTTTTACTTCCACAAGAGGACCAAAGCCAGGAGAAGAAATAAATTCTCCATAACCCCAGAGTCCTCTCTCCTATAAATATATATGTGTGCATATGTATATACATACATTCATATTTATATATAAAGAGAGAGAGGAAGTGACTCTCAACCTCAGCACTCTTTAACATTTGGGCATTTGGGGCTGGATAATTCTTTGTTAACCAGGACTGACAGTCCCTGGTTGAGAAGCACTGATACAGAATAATGTTGAACAAATTGTCTGAATTAAAGTGTTGATGGGCTATACATACAGAGGTGCAATCCAGCACAAAGAGCAACTGTATGAAAATTCATTAGATTGAAATATTTCCAACTGAGAGTCATTTTTATTTCAAGAAATATAAAATACAACATAATTAGAGTATTAGAAAAGTTGAACAGACCCTTAAATTTGTTGCAATTTTTCTTTCTTAATCAAATATATTTGATATTCTAGGCTTTTATTCAAAATATCTGAATAAGAAAGAAAAATGTTTCTGTAGGTTGCCCACCAATCCTAATCTGCCCACTAGAAGTTTCTACTATTTACCCAGGTCCTGTCTTAAGCACTTAAAAATATTTTGAAATGAAATGACTCACGCACATAGTCGTTAGTACATTAAATGTTGGCTTTCCATGACTTCATATAATTACTATTATCTTTTTTAATCCTCACAATCACATGTAATTTGAGAGATACAATTCAACCTATAACAGCATCCAGTAAGATTGGATGCTTAAGAATGAGCAGGTAGGGCCTCCCCTGGTGGCGCAGCGGTTGAGCCCTGGGCTGCGCAGCCTCTGCAGCGCCAGTTCGTTTTGGCCGGCAAGGGTCCCACAAAAAAAAAAAAAAAAAAAAAGAATGAGCAGGTAAACCCTCTCCCTCTGTTACTCCTTCAACTCTGACTCAGGGGTGATAGAGCAGGGGTGACAGTGATGCCCCCCACTCCAGGTTCAGACACTGGAGCTGCTGCCACAGATCCACAGCTGGTAAGTCATGACCCAGTCTTATGTCCAGGGGAAAAAATTCCAAAAGCTACTGTGCATGTCTTTAAAAGCATAAGCTTGGCTTTTAGATCCTGAAATTCCTATATCTTAGCTAAAGAAGTTAAAAAACAAAAGATATCTTTCAAGATAAATAGATATTAGAGGTAAAAAGGAACACTTAAGCAATGTGAAGGACTTAGAAGGACACATATGTCAGTGACTCCGAAGTAATTAAGACATCATTAAGGTACATGGAATGCAAGGAGAGTTAATTCATACTCAGCCGAGTGGAACTCAATCATAAATTTAAGCCTTTGGAGCTTGAATCATGAAGCCCTCAGAGTTCTAGCCAAAATCAGCTGAGCTTGTATAGGAGACATTGTGCCTTTTGCAAAGCAGCAGCCAGTCTGGCCCTGAGCTCTACCACCAATTCTGGCAATAGCCCGAGGGTGGGAGTGGGGGGTGGCGGGCCTGACCAAAGAAGGGGCCATCTAATCCAGGCTGAGCAAGTAGATCACAGAGCTCTACCCCGTCCCTACACCCACCCCATTTCAGTGTCAGGCCCAGGATGCACACATAAATCAAACCAAGTTGTTTCAAGCCTTTATCTAGACTTTTCTACTGAAACTGTGAAACTGCAGGGAGGAAGCTCACTTCTGCCTGTTGGGTCACAATGCAGGAAGGATGTGAATCAGGAGCTGTCAGAGCCTCCTCCACCTGCAGGAAGAATGGAGGGTAGAGGGAGAGTCCTGGTCTCCTGGAACTCAGGTATAATCTGCAAAAACCCAGAGTTGCCTGGTTCTGGCTTTTCTCTCTTTCTTAAAAAAAAAAAAATTTTAATAACAGCTCTATTCAGATAAATTTAGGAAAAAAAATAACAGATTTATTGAGGTATAATTCTCATAGCTTAAAATACATCCATTGAAAGTACTCAATCAGTTTTATTTATTTTTTTTTTTTTAAAGATTTATTTATTTATTGATTGATTGATTTATACATACAAGCACTGGGCACAGTCAGAAGCGCGGGAGGGTGAGAGAATTCACCAGAGCCAGAGCGGGGAGCAGAGCAGGCAGAAGGACCGAAGCACACTGCTGAGGGGAGCAGCGGGCGGCAGGAGAAGTCTGCGCCATGTGGGACCCTCCTCTGGTGGCCGGGGAGCAGCTGGGGATCGAACCGGCGCCGCAGAGGCTGCGGGCAGCCTCACAACCCAGCGCTCAACCGTTGCGCCACCGGGGAGGCCCTCAATCAGTTTTAATATATTCATAAATTGTGATAGGGGCTAGGTAGGGGGGATCGGGCAGGTACTACGCGTGGTGGAGGAAGTCTGAATGCAAATTGATCATGGCCTGTCTGCTCTGAGTTAATTTTCCAGCCCAAGGACACATCTGGAGGAGTGTGGGGAACCAAGACTATCTGAATACCAGACTCAGCACACGGGTTGTGTACTTGAGGCCAGGTGGCCAGGGGGACGATAAGGAGCTCAGGGCTGCACATCACAGCTCCTGGCAGCCGTGAAGGCCTGCTTACTGCTGAACAACTGTCTTTGTTCAGTCCACTATGAAAAGACAGCTGGAGATGAACTGTTAAGGTGGTTTTTTTTTTTTTTTAATTTTTTTTTTTTAATAGAGGCATGTTTTATTCCATTCATTTATTTGTTTGTTTGTTTTGTTTATACATGCACTGGATACAGTCAGAAGCGCGGGAGGGTGAGAGAATTCACCAGAGCCAGAGCAGGGAGCAGAGCAGGCAGAAGGACTGAAGCACACTGCTGAGGGGAGCAGCGGGCGGCAGGAGAGGTCTGCGCGCCATGTGGGACCCTCCTCTGGTGGCCGGGGAGCAGCCGGGGTTCGAACTGGCGCCGCAGAGGCTGCGGGCAGCTTCGCAGCCCAGCGCTCAACCGCTGCGCCACCGGGGAGGCCCTAAGGTGGTTTTTTTAGGGTGTTAACCCCTGTCTTCCAGATTGCCACATTTCTGATTAAAGCTTACCTTAAAGATTCAACTCCTTTCTCTATTGGCATTTGGTGGTGACAGGTGGCTGCAGCTCTGGTCTTCCAGTTACAGTAAGAGCTAAAATTGACCACAATTTACCATCCACGTCTTCCTCTGATAGTTGCAAACTTTCCGTGGATTCCAGAGTTTTAACATAGACAGATCCTCCCGGGGTAATTATTGTCTTGTGAAGAAACAGATCCACTGCTTCTTATTCTACCATGTTCCCAGAATCCTCTCTTGCTCTGGCTTCTCTTTCAGTTCTGTGAGCTACCACAGTATCTGTTCACTTAACCTAATACTAAAAATAAGCTGGTTTTGCATTCTGTCACTTCCAACCAAAAGAATACTGGACGTATGCTTGGATTCTATTCCAAGACCACAGAAAATAAATTATTTTCCCAATTGTTGAATACAGCTATACATGAGTGTAACAATAACTGAGGGTTTAATAAGTTTCAGGCAATTAACTAAAACTGAAAGTTCCCAGACTACTTCTGCTGGCTTCTCTGACCCCATGATAGAACATATTATAACTAGGAGAAAACCTTCCATGTTCCTGTGGTTCTCTGTCTCCGCTGAGGACTGTCTGAAAACACTGAGCAAAGGTAATGACAGTATCTGCTGCAATGAAAGGGCAGCATGCAAGGAACGAGTCATTGTATAAAAACCTCAGAAACTGTCTCAGCAGTTGACAATTATAGAGTGGAAAAAAAAATTAAACCTTAGGTAGACCTGTCAAGAAGATTTACTTGCCTTTTTCTCTGGGGCTGGGTTGACAGTTCTCTGTGCTCTTGGTAATTAGTCCTATCCTAACATGCAGCAAGTCACCACAAGTGTCCCAGCTCCTCTGGAAGAGAGTGGAATCATCTTAGCCCCATAAGCACCCAACACAACCTCACCTGACCTCTCCTCACATCTTTATCTTTTACTTTACCCTTTTCCTGACTTGCCTCAGCTTTGGGGAATTAAGCTCAGCTTCCCTGGCCCCACCCCACTGCTTTGCCTCCCTCCGCCCTGACTTGTTAATCTTCGAAATCCTGAGTTCCTTGGTTGTGCCCCTCAGCCCAGGATTTTGACCTTTTTTTTTTTTTTTTAAGATTTATTTATTTATGCATACGAGAACTGGAGGCCAGAGGTGTGGCCTCCCTGGTGGCGCAAAGGGTTGAGACAAAACCTATGAAGCTATCGGCAGCCTTTGCAGTAAGAGTTTGACCATTTGCCTTTCAATACAGCTCTTGTCACCACATCTGCTCCTGCCTTAGGCTACACGTTTCCTCAGAGGGTGGCTTTGTGTTATTCACACTACCTAAAGGAGTTCACGGGAAATACTTTGTTAAACAAATGAATAAACAAAGGAATGTTTCTTGGTGGTCAAAGGCCTCGATTATCTGGTCTAAATCTATTAGCCCATTTTCTTTTGGCTCTTTCCAAAAATGCTTTTTGCCAGTGTTTCCTGGGTGCCAGTATTTCCTGGGTGCTGAAGTCTTTGCTCATATTACCTCTCCATGTATCTTTTCATTTATTCAATCATTCATTTATTCACACATTGGCTCATTCACTCACCCTGTCACACATATATTTTTTAAAGATTTATTTATTCATGCATACAAGAACTGGGGTACAGGCCAGAGGTGTGTGTGTGAGGGGGGGGATGAGAGGATTCACCAAAGACAGAGTGGGGAGCAGAACAGGCGACTGACTGAAATATACTACTGAGGGGAGCAGCAGGCGAGACAGGAGAGGTCTGCTGCGCCATGTGGGTTGCTCCCTGATTGGCCAGGTATCCAACTCGTGCTGCAGTGGCTGCAGATAGCTTCATGGGTTGCGTCCTAACCCCTTGTGCCACCAGGGAGGCCTTGTCACTCAAATATGGAGCATCTGTTAAGTGTTAATCACTGTGCTGAGGCACCAAGAACATAGAAATGTCAAGAACTGGCTCCTCAGTGTCTGATATGGTAATGGAGTCAGAAGCGTAAATATTGCAAACACTATGTGGTAAGGTCAGTCAATAAGAGGTATGAATACAATGAATGTGAGGCAAAGGAGAGTATAGGTAAATCTGTTACAGGGCAGGGAGAGGGGCAGCCCAAACCCCGCAAACCTGCCTATTTTATATAGGGTTCTGCCATCCGCCGCATTAACACAAAACATGAGACTTTAATGGGAAGGAACTTTAATACAATTAGGAAACAATACAGGAAAGGCAAAGAATCTAGTTTCTAAATCAAGCACCCAAAGTGACCTGTCCCCTCGTGGGTAAAAGTCCATCCAAATGGGATTGGCCCAGAGCAAGGCCCCAAAGCCAGCCACAAGTCCAAAGCATCTTCCAGTGGGGACCCACAGAAAAGGGTCAGAAACAACCAGACAAGCCCAGAAGGAAAAGAGCAAAATCAAAATCAAGATAAAAGCTGCCATTGTCACCTCCCCACGGGTCTCACCCACATCTGTGTCACCCAGTCCGCGACCAAAAGACAAGTGCAGTTTCTTCACGTGTCTCTAGGCTCCATGCGCCTCCTCCAGGTCTCCTTCTGGCTCCATCCTGCTTCCTTCCTCAGTCTCCTCTGCAGCTTCTTCTCTCCCTGTCAGCTCCACCCTCCATTTGGGTGGGGCAGGGAATCTGGAACCTCCCCCTTTCCTGGGGACCACCCTGTTACAATTCCACTTGGAAAGTGTGTCACCATATTCAGGGAAACTTCACAGAGCAGTGCCAAGTTTCAAGCAGAGGGTTGTTACATGAGAACTCACAGCAAAAGGTGACAGGCAGTCTTGGATGTGGGGCTTCCAGGAACCTGTGAGGATTTGTCCCCCAACTGAGACTCCTCAACCTTCTGTGTTTAGGTCTCTCATCCTAGTTAGACTAGGAGCCCAAGACCCACTGAGAATTACTTTTTTGGTCCTAACATGCAGCCTCCTTCAACAGTTAATATATTTTGTTTAGATAAAATCTCCAATTTTGCTCTAGACAAATCCTGTATCTGACCTGCAAAATGATTCATTCCTTTAAAGTAATGTCATCAGATTTGCCTTTATTTTATTATCAAATTCTTCAAAGTTCAAAGGAGGGCCTTCAGGCACAACCTACATTTGACTATATATTGTGTGAAAAGCTCCTCCCTGCCTAGTACTAGGCTATAAACTCATCAAATGTGGGGAGTTATTTTTTTCCATCTTTGCATCTCCCACAGCATTACTATGCCAAACCCATGGTGAGGGGCCAATGTCCACTGAAAAAAGTAAACTCTCTTCTCTCCCTAATGCAATTCCCATTTCTCTCCCTTCTCCGCTGTCTTCAACTCCTTACTTATTTACCAGCCCATATTCTCCCACCCCCTGCAATAAGCTCTCCTCTGGCCCTGATGGGCAATCCATTATCTAGGAAACACAAAATATTTTGAGAAGTGTGCAGAGCTTCTCTCGGGGAAGGATATTTGAATGTAGAACAGGATTATGTAGAGGTTTGAACTACCTGACCTTCAACATTTCTTCCCTTGCTTAGATTTTATGATTCTGCCTTAAGGAACTTCTAAAGTTCAAACAGCTTGCTTGCCACACAGTTCCTTGTTCTGGTGTTTTCAGGTGCTATTATTTCAGGGTTGGGGAGGATTTTCAATATTAACCATATGTTTATAACTGAGATTAGGAAATTGCTACTTGATAAAGGGGGTTATTGTTTTAGTCATTAATATATCTACAAAGTAACCTTTGAATTGCACAGTAAGAAATCAAAGAAAACCAAGTTCAAGGTTATTTAGAGGAACCAGTGTATGTAACAATGCTTTGTAGCCTCTAAGTACATATGCAAAAATATGATATTGTGGTTAATGTATTATCACTTATGGTTGTCCTAAATGTGAGTTTCCTGAACTCAATGTATAAGATTAAAAACTCCAGAAGTGTTTCAGTTCCCTGTCAATGTAAAATACCAGTAATTGAGATAACTCTCTCTCAATTCTTCATAGACTATGATTAATTGTCAGTGCCAGAAATTTCATAATACAAAACCCATTTGAGCTGTATATCCTTTTAATGTCAGGACAAAGATTGGGGACCAAAAGAAAGTTTTCACAAAGTAAAAACCTTATCATCAGTGGACTCTGACATTTCAAGCAAAAATAGCAGCTGGCTGTCTAGCTCATGGGGGTTAGTCCTAGTGAGAGCCTGTTTGGCCTGTTCTGCTCTGTGGGTGCCCCACACCTGCCATCAGAACAGGTGGGCTTGCTGCTCACTGTATGCAGATCATCTCTTGGAAGTATGAAAAGAAGGCTGAGTAGGGTTATCAGCATATCCTGAGAACATGACTTCATATGCATGTGAATTGTATTAAGTATATCCATTTGGCTTCAAGAGATTCTGGGACATAGAATACAAAATTATAGACCAAGAGTATGAAGTCTGAGTGAAAAGATGTAAAGAGAGTGACAAATACTTGAATTATTTGTTTTGTTCTGGGAGAATTTTGCCATGTCTAAGAATTTATTATGGGATAACATTAAATTAAATGAGTCACTACCGTGAAGTACCACTGCTTGGCACATACATTCAATAAAAGTCAGAAACACAGTCCAGGTTGGGGAATGGGTGGGTGACACTGATGGAATCTTAGAGTAGAAAATTTAGGATGGACGTTCTCACAAGGACAAATACTAGAGGTGGTGGTAGGGGAGATTAACGAATCTTAGACTATCCCTGGTTATGGAAATTTCCAGCAATCTGAGGTGGGGTCAGAAAAGATTATCAGCCAGAGGTGGGAACAGAGAAGATTGCTGATTTTAGAAGACCAACCCAATCTGACCCCAAAGTGATAATTTCCACATTTATTCCATCAAAAAACATCATAAAAGAACACCGCTTAGGCCTCCCGGGTGGCCCAGGGGTTAAAGTCTCAGCACTATTAAGCTATCACCAGCCATTGCAGCATGAGTTCAATCCCCAGGCAGGGAGCTGACCCACATGGCACATCAGAATGCAATTTCAGCCCTTGAATGTAATTTTTTTTTTAAAGATTTATTTATTTATTTATTATTTATACAAGCACTGGGTACAGTCAGAAGAGTGGGAGGGTGAGAGAATTCACCAGAGACTGAGAGGAGAGCAGAACAGGCAGACTGACGAAGTACACTGCTGAGGGGAGCAACAGGTGGCAGGAGAGGTCTGCACGCCATGTGGGACCCTCGCCCAATGGCCGGGGATCTGAACCGGCGCTGCAGAGGTTGTGGGCAGCTTCGCAACCCAGCGCTCACCGCTGCGCCACAGGGGAGCCCCCCTTGAATGTAATCTTAAAACAATTCGCAATTACCTGATGAGCACTAGAATCCGCCATTCCCTAAACGAAGGCAACATTGCCACAAACTAGCTGCTCTTTCTTTGTTTGCCCCCTTCTACCTATAAACACCTTTCATTTTTGTTCAGCTCTTTAGAACACCTTTCTGTCTGCCAACTGGAATGCTGCATGATTCATGAATCATTGAATAAAGTCAGTAATATTTTTACATTTTACTCAGTTGAATTTTGTTTTCAAACAGTAATTGGTGGCAGTGGTAGGATGCAATGGCAACTTCTAACCACTTGGGAACAAGAAACACAGGCATTGGTATGCAAACCCTTTGGGTTCTCCATCATTGCTGCTATTTCTGTGGACTGTGACTAAGTTCCTCTTGGTCTTGAGCTCCACTCTCTAACTTTTGGTCCCCAAAGCTTCCTGATCTAATTGCTTTCCAGTCTGAGGTCAGCTTGAGCTAGCAGATGGTTCCAAGCCCTTCTCAGAATCCCAGTGCACAGAACCCACTTTTTGAGGTCTGTTGGTTCAGTTCTTTCCCCAGCCCCCATTCGACATCTAGAAAAGTCCAACTTTTGCCACCAGAATATCAAATACCCTGAAATTACATTTCTCTGATTTTAAGTATACTTACCAAGTTAGACATGAATGAATACCTATGCAAATAGTAGCACATTTGTACACCCATGTTCTTATGATTATTTGAATAGACTTGCCCCATTCACAAAAAGATCTCACAAGCAGCACCCTTCTTGCAAGTCCAAAGTTGTTCTTTTTTTTTAAAGATTTTATTTATTTATGCATATAAGAGCTGGGGTGTAGGGCAGAGGTGGGGCGGGGAGAGTGAGAGGATTCACCAGAGACAGAGTGGGGAGCAGAACAGGCAGATGTACTGAAATACACTGCTGAGGGGAGCAGTGGGTGACACAGGAGAGGTCATGTGTGTCATCTCCCTGGCTGCTGAAGATAGCTTGACAGCGCTGTGTCTTTAATCCCTGCACCACCAGGGAGGCCCCAAAGTTGTTCTTGATGACAGGACAGCCCTTGGTTATTTTTCAGTTGAAGAATGAGATGCCCACGTGTGGTCAACACCACTTGTCCACTTGGTGAACCTGGATTAGCACTTCTGAGAAAGATGAAACTCAAACACAGGATTACTAAACAAACCACTTCACCTAAGAAAGTGAGTCCTTCTCTCTTCCGGGGGCGCTGTCTAGAGAACTTCAAAGGGTTCAGTGTTTGATTTACAGTCATAGGCTCTGCTATAACACAGCCTGGTATAAAACTCAGCTGACCTGAATCCCTAGTAATAGAATTGTTTACCTTTATACCAAGAAGGCCGGCGAAGCACCCAAATCAGCACGTGGTGTGTGCCCAGGCCAACTTCAGGAAGTTTGTGCATCTAAGGAGTTATGAGGCTGAAATGAGAAAACAAGTTAGCAGAGCCTGCAGAGGCTCCATGTGTGCTGAGTGTAACCGGGATAGGATCAAGCTTTTACCATTGCGGAGTGTTGAAGGCACAAGCAGAATCCAAAAACTAAGTAAAAAATTAAGCTTTTTTTTGAGGAAACAAAATCAAAAAGAAAGTGACTCCTTCAATGGGATCTTTCTTTAATTTATTTCACTTTGATTGGTTTGGGTCTTGGGGAGTGTGACTCCAAAGTACACTCCAGATATCATAATAACCATAGTATTCTCTCTGGTGTGCTGTATTCTTTGAAAGCTTTAAATGCATGCTTGCAGCCACTAACCACCAAACCAATGATCCCCCTAAGACTGGAATGTCAGAAAAGGAGCAAACAAAATGTCCAACTTAAAAAAAAAAAAGCACCACAAAGATTCAGCAAAAAGATGTCATGGCCTGTAAATACCACACAGAGAAGAAGCAAAACCCAAAAAGTGGTGGCAGGGAGTGGTGCAAATGTCTTAATTTTTTTTTTCTTTTTAAAGATTTATTTATTTATTTATACAAGCACTGGGTACAGTCAGAAGCCCGGGAGGGTGAGAGAATTCACCAGAGTCAGAGCGGGGAGCAGAGCAGGCAGAAGGACCGAAGTTCACTGCTGAGGGGAGCAGCGGGCGGCAGGAGAGGTCTGTGCACCATTTGGGACCCCCCTCCGGAGGCCGGGGAGCAGCTGGGGATCGAACCAGAGCTGCAGAGTCTGTAGGCAGCTTCGCAACCCAGCGCTCAACCGCTGCGCCACCGGGGAGGCCCTAATGTCTTAAATTTTGATCATGCCTCTCAATTATACTGAGAGTTCGATAAAAAGACAAAAATTATTTAAAATTTTAAAATATGACAAAAGGCCCCAAGGGATTATTTGTGCTAAACCCCATGTCACAAACCTACATTTAAGACCTCGTCTAGTAACAGTTTCAGCCCTTCCCAGGAATTTAATCTTCTTTTTTAAAGATTTATTTATTTATACAAGAACCAGGGTACAGGCCAGATGTGCGGGAAACTGAGAGGATTCACCAGAGACAGAGCAGGGAACAGAACAGGCAGACCGACGAAAAACACTGCTGAGGGGAGCAGCAGGCGAGACAGGAGAGGTCTGCCATGCCATGTGTGATTCTCGCCGGCCGGGATCGAACCCGCGCCCGCTGCACAGGCTACAGACAGCTTCACAGTGCGACGCTCAACTGCCTGCGCCACCAGAGAGACCCACCAGGAATTTAATCTTAAATGAGTCAGTCTGGAATTTCCTGATCAGCTCCAGACTTCTGAAATCCCCTAAAGGAAAGTTGCCTTGGCACAAATGATCCACTTTTCCTTGTCCTGTCCCTTCTCCCTATAAAAGTTTTCATCTGTACAAATCTTCAGGCTCCTTTCTGTCTGCTAGATGTATGCTATCTGATTATGAATCATTAAATAAAGTCAATAAGATCTTTAAAATCAACTCTGTTGATTTTTATTTTTAACAGTGACATTGTGAAATCCTCTGGAGACGATGTGAAGATTCAGGAGAGTTTATTTTTTTATTTATTTATTTTTTTAATAGAGGCATGTTTTATTTATTTGTTTGCTTGTTTTTGTTTTTTATACATGCACTGGGTACAGTCAGAAGCACGGGAGGGTGAGAGAATTCACCAGAGCCAGAGCGGGGAGCAGAGCAGGCAGAAGGACCGAAGTACACTGCTGAGGGGAGCAGCGGGCGGCAGGAGAGGTCTGCGCGCCACGTGGGACCCTCCTCCCGTGGCCGGGGAGCAGCCGGGGATCGAACCGGCGCCGCAAAGGCCGCGGGCAGCTTCGCAACCCAGCGCTCAACCGCTGCGCCACCGGGGAGGCCCGATTCAGGAGAGTTTATTTATTTTTTATTTATTTATTTTTTAAAAAGGTTAATAAAAAGTTTATTTACAAGAGGAAAGGAAATAAGGAAAATGTACAACTCAGGGAGAAAATAGGGAAATAAAGTCTTTAATGCGTCCTACCCGATCCGACGACCTGGAAACCCAAAGTCACTCTCAGAGCTGGCCGGACACTGCGAGCTGGTGGAGAGCCAAAAATGGGGTCCTCAGGAGAGTTTAAATAAGGAAACTGGTTGGAAGTTGAAAGAAGACATTTTCACTTTTCTCTGTGAAAAATAGTGATCCTCCAGTTGTCCAGTCTTTCTCAGGGACCGTTGTCTGAAATATATATGTACATATATGTGTATGGACATATCAAGAAAATGCTAAGGTAGAGAAAATACATTTGTAATACTGTGCTCTATTATACCAGAGACTCACATCTAGATACCAGAGACTCACATCACCTGTGTATGAGAAAATCCACAAATAAGTGGACCCACAGAGTTCAAGCCCATATTTTTCAAGGGTCAACTGTATTCGTAATCAATTCCCTGAATACTTATTCACAACCCTCTGTTTTGATCACACTTGGAAGTCTCTTCTTACACGCTCTCCTCTTCTTTGTCTGGTTATGCCTACTTATTTTCAAGGCTCAAGCCAGGCATAACTTTTTTCAACTAGCCACTGCTCCCCAAATCCAGTTAGATGTGCTTGCTATGTGTATATGAGGGTATGTTATATGAAAATTATCTCCTTATTGCTCTCTGTCCTTCATTAGATTTTAGATTTAAATTTTTTGAAGATAGAGCCACAGTCTTCCATCTATAAAACTCTAATAATATCTGGTACTATACCTACTATAGAAAAATATACAATAAATATTTGCTGAATGTAATTCCTCTAAAGCCTATCGTTTAAAAAATAATTAATAGATAATTTTTGAACAGTTTTAGGTTTCCAAGAAAGTTGACCAGAAAGCATGGAGTGCCCATATAACTCTCACTCTCCCTTCCTGTTTCTTGTATCATTAACAATTTGTATTAAGGTGGAACATTTATTACAATTGATGAGCCAATATTGATATATTATTATTAATAAAAGTCCACAATTTACACCTTTTGTATTAGATAGTCTAAGGGTTTTGACAAATAGTTACATTTTTATCACATAGAGTAGTTTCACTGCCCTAGAAATCCACCCTACACCACCTATTCATCCTTCCTTTTTCCCTCCCTCAAACTCCTGGAAACCACTGCTTCGTTTGCTGTCTCCATAATTTTGCTTTCTCCAGAATCATATAGTTCAAATCATATAATATAAAGGCTACATACCTGTTTCTTTGGCTTAGCAATATGCTTTTCAGTTTCCTTCATGTCTTTTGGTGGCATATTATTTTTAATATTAAAAATAACTCTGCAAGATAAGTTTTATTTTTAGTAGATTAACACCTGAGACTTCAAGTCAGGAGGTAATAATGCAGAAATAGCAGAAATAGCCAAAATGCCAACAATGTCATACTATCAACCCTAATTTGTGTCAGGGTTCCAAGAGCAACAGACGTAAATTTCCTAGTCCATGATGAACTAACAGTTTGTTGTCTCAAAAGCTATATTAAAAACTCATCATTTCACAATACAGAAAGGACTACTAAAGGGTAGATATCTTGTTGATATAAGATTCAATTCAGATAATGTAGGCCCTTAGCACAATAATGTCATATGATGAAGGCTCATTAAATGAAACTGTTATTAATGTTATTTCACTAAATCTTTACAATAGCCTGAACTCCTAGATATAGCTTTTTCCCCCTTCTGATCAATAAATAGTCCATAATAGTTCATTTACTTGTTCAACACCATAAGAAGAATAAGTGACCATGGACTGACCCAAAGCCCATGCTTTCTCTACTCAGTAATCATGGCAGAAATAAGATCATATTCCAAGGTAGAGATATTAAAGAGAAGGGTGTGTTGGGGACAGCGACAGGTTAGGTGTGTCTGGAGCACAGAGGTTGAAGAGGGGAGCAGTGGGCATAAAAGGCTGATTACAGTTGGGCCTTCAAGTACTCAAACTCATAAACTGTGTCAGTTCCACTGATTTGCTCCTGAAATTTAGCTAAGAACTGCTGAAGCCAAACATTCCCCTTGCAGTGCACAAAATAAGACAAGCTCTGTGTAAGACATTTCTGGTCTTGCTAAGGTCAATGTGGTGGGTGTGTTGCTGAGGAAGAGTTCTGACAATTGCTATGGAGATGCGACACAAGCCAAGATAAGCAAAAATGTTTGTCTTCCAAAAGCAAAATTAGAGGGAAGCACAGTAAGTCAAAATTCCACACATAACAATCTCTGTAAATAAAATTGAAATTGACCAAGCCCAAGTCTATACAGAACCATCTGCTATTCCCCCTATATGGCCAGAATGTTTACATGTGGAAACAGTTCTTTTTGTCATTCTATGACTTCTTTAGTTGAAAAATAAAAATAAGTAGAAAATTGCCTTTGATATCTTTTATATCCTTGAAAGCAACGTACATTTTATTTTTTTTTATTTTTTTATTTTTTTAATTTTCTAGAGGCATGTCTTATTTATTTATCTGTTTGTTTGTTTGTTTGGTTTATACATGCACTGGGTACAGTCAGAAGCCGGAAGGGTGAGAGAATTCACCAGAGCCAGAGCAGGGAGCAAAACAGGCAGAAGGACCGAAGTACACTGCTGAGGGGAGCAGCGGGCGGCAGGAGAGGTCTGCGCGCCATGTGGGACCCTCCACCGGTGGCCGGGGAGCAGCCGGGGATCAAACCGGCGCCGCAAAGGCCGCGGGCAGCTTCGCAACCCAGCGCTCAACCACTGCGCCACCTGGGAGGCCCAGCAATGTACATTTTAAATTCCTCTTTTGGAGAAAAAAAATGAACTTCTGTCTAGTTATTTCTAATAATGTATTTCATTTTAATTTAAAAGAAAAAATTAGCATTGAATTTCAATTAAGAATAATTTAAGAACATTACCTATAGATCTGATACATTTTAAAGTATACATTTAAAGTGTTTAAATAAAAGCAAACCAAGAGAGGTCATTTCAACATCATGCTTTCTTGTTCTCATAAAAAAGTATCCATTTTCTGCCAATATTTATTTACTTATTTAACAAAACTGGTCATTGAGGCCCTCTTATGTGCCTTGCTTGGCAGCAGGCACTGAGAACACAGTCCCAATCCCGGGAAACACAATCCTGGCTCACTTGCTGTGGCAGAGTTTTCAGTCTAATGCTGGTATCCTCCACTTTATGGTACTTCAATTTTATGAAAGACTTATGTTACTACCTTTTTTTTTTTAATTCAAAAGAATTATGAAGAGGACTTCTGCTTTTAAAACAAGTGGGGAAACACAAATAACTTCGGTGTTTTGTTTTGTTTATTTATTTATTTTATACAAGAACGGGGCACGGGCCAGATGCGCGGGGGGTGAGAGAGGATTCACCAGAGACAGAGTGGGGAACAGAACAGGCAGACTGACTGAAATACACTGCTGAGGGGAGCAGCGGGCGTGACAGGAGAGGTCTGCTGCACCATGTGGGAATCTCCCTGGCAGGGTGGGAATCGAACCCGCACTGCAGAGGCTGCGGGCAGTTTCACAGGGCGGCACTCAACTGCCTGAGCCACGAGGGGAGGCCCTAACTTCAGTGTTTGATTTGCCAGTCATTTAAAGCAGCACACACCCCAGAAAGCTCCACTGCTAAGTTCCTTCTCTGGCAACCTCTTTACACATGTGTGTATTTATCACATTCTGTTGTTACTGCATATTAATGTTATTTTAGGTTTTATGTGCTGTTTGGTAAGAATTGGTAGGTTATTTTTGGGTCCGAGAAGGCTTCTAGTTACTCAATGTTTGGTTTCCATCTGTGGTTAAAGATGGCTAATCCAGTCCTGGCCATTACAATCAACTTCTAGTCAACAGAGGAAAGGGATGAAGAAGGACATGTCTCTGCTTTTCAAAACATTTCTCAGAGTTGTACACACTCTCTCCTATTGACTGCAACATAGAGCCATGGGAGAATGTGGTCATTAAATTCTTTTTTTTTTTTTTAAGATTTATTTATTTTTATACAAGAACAGGGCACAGGCCAGATGCGTGGGAGGGTGAGAGGATTCGCCAGAGACAGGGCAGGGAACAGAACAGGCAGACTGACGAAACACACTGCTGAGGAGAGCAGCGGGAGAGACAGGAGAGGTCTGCTGTGCCATGTGGGACCCTCGCCCGGCGGCTGGGATCGAACACACGCTGCAGAGGCCGTGTGGATAGCTTCACAGTGAGGTGCTCAACCACCTGTGCCACCAGGGAAGCCCTGTAGTCATTAATTCTTGACCACAAATGCCAAGGAGATAACAGGTATTGGAGGAAACTAGCAGTCTCTGCCACAGAGCCGCTTCTAAATTCCAGGTTCCTTCCTGGATCCTATATCCTCCCTACTTTGCTTATATCAGGGTAACTGACTTGGCCTGGTTTGCCCCAGAAGTTCCTTGTGTTAGCAGTGAAAGTCACATACCCCTGAAACCTGCCCTCTTACCTGCTCCCATCCCAAGCCCATGGGTAAACAAACTGGGATGCTAGTCCCCTTCTGTCACCTCTACCAAGGTCTTACCACATCATGAGCTCCTTGAGGAACAGACATGTGTCTACTTAACTGTTAACATCCTTAGTACCTAGCCCCTCCTATGGGATGTACTCAAGAAATGAATACAGTGCAAATACTTACATATGCTTCTTAGGTGCTAGGAAATCATTCTAAATGTTTTACATCTGCGTTACAAATTGAATTGTGTCCCCCTTCACTCATTAATACCTATGTTAGTCCCAGTGCCTCAGAATGTGGACTTATTTGGAAATAGAGCAGCTGCAGATGCAATTAGTTGAGATTATACAGGAGTAGGGTGAGTCTCTAATCCAATGAGTGACTGGTGTCCTTATAAAAAGGGGAAATTTAGATACACAGATATGCGCGAAGGAAGAACAGCGTGTAAAGATGAATTACACTGTTCCAAATCAAGGAGCTGTCTGAAGCTAGAAGAAAACCTATGACTGGCCCTTCTTTACAACCTGTAGGGGAAGTGTGGCCCTCCCAGTGCCTTGATCTTGAACTTCCAACCACCACCACAATGAGACAATACATTTCTGTTGTTTAAACCAGTCAGTCTGTGATATTTTGTCATGGCAGCCTCAACCAGCTGCTAAAATATATCAACTCATTAAGATCTTCCTAACTCCCTTGTGAGAGAACTATTACTACTATCCCTGTTTTATACATGTGTATATTTATGAGAAAACTGAGGCACATGGCAGTTAAAAAAATCAGAGAGTGCCAAAGCAGGATAGGAAAGAGGACATTTTTGTTAGGTGGGAAAAAGTGAAACAAGTACAAATAAAAAGGATTAAAACTTGACCTGGCCAAAAACATTAGAAGCTCTAGGTCACAGTATATAAATCACTAACATTTTTCTTTTTCAGACGTGTCAAGAGTTTTGGATAAAAACATGATTCTGTCAGGAAATGAACTCTCATTTTTGACACTTCCATGTATTTTATTATATCTTGAACCTGAAGCTACCACTCCTGAGAGCCCTAGTCTTGATTTTGCAATACAGGCTTCATTTTTATTTGAAGAGAGGGACTAATAATAATCGCTCACTCTATGAATGTGACTTTGAGAGATTTGGATTTTATATCCACATGCTTTATGGATTTATTTTTGATGGATGAAATAGTATTTTTAAAAGCTATTATATATTATGTTTCTTACCTCTAGTTTCATTCATATATATACGTGTGTGTGGGTATACATTTACACACACATACAATATGTTTCTGCAGAAGGAAAAGCATAAAGTGCAAAGTTAGAGGAAACACTGCAAAGATGGGGCTTAATCCTCCCAAATGCAATCTGCACATGATATCAGAAACCTTGCTTTAGGGCCTCCCCGCTGGCGCAGCGTTTGAGCGCTGGGTTGCGAAGCTGCCCGCGGCCTCTGCGGTGCCGGTTCGATCCCCGGCTGCTTCCCGGCCACAGGAGGAGGGTCCCACATGGCGCGCAGACCTCTCCTGCTGCCCGCTGCTCCCCTCAGCAGTGTCCTTCGGTCCTTCTGCCTGCTCTGCTCCCCGCTCTGGCTCTGGTGAATTCTCTCACCCTCCCGCGCTTCTGACTGTACCCAGTGCATGTATAAACAAAAACAAAACAAACAAACAAATAAAGAAAGAAAGAAAACATGCCTCTATAAAAAAAAAAAAAATTAAAGAAAAAAAAAGAAACCTTGCTTTATATGGTGCTTCTTTATATATCTCCAGTCAAAAAATACATGGGCCTGGAAACGAGGGAAAGCAGGAGTGGCCCCTCACTATCGCTCCTAACACCTTCTAAGTGACACTTCCTGGGCTCTGTAGGGTTAGAGCTTCCATTGTCAGTATGTGTATCTTCTCATTAGAGGATGCAGCAAGGGTCCAATTGAATTATACACGATGGCTGCCATCTGGACACTGAGTTCTTTGTAATCACAACAAGCAGGTAAGAAAAGTGACCATCTTGGTTTAGATAATTAACTCTGAAAAAAAGTGGGGAGCAAAGAGGGTAAGACTGATTTTACACGATGGAAACAAGTTCTTCCTTGATCGACTGTAACTATGAAGAGATCAGTGAAGCAAGTCCAGCCTGAGAAAGATATGATTACTAGGGATTAGGAAACCTCAATAATGAAAGTTGGTTCACACCACTAGGGAAGCCACCAAGATCAGCAGAGGTGGTACAGAGGGCAAGAGGTACTTAGAATGGGTAGTGGAAAAGGGAGACTACAATGCTACTGAACACCCTAAGGCCACTTGCAGTGATAGAGGTTAATCTGAGCTACTCCCTGAAAATGAATATATGTATGAAGAAGTTGATTTGCATGATGCAATGGGTGGACTGTAACAGACTCAGAGATATTTATCACCTTCAACAAAACTCTCACTGCTCGGTTAAAAAGAGTCGGTAAGTTGGCAGCCTCTGGCTGGTAGCTCTGTTGGTGCCTTAGTTTTCAAGCAGCCTTACTCAATGACTAAGCAAGGTGGTGATTCAAGGGTCTAGCCATTTACACTATTGGACTAGCAGAGCTTTGCCAGATCTGTATAGTGGTATGAAAGTTTCTGTTGACCAATGATTCTGTCTCTGGCTCCTTTCACACTCCTTTTGCACTCCCAACTGTTTCATTCACTGATTCCCAGAAGATCCAAATCCAGCACCGTATGCATAACGGATGACCACAAAACCTCAGTGACATAAATCTTTAAGCTTTTCCTAGTGTCTGTGAACTTACAGGCCAGCTGAGCAGCAGTTTTATTCCTAGTGGAGCTGTGGAAGACCAGCTTACGGCAAAATGTTGGGTCAGGTGTCCCTGAAAGGATGAGATGGCCTAGGCGAAACTTTAAGGGCTGAAGGGAAGGGGAGGTGAGGGGAGGTGAGGCAGATACAAACACTCTTATTTTGGTGAAAGCATCTCCTGCTGAGGGTCTCAGCCGGTCTTTATTTATACGTTAAGGCAAGCGATGGGATTACATCATCATATGCATAGAAGCAAAACAAAACAATCAGTACATTCCTTTCCCATAGAAATTTTGTCACCTACATGTTTTTAAGAAAAGAAACAACCTTAAAAGTTAATAGATAGGGCCTCCCTGGTGGCCCAGCAGTTTAGCGCTGGGTTGCGAAGCTGCCCACAGCCTCTGTAGCGCTGGTTCAATTCCCGACCCCCCCGGGCGAGGGTCCCACATGGCGCGCAGACCTCTCCTGCCGCCCGCTGCTCCCCTCAGCAGTGTACTTCGGTCCTTCTGCCTGCTCTGCTCCCCGCTCTGGCTCTGGTGAATTCTCTCACCCTCCCGCGCTTCTGACTGTACCCAGTGCTTGTATAAATAAATAAATAAATATTTTTTTAAAAAAAGAGTTAATAGATAATTACAACTTAGACGCGTTATTTCAGCTTAAACAACTACCTAGGTCAGCTAACAGTCCTTGGTACCATGCTGTCGCCAAGGCTACAATATCAGGAGACTCCTCTATCTATATGGCTTACAGCTAGAGACCAGTTGCTTTCCGGTTATCAGTTATTAGAACTTTTTTCTACCTAGAAACTCCTAGCATAATCAACTTTCTGATTCATTACAAGGCTTCTTTATGGAACTTCCATATAAGGAATATCATGACCAGCCCTGGGTTGCTTGTCAGACATGCCCTTGCACAATAATTATTTACCATTGTCAAGTGGGCCAAATTATTCAGTGTTTAATTTTAAGCACGTAATTTTCCATGCCATGTACTTACAATATTCTTAATTTTATTGCCCAGTTTATTTACTGATAAGTTCTTTCTTATTATGACCAAGAACAAAAAACTAAAGGATGTTCAATCTTCAGCCCCACAGTGTGAGGCTCTTTAAAAGTCTTCAGCCCCATGGTGTGAGGCCCTTTTTCTTTAGCCCCACAGTGTGAGGCTCTTTGAGCTTCGGGGCCCCATGGTGTGAAGCCCTTTTCTTAGCTGCTTGCCAGTGTCTTACCTGGCTGGGGCAACAAGGCCACCTGCAGCATGGAATCACTCATGTGTCTGTGGTCAGCTCTTGGTGTGATAATCACTCACTGATCTTGATTGAGATCTCTCACATGGTGAGCATTGACTGTTTGTGGGCTAGGTGGCCACGAAAGGCCCCCTTTACCATAGCATCTCATTTTCTAGTTGGTTCTCTTGGCTTGATTACATGACAGAAGACTTCCAAGAGAAAAAGGCAAAGCAAGCAAGGCTTCCAAAGGTCTAGATTTGGAATTCATAGTCACTTCTGTCATCTTCTATTGACCAGAGCAAATCCCAATGCCAGTCCAATTTCATGGGGAGGAACCACCTCTTGATGAAGGAGATGCAAAATCACATTATAAAATATTAAGATAAGGGGAGAGGTAAGAAATGGGGACTACCCCAGGTCATCTACCACGGGGATAATTCCCTAGGGTGAAGTGCAATAGACAAACAGAAACTATTTAAGTCTACTGCATTGTGTTTTTGCTTTTTATTTGTTAAAAAAAGTACACTTAAAAGTACATAGAAAAAATGGGTAACAATAATCAGAGATCCACCACTCTATTTTTTTTTTTTAAGATTTATTTATTTATACAAGAGCTGGGGTATAGGTCAGAGGCGTGGGAGGGTGAGAGGATTCACCAGAGACAGAGCAGGGAGCAGAACAGGCAAATGGACCGAAAGTACTGCTGAGAGGAGCAGAGGGCGAGACAGGAGTGGTCTGCCGCGCATTGTGGGTATCTCCCTGGCTGGCTGGGAATCAAACTGGCCCTGCACCACTGGGGAGGCACCACCCTACTTTAATAAATCTTAAAATTGTGTCATATTTGGTTCAGATAGTTTAAGAAACAAAACTTCGAAGATACGTATTATAAAAATCCACTGGCAATCCTCTGTCCATCCTTGTTTTTTTTCTTTTTAAAGGTCTTCAGCTATAAATTTAAAATTCCAGATAATTACCCTTTGTTTATGTAAAATGACTATACTCATGCCTTCTGGTGATTCAAGATAAAAAAATAAGGAATTATATTCATTTGGTCACTAAATAAATACTTATTGTGCCTTTATTTGTCAAACCATGTATTACATACGTATTTGTATAGCATATTCTTACTTTCTGTAGTATTCTATTTGCACACCATTTTGTTCCAGGCTATATATCTAAAGTGAGAAACAGAATATTTTCCTTTATAATGGGTTTTTCCCCCCAATATCTCTAACATTTTAAATAACTACAAGCTTTGAGGGTGACTCTTGAACCACTCAGTCTGTAAATTTTCATTCTGAGTTACTTAACATTTTCTTTCTTATTATGCTACTTGGGTGGGTAAGATGTTTTGTCAGGTTTTTTTAGTAGCTATTTGGCCACACTATTGGGTTTCTTTCATATGATTAAATTGTCATTGCTTGTAATTCCTACCTGGTTTCTCCACTTCGACCTGATGATTTAAAGTGCAATCTTCTCACTGGGCTTTGTTTTCTGTGCTTTTATGGTGAGTGGGTTATGTTTTTCTTTTTTTAAAATAACAGTTCTACTGAGATATATTTTACATGCCATCGAATTTATTCCTTAGTATATTCACAGGGTTGTGCAACTATTGCCACTATCTGATTTTACAGAATTTATACCACCTCAAGAAAAAAAACTCTTATCTCTGATTCCTCCTCCTCTGTCCCTGGCCATGCCTAATCTACTTTCTCTCTGTAGACTAAGCTATTCTGGATATTTTATGACAACATGGCCATATACCCCAGCAGTCTTTTACAACTGGCTTCCTTCACTTAATGTAGGTTTTCAAGGTCATCCGTGTGGTAGCATGTGTCCATGTGTCATTCATTTTTATGCCTCATACTATTTCATTGTATGAATATGCCTTATCTTGTTCATCCATCTACTAATCACCACATATTTGGTTGAATCTACTTTTTGGCTATGACAATAGTGCCATTGTGAGCATTCATGTACAAGTGTTTGTGTAGCTTTGTTTATTTCTCTTGGGACTATATCTAGGAGCAGAACTATTGTGTTACATGGTTTTAATTTTTTGAGTAACTGTCGCTATTTTCCAAAGTGGCTGCCTTCTGCATCCCTACCAGCAGTGTATAAAATTTCCAGTTTTTCCACACCTTTGTCAACACTTACTACTATCTATATTTTTAAAATTAGCCATCCTAGAAGGTATGCAGTGGTATCTCTGAGGTTTTGATTTACATTTCCCTAATGACTAATGATATTGAGCATCTTTTCATTTCTTACTGGCCATTTGTGTATCTACTTTGGAGAATGTCCATTTTAAAAGTGGGTTAACTTTTAAAAATTATTGAATTGTAAGTTTTTTATATATTCTGAATACAAATACCTTATCAGTGATATCATTTATAAATATTTTCTCACTTTTGAGAGTTGTCTTTTCACTTTTTTTTTTTTTTTATAGAGGCATGTTTTATTTATTTATTTGTTTGTTTGTTTTTTGTTTATACATGCACTGGGTACAGTCAGAAGCAGGGGAGGGTGAGAGAATTCACCAGAGCCAGAGCGGGGAGCAGAGCAGGCAGAAGGACCGAAGTACACTTCTGAGGGGAGCAGCGGGCGGCAGGAGAGGTCTGCGCGCCATGTGGGACCCTCCTCCGGTGGCCGGGAGCAGCCGGGGATCGAACCGGCGCCGCAGAGGCCGCGGGCAGCTTCGCAACCCAGCGCTCAACCACTGCGCCACCGGGGAGGCCCGTCTTTTCACTTTTTTGAGGCTGTCCGTTGAAGCACAAAAGTTTTTAATTGGGGAGAGGGGTTTCAATTAATGTGTTGTTGTAAAGACAATTTCTTCTCCATTGAATTATCTTGGCACCCTGTCTAAAGCTACATCCTTATGATAGACTTTAACAATTTTCCCCCCTTGCTTTGTGGAGAAATGGATAGATTTTTTTTTTTTTTGTCATTGCAGGGCAGAGTACATATCTTGTTCATTTTAAATAAGAAAATCTATGTGAAAAGCACCTACCACAGGGAGTAACTCTTTCCTTCTTTTGAATATCCCCACAGTATTCAGTGTGATATTTGATACACACCAGAGACATAAAAGGTTTGTTGAATGTAAAGTGTACTTAGCATACACTAAAAAGCTTCCTGAAGTACTGATTAGATGGGAAATCCAGAACATTTCAAACTAAGAATATGAATAATAGTAGATACTAACCCCAACAGCTTAGTGAAGTTGTGCTGTTGCCAGAGTAGAGGCCTCCTCATTCTTCAAGCTAAGTGATATAAATAAGCTTTCAATTAAAGTAAACTCAAACATTTAAAAGAATCCTAAAGCTTCAAAACTTCCCCCCTCCCTCTAGTTTAATGTCAAGTTCTTCAGGTGTCTATTTATTTAACTGCCGATGTAGTAATACAGTTTTAACTTGTGGATCTGGCCTCAATTCCATAAAATCGATTGTGGTTCTTACCTGCTTAAAAACAGAAAGATTTTTTCAGGCAGCAACAACTACTGAAGTCAAAGAAACAGCACTCAGTTATAGGAGGCAATTCTATTTTCAGTGACCCTTTTCTCCCCTCATATCTTGAGCATTGAGGTGCTCTCACAATCTCTTACAAATAGAACAAGAGGCCGAAGACAAAGGCCTCTTGTTCACTTCCCAGGGCGTTTCCTACCGGGTCACATCCAGGATGCTCCTGCCTGCTGCTGCTGAGATTCCAGGATCTGCCCTCTTTTTGCAAGGGCGAATGTACAGGTAACAAACCTAAGATGTGTGCTTTACAGATGCAAACGACACCTTGCACACATCATTCCTTTCAGCTCTGAAAAAACTTTCAGAACTTTAGGCCACACGGCTAGCTAAGTGCTTCAAATTTCAGATGATGACTCCAGAGCCAGAGCTCTTGCTTCTTCACCAAATCACCAAATCTATAAATCTATAAATAATGCGGAAAGGAATTCTTAAATACATTGTCTTTCAGGCCTTGCAGAAAACCTGGCCAGATACTAATCTCAAATTAACAGCAAGTCTCAGTTTAAAAAAAAATTCATATTTTACAGCAGCACTGGATTCAGAGCATACAGGATCTCCCCAACGACCAACATCCCTCCACCCTCTCCCAAAAGTGCTCCCTCTGTTAGAGCTGATGAATCTATAGTCGCACTGTTAGGGGGAAAAGGATATTGTTAGGGGGAAAAGGATGTCCTAAAGCTAATTCCATACAGGTTTTGTGGACTCCACCCCCACCCCAGGCCAAAGCCAAAGACACTGGGAACTCCAAATCCCATCACCACCAAAGGGAAGGTGGCTGGGACCTGAGAGTGGGGTTAAGCAGCCAGGTGTGGTATAAAGCCAGACACTGGGCTTTGGAGGGGTCCCCCATTTTGACTCTCCGCCAGCTCTCAGCATCCGGCCAGCTCGGAGAGTGACTTTGGGTTTCCAGGTCGGCGGATCGGGTAGGACACATGAAAGACTTTATTTCCCTATTTTCTCCCTGAGTTGTACATTTTCCTTATTTCCTTTCCCTTGTAAATAAACCTTTTATTAACCTTTCGTGTGTGCCTGTACTGGAGTATTAATAAGTCCCCTTTAAGCGCGCGGGTGAGGACCCACAGCCAGGCAACCCGTTCAATATAGGGGCTGCCCTATCACAGCACATCCTAATACCCAAAGTCTTCAGTTTCCCGTGTGGTTCCCCCTCGGGGCTGCACATTGCATGGTTTTGCACCAATGTGTAATGTCCTGGATCCACTATAATAACATCATACAGAGTATTTTCACCGCCCCAAATCCTCTGTGCTCTGGCGAGGCTGGATCTCACAGGCAGGGCAAGGAAAAGCGTGCAGCCCGGGGCTCGCCCTCACTAACTCGCAGGCAAGTTTGCTTCCAGCGCGCGGCTCCAGCTGTCCCGTCTCTCCGGGCCGGGCCGGGCCGGGCCGCGCGTCCTCCCGCCTCCTTTTGTTTAAGTGTCAAGCAAATGGGTTTCCTGTTGACACCGGAATATTGTGAAAGGGCAGGAAGAGGCCAGGCCGCCTCCTCGCTCCCCCTTCCCATCCCGTTTATTTATTTCCTTCACGTGGGCCGGGCGGGCGGGCGGCGGCCCCCGAAACCCCTCCCCGAGGAGGCGCGGCCGGGCCGGGCGCGGCGCCCCGGCTCCCACTCGGCGGGAGGGGACGGGCCGGAGGAGCCGCGGAGGGCGGGCGGGCGAGCGCAGCCGGGAGCCGGGAGCCGGAGCCGCCGGGGGAGGCGGGGGAGCCGGCCGGGCCCGGGCTGCAGGTGGAGCGGGCCGGGGAGCCGCCGCCGCGTCCCGGGCCCGCCTCCAGGCCCCGAGGGCGCCGCTCGCCGGCGCCGGGGCTGCCCGTGCGCGCCCGCCCATGGCCGAGGGCCGGCGGCGCGAGGACGAGGACGAGGAGCTGCGCGAGCGCCGGGAGCTCGGGGGGCCGCGCCGCGCCCGGGGCCGCGCGTTCGCCGCCGCCGCAGGTGAGGAGCGCGGGGGGCCGGGGGGCCGGGGAGCGGGGTGAGGGCGCCCGGGGGCCGCGCGGGGCGCGTCCCGCCCGGACAGGGCCGGCTCGGGGGCTCCCGCAGGGGGCAGGGCGGGGAGCGGCGCCCGAGGACGCGCCCGCCGGCCTCCACCTGCCGGGGGCTGGGCCGCTCTGCGCCCTGGGCGCGCGCTGAGCCCCGCGCCCTGGCGCGCGCAACGCTGGCCGGTGCCTGCCGAGCCCGCGGTGACTCAGAGGCCGGTGCGGGCAGCCGTCGCGGGGTCGGGCCGCCCAGGTGCCCGAGGACCCCGCCCGCCGGCTGGGCGCGCCCGGCCCGGGCCCGCAGGGCGCGCCACGTGCTGGTGATCTCTGGGTTCTGTCTGGGTTCTGCGCCTCCTGGACTTCGGACCTGAGCCGCCTCCCTTCCCGCCGCCCGGGCTCTGCGGTTTTCTCTAGGGCTGGCTTTATGGAGTTTTTTTGTGACACTCGCCCCAAGAAGTCCAGAATAAAGCATTGCCAAAGGCACTGACACCGAGAATCTTTTCTGGGCCTTACTCTTACTTCTGCGATCTGGTGTTTTGGGGTGCACAGAAGCTGCGCTAGGGAGAGTTTGGTGCCTGAGTGAAGGAGGGAATACGGGTAGATCCACACCCCGTCCCGTGCCCCCGGGTAGCTTTTCAGCCTCCTGCACTAGAGAGCAAATTCTTTGAACAATCACCAAGAGCCTCTTTAGAAAGTGGAATACAGCGAACATCCCATCACCCCGTAAGTTGTTGTGTGTTGTCCCTTCACCACCAAGAGAAAGCTGGAAAATCCAGAGAAGACCCGTGGGTCTGTGGGAAGTTAGAAAATGGGTGAAAGGAAAGAATTTTAGTCCACCATGAATTTGTCCTTTGTAAAATGTTTTTTTTTTTTTCCTGGAACTTTGATTTTGTTGAGTTGATGTTACAGATTAATTTGGAGAATTTACTTTTGCACATTAGGTCTTCTTGTTTATAAGCACAGAATATCGCCCCTTTGTTCTGTCAACAGTGTTTTGTAATTTCCTTTGTAAAATGTTGAAACCAAAAAATTCCTTATCATCATTGCTAGCACATTTTATGACAACAAGGCGTTTGACTACATGAACACCAATCTTTTTGAAAATAACTGATTGGTTTTATTTGGGGTGGGGGCGGTGTGGAGGGTAGAAACCCAACCCTCGTGAAATAATGGGTAATTGCTGGGTATGAGATACTATTTCTTGAAAGAATACAATGAAAAAACTTTATAAAGATGCATTCCCTTGAATTACTGGTTGAAACAGTGTAGGCTACTTTGGGTTCCTATTACCTTTGGCGAAAAGCTTCTCACCCTTTTATGAGGGATTAATATTGTGAGGGGCTACTTTGACGTTCAGACAGGATATGATCGAGATATATTGTTTATCATTTGGTTGCTGTATGTGTATTGGTGGAAATGGTGCTTATTTTTTTACCAATTCCTTAATTTCCCAAAGTTGGCAGAAGCAGTAGGTACTAGGATAACATTTTGCTGAGATTTGACATTGTGTCCTTTTTTACTCAGAAATTGATGTTTGTAGTTTCTAACTTTAAAATGCTGTTTCTGTTAGGGAGAAATGATGTCCGGTATCGGGGTTGCTCTACAACATTTCCAATAAGTGGTCCGGGACAGAGATATTATGGAGTGGGTAGAGCATTAAATTTGCAATTTTTCTTTCCTTTGGGATAAATGATTTAACAGCTCTGTTTCCTGTAAAGAAATGTACTCTTTTTCCCCCCCTCACTGCAGTGTTTCAGGCACCATTGCATTCCTTACCAAGCTTGGGCATTTGTTGTATCCATGCTCTGTGTTCTACTCTGAGTGAGAGAGTGGGAACTGCCTGGGAGGTTTAATGTCTCTTCTGCTCAATGTCTTTCTAATCTTTCACCTTTTCTGTTCTCATGGCTCCCGCCTTCCTTTTAACAATCTAGACGTTTCTTTTTTCCTGGATCTCACATAACTTCACACCATAAACTTGAGGCTTATGAACTTGAGGAGGTCTCTGAACTCTTCTCTCCTTGCTAAAACTAAGGTGTGGCTGTGAAATTGTATTTATTTCGTTTTGCATTGTAATTTCAGAAGCGCTTATACAACCTATAAATTATAAAGTGAAACACTTGCAGCCAGTGCCAGATCAAGAAATAGAATTGTCAGTTTCAGAGATGCTGACTCTGAGGCCTCCCAGACACAGCCGCTTCCTTTCCCTTGAGGGAAAAAAACCCCACTTTTTTTTACTTTTGTGATTATTATTTTCTTGCTTTCCTATAGTTTTGCCATACACATCTACATTCCTCTACACTATTACTTAGTTTTACCTATTTTACAATGTCATAAAGTGAAATTATGTGTGTATTCATTAGTGACATACTTTTTTCACTTTACATTAAGATGTAAAATTTATCATTTTGTTATATTTGTAATATAAATGTTTATCATTTATCCTGTTGTCTGTCATTTTTTTTTAAATTGATGCAGAGTTTTATGGTTCTTTTGATGTGGACGTTTTAAATTTTAATGTGGGTGTATTTATGAATCTTTTTCTTTAGAGTCCCTCCTCCCTGCACCCTCCTCCTTGGCTGAGAATGCTTTCTCTAACCCAGGATCATGAAGATATTCTCCTGTACCTTTTGTATTATCTCCTAAAAGTAACATAGCTTTTTTTTTTTTTAAATTTTATTTATTTATTTATACAAGCACTGGTTACAGTCAGAAGCACGGGAAGGTGAGAGAATTCACCAGAGCCAGAGCGGGGAGCAGAGCAGGCAGAAGGACCGAAGTACACTGCTGAGGGGAGCAGCGGGCGGCAGGAGAGGTCTGCGCGCCATGTGGGACCCTCGTCAGTGGCCGGGGATCGAACCGGCGCTGCAGAGGCTGTAGGCTGCTTCGCAGCCCAGCACTCAACCGCTGCGCCACCAGGGAGGCCCAACATAGCTTTCTTTTTTTTTTTTTTTTTTTTTTATAGAGGCATGCTTTATTTATTTGTTTGCTGGTTTTGTTTGTTTTTTTTTTTTTTGTTTATACATGCACTGGGTACAGTCAGAAGTGCGGGAGGGTGAGAGAATTCACCAGAGCCAGAGCGGGGAGCAGAGCAGGCAGAAGGACCGAAGTACACTGCTGAGGGGAGCAGCGGGCAGCAGGAGAGGTCTGCGCGCCATGTGGGACCCTCCTCCGGTGGCTGGGGAGCAGCCGGGGATCGAACCGGCGCCGCAGAGGCCGCGGGCAGCTTCGCAACCCAGCGCTCAACCGCTGCGCCACCGGGGAGGCCCCAACATAGCTTTCTTTAGGGAATGGAGTCATAGTTTTCTTCAGACTTTCAAATGAGGCTGAGAGTCTCTGATTGATAGCATTTTTATATTGTTTCTCCGAAGGCAGAGTATATAAAATTCTAGGTCCTCTTCATGTAACCCTAAAGAGTGGTAGAGACTTGATAAGGTTTAAAAAATACTTAGTAAATTTACTTTTTCTCTGTTAATGACTTTATCAAAAACTTTGGAAGGACTGATAAAACTTCTCTGATATTTTTTGAATGAAAGAACTGATAGTGTCAGTGTACAGAGGACTGCTCACACTGGCTGTGTCACAATTGGTACCGAAAGGCCCTGGGTAAAGGCCTTTTGAAAAAAAAGTAGGAAGGTTGGTATGTCTCCAGGGAGGTTGCTGTTACCAGCAGATCAGAATCCCCTCCTGTGAATGGGAGAGATGAACTTGCATATACCCAGTCCCAGTCCATGTACTAGATGCATATATCGCAGTGAATATCCTTTCTCTCATCTCCAAATATGTACATTGAATAATCTTTCACTTGTGGCTTTTTGACTCTTTGAATTAAAGTGGTGCACTGGTTAAAAAAAAAAAATTGTTGCAATCACTATGTACCTGGTGCCTCTTATATGTTACCCCTATGAGGTAGGTACTATTTTCGCTACTTTATAATTGAAAAGTATGATTAAAAAATATTTGAGACTCAAATATTTAAGCAAATTGCACACCATCCCTCAGAGGGTAAAGGGGGGAATGGAGACTTGAATCCAGGTCTGTTTTTGACGTGAAAGGCCTTGTTTTTCCAAGCTATGTCACTGACTGCTAATAAAAGTTGCTGTTCATGTTTCACATTCCATACCTGAATGCTGCTTGTTATATTTTAGAAGTACTTCATATTTGTGTGGTGCTTTTCCGCTTAGGAAGGGCTCTCCGGCCTTATTTAATTTAATTCTCACAACCCAAGAGGGAGGAAGCTACCAGGTTTTTCTTGTTTTTTAACCTATAGTGCTTCCCAGCCCAGCCTGGCCTCCACACCCAAGTTGTATTGAGAAATCACTGACATAGGATTTTAAAGTTTAAGGCATATGCTTGATAGTTTGATTTACATGTTGTGTGAAATGATTACTACAATAGATTTAGTTAACTTCCATCTTCTCATATAAATCAATAAAAAGAAGGGGAAAAAATGTTCTTGTGAGGAGAACTCTTAGGATTTACTCTCAACGTTTTTTCTCTATGTCGTCAAGCAGTGTAAGCTACAGTCATTAGCTACAGTCATCATGTTGTACATTATATCCTTAATACTTGCTTATCTTTCTATCTGGAAGTTTGTACTTTTTGACCTTTGGTATTATTCCCAAGAGGATACAGCCTGACACAAGGCAGGAAGGAGGCCCTGCCCCATTGTTTGTAAGGAGGTACAACATTGATTCCTGTCCTATCAGTAGCTGTGGACTGCATCCCGAGGATCTGTAAACTTGCCCTGTGACTGAGGATGGCTGAGTAGGAAGTAAGGGGTACAGGTCATGGACCATTCTTAAATAAGGTTTGTTTTTGAGAACAGTTTCAAAGTTACAGAACAATTGTGAAGATAACACAGAGTTCTGTATACCCCACATCCAGTTTCCCTTATTACAGGTTCCGCCTCCTATCCAGTAGAACATTCCTATTGGCTATGGTTTGGTAGGTTATTTTGGTGACGTGGGAATGCTACTGATACAGAAAATATTTTGAACATTCCTAGACCCGAAAATAACCTACCAATTAGGAATGTTCTACTTTCATATAAGAAAATCTATATTACTATCTTACATTGGTGTGATACATTTGTTACAATTAATGAACCAATATTGATGTATTATTAACTAAAGTCCATATTTTATTCAGTTTTCTGTATTTTTTTTACCTAATTTTTGTTTTGTAAGATCCCATTCAGGATAGTACTTTGTGTATGCTTGTCAAGTTTCCTCTTGGCTGTGATAGTTTCTCAGATTCTCCTTGTTTTTTGATGGCTGTCACAGTTTTGAAGAGGACTGATGAAATACTTTGTAGAATGTCCCTCAATTGGGCTTAGTCTGATGTTTTTCTCATGATTACACCGGGGTTTGGGGTGTTGTGGGGACAGTAATGAGTGTTTGCCAAAGAGGTAAAGAATCATTTTTATCATTTATTAAGAGTGTATAATATTAACCTCAATTATCACTGTTGATGTAAGGCCTTAATCACCTGGCTAAGGTTGTACTTGTTAGGGTTCTCAAATCCAAGGTTATTTCCCCTCCTTTCCTCATGGGGGTGTGTGTGTATGTGATGGTTTTCCTATCCATGAAACTACTTCTCTGAGCCTGCTAGTGAGATGCAGGTAAAAGTTGATGAATGGGTTTCTAGGCAAGTTTTTTAAGCTTTTTATTTATTTATTTATTTATTTATTTTTAATTTTCTAGAGGCATGTCTTATTTATTTATTTATTATTTGTTTGTTTGTTTGGTTTATACATGCACTGGGTATAGTCAGAAGCGCGGGAGGGTGAGAGAATTCACCAGAGCCAGAGCGGGGAGCAGAGCAGGCAGAAGGACCGAAGTACACTGCTGAGGGGAGCAGCGGGCGGCAGGAGAGGTCTGCGCACCATGTGGGACCCTCCTCCGGTGGCCGGGGAGCAGCCGGGGATCGAACCGGCACCGCAGAGGCCGCGGGCAGCTTCGCAACCCAGCGCTCAACCGCTGCGTCTAGGCAAGTTTTTTAAAAAGAACTAAACTTTGAAGAGGACTCAGCAGAATGCCCTTTAGTCCTTAATCACCTTCCTTCCCCACTATCAGGAATAAGGATACTTAGCTCACAGCAGCCATCTTGAGCCACGAGGATGGAAGCCATGTACTGAGAGTCGTGGAGCTGAAAAGTTGATGAAAGCTCAACTTCCAACATAATAATAGAATCACCATTTGAGCTTCTGATTGCCTGCCTCCTTTATTTGAGGGGGAAAAATCCAACTTTTGTTGAAACCACTGTTAAGGTAGTTCTCTGTACTAGCAACTGAGTGCACTTTCTGACATATGCAAATTATAACTTGATCTTATTGTTTTTCTCTCTCTACCATCACGCATTTTGTTAACATGAGGTTACCTTAGGATACCTAGATTCTTCTGCTACTTTGTACCTTATTGTATTGTGACCTCGGACAGTTAATTTATAGCTCCCCTCCTTTGCATCTTTTTTTTTGGGGGGGTTAAAACTTTTAATATGATAATTTCTCCCATTTCATCAGACTGAACATGTCATGTAGTTGAGTCTCACTGTATTGGCATAAGAACGTAAAATATCACCCCCCCCGAAATGAGCACTATATATTGGTGAACAATAATTCAAACAATAATTCAATCTACTACACATAGCAACAATGGTATTTTTATAAACTTAATATGAAAAATCTCCTTTGCATCTTTTGAATAAAAATTATTCATTCTCTAATTGCTTAACAAGCTTATATTAGGGGAACATGTTTGTAAACTCATGTGTTCTCATGATGTGTAGTTCTCATGTGTAGTATGATGTGTAGTTCTTTAAGGGGGTTCTGGTCATCTTTGGGAAGTTTAAGGCTACTGAAAGAAAACCTATAGAACCTGAAAACAGTTTTCTGATTTCTTCATTTTGCCTTGTGCCAGCTCTGAATACTTCTCAGGGAATAAATAATAGAAGCTGTGAAAGAAGGTGATTTCATCCCCCTACTTTCATGCCTGTGTGAGGTTAACAATCATGTTGCTGATCAGCCCTATAATGCTTGGCTGCTGTTTAGGATTCAGAGTTCATTTGTTTTCAGTATGGCTGACTTCATTGATATGGAATGTTTTTTCCTGAAGATATATTCGTCAAGGAATTGCTATACTGGGAGACAGCTGAATGGTCTTTCTCTGAGCCCTGGTTAAGAACAAGGGACACACAAGAAAATATTTGCATAATGTGGAGACTTCATTTTTCCTGGCAATATTGCCATTTTCCAATAATCCTTTAAAACAAATACAGAGGTTTTCACATAAAACTTCAAGCTTCCCTTCCCCCCCAGCATGGGTTTATCCATTTAACTGATTCCTTCTTTTTGTTTGCATTCCTTGTTTATTTCCTCCTGAAGACTCTTTTCAACCCACACAGTAGTTCAGTGGAGATAACTGGAGTTATTTGGAGATTCCAAGATAGAATTGTGTTACTCAGTTGAGGTGTAACTATTGCCAGTGGAGGGTGTGGTTTGTTAGTAGAGTTTACCTGGAATAGGGAGTAGTATTACAAGTTTTTAAATGTGCAGACTTGCATTTGAATATTTCTCTTAATTAGATGCTTAATAATGTAACATGTGCAATGTCATGAACATTTTATATCTTCTACAGTTCTATTCCTATTTCTTCTTCATAGAAAATTTTTGAAGTCTTCAGCTTTATAACATGGTATTTCTCACATTTGTGTAGTAATGGGACCTTTAATCAGTGCTTCTCGTATACTAATATGCCTACAAATTCCATTGGAAATCTTATTAAAATGCAAACCTGATGTAGTAGTTTGGGGCATAGCCTGAGGCTCTGTATTTCCAACAAGCTACAGGTGATAATTCAGGTAACAGGACCTCAGTTTGGAGTAACGAGACCCTCTATTACCTCTCCCACAGTGCTAGGGTGCCCAGCTCTGGCTGTTACAGGGCAGCCCGGATATAAAACGGGTTGCCTGACTGTGGGTCCTCACCCGCACGCTTAAAAGGGACTTAATACTCCACTGCAGGCACACACAAATGGTTAATAAAAGATTTATTTACAAGGGAAGGGGAAATGAGGAAATGTACAACTCAGGGAGAAAAGTAGGAGATAAAGTCTTAAGTGAGTCCTACCTGATCCTCCGACCTGGAATCCCAATGGCACTCTCAGAGCTGGTGGTGAGCCAAGAGCTGTGAAGCCAAGAAGAGGGCCCCCCGAGACCCACGTGTCTGGTTTTATACCAAACCTGGCTGCTTAACTCCACCCTCAAGTCCCAGCAACCTTCCCTTTGGAGGTGATGGGATTTGTCTTTCCCAATGTTCTTATGTTATAGAGCAGCCCCAATACAAAACGGGGTGCCTGACTGTGGGTCCTCACCCGCGCGCTTAAAAGGACTTATCAATGCTCTACTGCAGGCACACGCGAAAGGTTAATAAAAGGTTTATTTACAAGGGAAGGGGAAATGAGGAAATGTACAGCTCAGGGAGAAAAGTGGGAGACAAAGTTTTAAATGAGTCCTACCCGATCCGCCGATCTGGAATCCCAAATAGCGCTCTGAGAGGTGGCTGCGAGCCAGGAGCATGAAGCCAGGAGGCGAGCGATAGTGAGCCCCCCCAAGGCCCACGTGTTTGGTTTTTATAGCCAACCTGGCTGCTTAACTCCACCGTCAGGTCCCAGCCACCTTCCCTTTGGTGGTGATGGGGTTTGTCTTTCCCAATGTCTTGATGGCTTTAGTCTGGACTGGGAGTGGAGTCCACAAAGCCTGTATGGGATTAGCTCAGGACATCATTTCCCCCTAACACTTATGGCTTTGGTCTGGGGTGAGGGTGGAGTCCACAAAGCCTGTATGGAATTAGCTCAGGACATCCTTTCCCCCTAACATGGTTGGGCATCAGAATTAACTGGGGAGCTTTAAAAAAGACGTGTGCATGACCCCACATTCAGATTTCCTGATTAACCATTTCTGGAATAGTTGCTGGGAAGCTGGATTTGTGTTTTATGTGAGGTTGATGTAGTTTTTTGAGTTAATGGGTTTGGAGTGCAGGGTCCTTGGGGTCACTCTGGGAAAGATGTCACCAGAGCTCCCCTTTCAGCAACATGCGGCGAGTTTCCAGGCGAGTTTCTCCACGAGACAGAGATGGTAGTTATATTTAAAGAACCGGTTTATTAGAAAAGGGACCGAAGAGTAAAGGACACTTGCATAGACACAAGCAGGCAGAAAGAGCTGCCCTGAAAGGGACAGGTTTGCTGAGAGAGGCCTGTGTGGTCACAGGCGGGCGGCCTTGAGGAGAGCTGCCTCCGCTCAGGGAGGTCAGTGAAGAGAAGCCCCGGCAGGTACAGGTCACGGGCAGGTAAGAGGAGAGAGTTGGTGGAAAGAAGCACCTGCATAGTCACAGGTGGGCAGATGGACTGCTGCCCCCTGCCAGTGCAGAGACTGCACGGATACAGTCTTCTCTCTGGGAGGGGCGCGTTTCTCTGTGGAGAGGCCTGTTTGCTGCTGATTTTGGAGACCTGAGATAGACTGGAGATGCCACTAAGGGCTCAATCTCCATATCTTTACCCTCAGGTCAGAGTGTGGGTGCTCCAGACAGTCCCTACAACAGTCTGATACTGGCTTGGGTCTTATGCCTTGTGCTAAGGCACTGGAGCCTAAGGCCATCTTGATTTCTATAGCTGGGTTAATGGTCATGTTAATCCCCTCTACCTCCTCCTCCAGCTCTTGGCTCTTTGTGAGCCAGGTTTTAGTCTTGTGATGCCTCCTTTAGGTTTTCTATTCTTCCCTCCATCAAGGTAAGACTCTCACTGGTACAGTGTCCTGTTAAAAATACATTGAGGCCTCCCTGGTGGCGCAAGGGGTTAAGACGCAGCCTATGAAGCTATCCGCAGCCACTGCGGCACAAATTCAGTCCCTGGCCAGGGAGCAATCCACATGGCGCAGCAGACCTCTCCTGGCTCATCCGCTGCTCCCCTTGTTATAGGACAGGGAGAGGGGCAGCCCAAAACCCCGCAAACCTGCCTATTCTAAATGGGTTCTGCCATCCGCCGCACCAACACAAAACATAGGAGACTTTAATGAAAAGGAACTTTAATAAAACTAGGAAACAATACAGGTAAGGCAAAGAATCTAGTTTCTAAATCAAGCACCCAAAGTTACCCATCCCCTCGTGGGTAAAAGTCCATCCAAATGGGATTGGCCCAGAGCAAGGCCCCAAGGCCTGCCACAAGTCTAAAGCATCTTCCAGTGGGGACCCACAGAAAAGGGTCACAAACAACCGGACAAGCCCAGAAGGAAAAGAGCAAAATCAACATCAAGATAAAAGCTGCCATTGTCACCTCCCCATGGGTCTTACCCACATCTGTGTCACCCAGTCCACGACCAAAAGACAAGTGCAGTTTCTTCACGTGTCTCTAGGCTCCATGTGCCTCCTCCAGGTCTCCTGGCTCCATCCTGCTTCCTACCTCAGTCTCTTCTTCAGCTTCTCCTCTTCCTGCTCAGCTCCACCCTCCCTTGGGTGGGGCAGGGAACCTCCCCCTTTCCTGGGGACCACCCTGTTACACCCTCAGCAGTGTATTTCAGTAGCTCTGCCCCGTTCTGCTCTCCACTCTGTCTCTGGTTAATCCTCTCATCCCCCCATACCTCTGGCCTGTACCCCAGTTCTTTATATATTTTTTTTTTATAGAGGCATGTTTTTATTTATTTGTTTGTTTGTTTGTTTATACATGCACTGGGTACAGTCAGAAGCACGGGAGGGCGAGAGAATTCACCAGAGCCAGAGCGGGGAGCAGAGCAGGCAGAAGGACCGGAGTACACTGCTGAGGGGAGCAGCGGGCGGCAGGAGAGGTCTGCGCGCCATGTGGGACCCTCCTCTGGTGGCCGGGGAGCAGCCGGGGATCGAACCGGCGCCTCAGAGGCTGCAGGCAGCTTCGCAACCCAGCGCTCAACCGCTGAGCCACCGGGGAGGCCCCTGTACCCCAGTTCTTGTATGCATAAATAAATAAATCTTAAAAAAATAAATAAAAATACGTTGAGTGGTTTCAGTAAGATTTCTTGTAATTTGAATTGTGACATTTTTCCATCATAAGTAATTTCTGTTGTGATAACTTTTAGTCAAACAATAAATGGAATCCACCATGCATTTTATACATGCATGTTTATCTCACTATTATCTTATAGCCTAAGAAGGCTTTACATAAGAAATGGTGTAGTGAGCTATCCTTGAAGTAACTGAAAAGCAATGTTATGTTCTTGAAATTGAAAAAAAAAAGGGGGGGCTGATGTATGTTCATTGTAAGGATAGCTGTGTAAAGCAGAAGCAGCAGGAAGCAGTCTTGAGAAGTCATTTGGAAATAAGAATAGCTCCAGGAAACTGACAACAATTATTATAGCTACTCTAGAGAACATTCCTAGGTAAACTGGGATGGCTGTTATTCCTAATGTTAGTGACACCACCGGTTTTTGTGACTCAGTTTACCAGTTTCCATGGCTTCTGAAGTTACTGCATAATTGGCTCTCTCCTGTTTTTCTTATAGTCAGCAACTCCCCCCCCCCCCCCAAGAAAGTCTCTAAATTGGTCCGCCAGCCACTGTGCAGAGTGCTCCTTTTGGCAGGATTCTCATGCTGGTTTACTTCGGCTGTCTACAAAAAATTATAGTTTCACGTCATACCCTTGCTAGGTCCCTTCCCCTGGAGGAGGATGTCCCCTGTTCAGTGGTACCCACCTTGATACCTGTATGCTAGAATCAAGAACCACTGACAGCTCCTTCTGCCCGATGGGACTTTGGGCATTGGCGGAGGGGGAGTTAAAACTGACAAAACCCCATGCATGATTCAAACGCTCTGATCTTCAATAATAAGTTCCAGGACGAAAGCAACTTATTTTGTTCATTGTTCCTGCTTTGTAACTCAGAACAGTGCCTGACATACATGCCAGTCAAACAGAACAGAACAGAATTTTTAAAATGACTTCATGCAGCCCTTAGTTCCATTACTTTGTATTCTAACCCAGACCTTTACGGACACAGTGATGTAAACAAATTCCTGTTCTGACTCGGTTGAGAAGAAATACTGTGCTCCCCGCGCGAAGAACCTCACGTTTTCCTGTTTCCTTGTTAATCCTAAGAGCTTTGGGTGTCTGCCTCTTAGTCACGTCAGCACCGCGGGTACCAGGCTGGGGGGCGGCAGCCATGTCCGTCCTGCATGAGTGCCCAGGTGAGGAAGCCGCTCTGCAGGCCTCCAGCCCCGGGACACAGGAGCTGCTGGGGCCCCTGGCTGCCTGCAGGCGCGTGCCAGGGGCCAGGCCTCAGGCTCCTCAGGCTCCTCAGGCTCCTCAGGCTCTTCAGGCTCTTCAGGCTCCTCAGGCCCCTCAGGCCCCGGGCCGCCCCTTCCGTGCGGGCGGGCGGGCGGCCTCTCCCCTGTCTGGGCGCCGCCATCTTGGGCCCCAGTTGAGTCGGATTTCAAAGCGCGGGTGTTGGGGTGGCGGTTCGGCCCGGAAAAAGAGGCTAATTTTGAGGTAAGGAGGGAGACACTGGAAAGATAGCCACGTTCATTACTTGCAGCCGTAACTGTGCTTCTTAAAAAGTCCCGAGCCCCATCTGTGTGGTTTCTGTGGGGCGTGGATGATGGCGTCTTCCTGAGGAAGGGGTGGCCGTGGGATGGGGGCGCCGGGGGAGCCACAGGTACCGTGTTGCTGTTTCCCGATGTGGGAGAAAGATCCCGATTGGCAGCTCCTCCAGGAGAGGCCAACGACACAACTTAGAGCGCGTTTGCCATTCGCATGAGATGTGAGGGCGAGTCCTTATGTTATAGGGCAACCCCGATAAAAAATAATACGGGGTGCCTGGCTGTGGGTCCTCACCCGCGCACTTACAAGGGACTTATGAATACTCCACTATAGGCACACACAAAAGGTTAATAAAAGGTTTCTTTACAAGGGAAAAGGAAATAAGGAAAATGTACAACTCAGGGAGAAAATAGGGAAATAAAGTCTTTAATGCGTCCTACCTGATCCGCAGACTTGGAAACCCAAAGTCACTCTCAGCTGGCCGGATGCTGCGAGCTGGCGGGGAGCCAAAATGGGGGATCCCCTCCAAAGCCCACGTGTCTGGCTTTATACCACACCTGACAGCTTAACCCCACCCTCAGGTCTCAGCCACCTTCCCTTTGGTGGTGATGGGGTTTGGAGTTGCCAGTGTCTTTTGGCTTTGGTCTGGGGTGGGGGTGGAGTCCACAAAGCCTGTATGGAATTAGCTTTAGGACATCCTTTTGCCCCTAACACTTACACAGCACCTGCGGGCAAGGATATTGTCAAACCTGCCCAACTTCATTTGGGACTGATCACCTCATAGGTTTCCAATGAATATTTAATGAAGATTACGAAGAATGAGGGGGGTTAATTCCACTACTTTCTAAATCTTTGTTAATTGAAACTAGATTTCTTACTCCGGTAGTAGGTTTTTTAAAAGTGCCATTTTTTTTTAGCATGTCTAGATAAAATTATTTACCATTTGCTTTAGTGCTTAGGAACTCAGTGTAATTCTAACACACACACAAAGGTTCTGTATATTTTGTTATGTATGAAAGTTCTAATTGCTCCTTATCTTTACTAGCACGTAATTGACAGATTTTCCTTGTTTGGTGATTTTTGAATGGTGCGTAGTGATTTTTCGTTATTACGGTTTAGTTGTGCTTTTCATTAATGGATTATGATATTTAGCATCATTTCATGTAGTTAATTGCCATCCATGTATCACACTTGGTGAAGGAGGTTCAAATCTCTGCACATTTAAAGTAAGATGATTAGTTTCATGTTATCGAGTTTTTAAGAGTTCTTTGTATAGTCTACATTCAATTCTTTTGTTGGATATAAGAACTGAAAATACTTCTCCGGGGCTGCAACTTATTTTTTCATTATAGTCAGTGTTTTTAGTTCTTTCAACATGTTTAAAAGTACTGATTTAAAACATTTAGTAAGTTTGGGCCTCCCCGGTGGCGCAGCAGTTGAGCGCTGGGTTGCGAAACTGCCCGCGGCCTCTGCAGCGCCGGTTCGATTCCCAGCTGCTCCCCAGCCACCAGAGGAGGGTCCCACATGGTGCGCAGACCTCTCCTGCCGCCCGCTGCTCCCCTCAGCAGTGTACTTCGGTCCTTCTGCCTGCTCTGCTCCCCGCTCTGGCTCTGGTGAATTCTCTCACCCTCCCGCCCGCTTCTGACTGTACCCAGTGCATGTATAAACAAAACAAAACAAACAAACAAACAAACAAACAAATAAATAAATAAAACATGCCTCTAAAAAAAAAAAAAAACATTTAGTAAGTTTAATCTTGGAACTTCATAGGAACCTTTCATATTGATTGCTTATTTTCTGCCAATGGGTATACTTTATTTGTATGCCTGTTAATTTTTTTGTTGACTACTGGACATTTTAAATATAACAACTCAGCAATTCAGATTCTTTTCTTTCCTTTGAGTCTGTTATTGTTGCTTGTTATGGTAGTGGTGGTTTGTTTAGTGACCGCAGAGTGAATTTTGTGAAGGATGTATTCTTCATGACATGTGGTGTAAATTTCATTAGCACAGTGGTCAGCTAGTGATGGACAGGGTATTCCTTGGATGCCTAGAACAAAGAAACATTCCCAGTTTTTACAGAGGGGCTCTGTGTGTATCAAGGCACACGTTCAACACTCAGCTAAGTATTGCACAACTTTAGCTTCACTTCCTGATTGAAGAATCCGACAGTCAGTCAGAGATGAGAACTTAGGATCTTATTAGATGATTTTAGAACATACACCCACCCTTCATCTTCACAGCCTTCTAGATTCTCAGGATAATAGAACTTGTCAAAGGCCGTATTCCCTGAAGCATCTTATTCTTCAGTCTTTGCTTCTAACTTCTTTGGTTAGTCTGTTGTTTGCCCTGACTGTTATCTTTTGCTTCACACAGCAGGAACTACTGTAATGATTTGCCAGACTTCTTTCATCTAGCCACTTCTTTAGCACCTAGAGAGTTAGGCAAATTAATGAGTTATGCAAGATAAAGGCATGTCTGTGCTGGTATTCCAAGGAGTCACCAAATAAGTTAAACAATTATTACAATTCTTTGTGAATGAAGTCCATTCTGCTCCCTGTGGGACTGGGCCTGGTACCATGAAACAAGCTGTTATGTTCAAGGTTACCATTGAGCTGGAGAATGGGTAATGAGACCAAGGTATGCCAGAATCCCACAAAGCTCCCTACTCTAGCTAAATCCAGCTATTTTTTGCTCATTAAGTGTTTCATTGTACTTAAGTACATTAAATGCTTCCTGTAAAGCCAACTGTGGTTGGTTTCCACAGTTCCAAAAAAGTAAATTCTGCCATTTGTTTTTTTTTTTTGCTTTTATGAAAGGAGGGACTTTTGGAGTTCCTTACTCTGGCATTTTCACTGATGTTACTCATGTATGGATTTAAAAAAACAGATTTAGATTGTCAGTAATTTTATGAGCAAATTGGATAAACTTTTCCCAAAAAATACCCAGAGAGACGATTTGGATATTCTTACTCATTTTTGAAGTGTATGTATGTCTTGCAGCAACATTTTCAAGGTATTTCAGGAGTCTCACTCCTCTGGTTACAGTGCTCAGTTCAAAACCCTTCATTTTAGGGCCTCCGCTGGTGGCGCAGGGGTTGAGTGCTGGGCTGTGAAACTGTCTGCACCCTCTGCAGTGCCAGTTTGATCCCCGGCCACCAGCAAAGGTCCCACATGGCGCTCAGACCTCTCCTGCCACACCTGCTGCTCCCCCAGCAGTGTATTTCATCAGTCTGCCTGTTCTGTTCCCCGCTCTGGCTCTGGTGCATTCTCTTATCCTCCCACGCTTCTGACTGTACCCAGTGCTTGTATGAATGAATGAATGAATGAATAAATAAATAAATAAACAAATAAATAAATCTTAAAAAAAAACCAAAAAAAACCTTCATTTTAACCCTCCTTGGGCATATTGTTTTCTCAATTCCAGGCCATAGACACTGCTAAATGCTCTGTTGCTTTTTAAAACATGATTTCCAAGGGATATCTGGCCAGGAGGGTTCCTTTGTTTTCTTTTGTTCCTTTGTTCCTCTTTTTTGTTAAAAGAATGGCTCAGAAAGTTATCATTATTGCACTTCGAGGTTATAAATCAGTCTTGTTTTAATAATCGGGAATGGAATTGAGGGCATGGAGTGTATTACTTTATACACTTCTTTTTGTTTGCATTTCCTTCGGTGAGTATTTGGAAATTAAAAGAAAGAAAAATGAATTTAAAATGCTACAAGAAATAATTGCCTGCTGTTTTAGTGTATTTGTTGCTCATGTTATAGTATTTTTTAAACTTGTTTTGCCTTAAGGTGAGTTACTGCAGTGATCATACCAAATGCTGTCCTGTTGATAAAAGATATGATTATAAAATCTTCAAGGATGTGATAGTAGAAAGAAGGTATATAATTGTTTCTCTTACGATTTTTCAAGCACCAGCTAATTTATTATTTGTTCACCTGTTCAGTCTTTTGACATTCACCTGTTTTTATGAAAGCCATAATCACTTGAAAAGCAAATCTTCATTTAAAATTTTTTTTTATTTTTTACTTCATTGTTCATTTTAAAACAATATTTGCTTCCCCCCAACACCTCAGATGTAGTCCTCGTAGAATTTCCTTCCCCAATGCACCCGTGCACCATCACCTCAGTCCCCTATGTTCCTCCCTCCCTCCCTCTGATCTCTTTCCCTCCTCCTCCCTTGCAGGATGTCTCTGATTTATAATTGTCTGTTTTTGCTTTGTTGTGGCAAATTCTCATTTATAACCAAATTGTTGAAAGCTGTTTAACATAAAATATTATAGTCTACCTTTTTTTTAGTGTATATTTCATCTTCATCTTGTGGCCCAGTAGAACCTATTCTAGATTCAGGGGACCTCTGTTCTAATGCTCTTCCTAACACTAGCTAGCTGTATGGCCTTGGATTAATCTGTGGGTCTCAAATTACATACTGATAATATGAAGGAATCAGATTAGAGATCTAGAAAGTACAGACTCATGTGTCAAAATCTGGTTCACTGTCTGTTTTGTAAATAAAGTTTTATTGGAACAGCCATTTATATAGTGCATGTGACTGCTTTTATGCTCTTTCTGCAGAGTTGAGTAGCTGAGTTGTTAATGTAGTGATTACAAATAAACTGTAGAGTTCAGTATCTTATAATAATGCTACATGGGGATTTGGGCTTTCTATGTTAAATATTTCTATAACATTTTGACTTTTTTTTTTAAAGATTGTTAGTTATTTATTTATACAAGCACTGGGTACAGTCAGAAGCGCGGGAGGGTGAGAAAATTCACCAGAGAGCCAGAGCGGGGAACAGAACAGGCAGACTGACGAAATACACTGATGAGGGGAGCAGCGGGCGCAGCAGGAGAGGTCTGTGTGCCATGTGGGACCCTCGCCGGCAGCCGGGAATTGAACCAGTGCTGCAGAGGCTGTGGGCAGCTTTGCAGCCCAGCGCTCAATCGCTGCGCCACCAGGGGAGGCCCATTTTGACTTTTTTAAGAAACAGAATTGGAGAAAAATTTTTTTTCAAGATTTTTATTTTAAAATGAGAATTATTTGGTTTCTTCCTCTTTAGGGAGGAAACATTCTTACCAGGATTAGAACAGGTTGCCTTGGATTACTTAGTGTTCTGGAGGTTGTGTGAATAAAGGGATTCTTGAACATCTTGAAATTACAGGAAAAAAAGGTTGGTGTGTGCATGAGTGCTTTTGAATGGAGTAAGAGAAGAGGGCCCATAATTCAAACATAATTTCTGTTTTCGTTTCTCTAGTCCTGTCCTCTCTGAGCCCTGGACTCCTCTCCCAGGAAATCTGCTTGGATATTTTATTAGGTGTCTCAAATCTAACACGCACACACACACTAGTTTCCTACTGCTTTTATAACAAATTACTACAAATTTAGTGGCTTCAGATCACATGACCTTGTCCTTTGTTCTGGGTATCTGAGTGTTGACAGGGCTGCATTCCATCTGTAGGTGCTGGGAGAGAAGCAGTTCTTTGCCTTTTGTAATCACTAGAGGCCAGCTTTAGCCCTCTGCTTCATTCTCATAGCTAGGCGCATAGGGTCTATACTTTTCTCTTCCTTCTGCTTCCAACTTTATGTCTTCTGCATGTTCTCATTAGAATCCCTGCTTTGACCTGCCTACCTTCCTCTTACAAGAAGATTTATTATATTGGGCCCATCCACAAAGTCCAGGATAATTTAGTATCTGCCTCAAGATACTAAACAATATGTGCAGAGTCCCTTTTTATCACATAAAGTAACATATGCATATATATAGATATATACACATATATATGTTCTAGGGATTATGACATGGACTCCTTGGGGCCATTATTCAAGCTACCACTGGATCTGATAGTGTGGTAAATGTGTTCTCCCTTTAGACTTCTTCATAACATGTAATAATATGACCGTTTCTAGCCCATTTTTGAGTCACTTTTAATTTCTCTTTGTAAGTCCTTTCTCTTTCCCATCTTCCTGTTCCAATCAGCGCCCTCACTCCCACCAACCACATCCAGTTCATCAAATAACATCCAAATAAAGTTAGGGTATTTTCTCAATTCTATTCAACTGTATCTAGATTCTTTCCTCTTCTCACTCATGACTAAAATCCAGAATGCCTTTAGCATTTTAAAACTTTAGGTCCTGATCTTGCCCTATTCCTGTCATTCCTAGAGTGTGCTTACCAGAGGGAACAGGAGAGAGAGTGAAGAGGTTGGGGGAGGGACACAGATGGGTTATAGGCATGGGTGGTTTGATGGAGGGAAAAAAGCACAACTTCCCAGTATAGGTTTTTGTTTTTTTTTTTAAACATTTTGTTTTTATCTATTTATACAAGCACTGGGTACAGTCAGAAGCGCGGGAGGGTGAGAGAATTCACCAGAGCCAGAGCGGGGAGCAGAGCAGGCAGAAGGACCGAAGTACACTGCTGGGGGGAGCAGTGGGCGGCAGGAGAGGTCTGCGCGCCATGTGGGACCCTCCTCTGGTGGCCGGGGAGCAGCCGGGGATCGAACCGGCACTGCAGAGGCTGCAGGCAGCTTCGCAACCCAGCGCTCAACCGCTGCGCCACCGGGGAGGCCCACCCCCCCAGTATAGTTTTTTTTAAAAAGACTTGAATCTTGGGCCTCCCCGGTGGCGCAGCGGTTGAGGTTGAGCGCTGGGTTGCGAAGCTGCCTGCAGCCTCTGTGGCGCCGATTCGATCCCCGGCTGCTCCCCGGCCACCGGTGGAGGGTCCCCCATGGCGCGCAGACCTCTCCTGCCGCCCGCTGCTCCCCTCAGCAGTGTACTTCGGTCCTTCTGCCTGCTCTGCTCCCCACTCTGGCTCTGGTGAATTCTCTCACCCTCCCGCGCTTCTGACTGTACCCAGTGCATGTATAAACAAAACAAACAAACAAACAAATAAATAAGTAAAACATGCCTCTATTAAAAAAAAATAAGAAATAAAAAGACTTGAATCATACAAATCATTGGCACAATACGAAGTACCAAAAGGCAAGCAATATTGGCATTAATTAAATATTTAGGGATAGAGTAAGCAAATTTGTGCTGTAAAATGTTGTACTTATGCTAGATGTACACTTTTTCAGGTACCTGCTGTACCTGACACTTTATGAGGCCCACTTGTATAATCAGTTTAGGGGCCTCCCCAGTGGCGCAGCAGTTGAGCGCTGGGTTGCGAAGCTGCCCGCGGCCTCTGCAGCGCCGGTTCGATCCCCGGCTGCTCCCCGGCCACTGGAGGAGGGTCCCACATGGCGCGCAGACCTCTCCTGCCGCCCGCTGCTCCCCTCAGCAGTGTACTTCGGTCCTTCTGCCTGCTCTGCCTCCCGCTCTGGCTCTGGTGAATTCTCTCGCCCTCCCGCGCTTCTGACTGTACCCAGTGCATGTATAAACAAACAAACAAATAAATAAATAAATAAAACATGCTTCTATTAAAAAAAAAAATGTATAATCAGTTTAGTAAGTTCATAGCTGCCCAATTTGGAGCTCAATTTTAATGCCTGTCAGTAATCACTAAACCACCACGAATGTACAAATCCTGAAAAAGGTAGTGTGGTTGGAAAAGCTGGAGTCAAAGATACAAGAAATCATAAAAAAAATAGAGTGACAGATAAAACTGTAAAAAGTAAAAAATCTTTAGTCTGAATGTTGTGCAGAATAAATGCTTGAGTATAGGTGTAGGTCATAAGAAAGGATGTGGGATGCAAGTTAGGAGGCTTAAGTGGCAGTCCAGCTGAGAGGTGAAGTTAAGGGTAAGCAAGAATTTTAAATTTCCAAACCAGTTCATTTCTCATTAAATGTATTTATCCAAAAAATTGTTTTTGAAAGTTGTTTTACCATGAAAGACACAGATGCAATGAAACTTAAAGTTAATTCAAATGAGAAATGAAGGAGCTTAAATAATAGAGGAATGTGAATGAAAGTATACCTGATAATCTAGGATAAAGATAATACTGAAATCAAGTATAAAATTTAGCTCTGAGCTCCTGGAAGCCTAACAGAAGGAAGCAGTGTAGGTCATGTGAATGCTCAACACAAAAAGTATGCTAGTTAAGCAAGGAAAATAATCTTTTCCTTATAAAAATGTAAAGTACTTTATTATAGAAGTTATATCGAACAACTTGAACAGATCCAGACGGTTTGAAAACTTCAGTTTTGAGATTATGGTATTAATCACAGTTTTGGTAGTCAGGCACATTGGTATTTTAAAATGCAATTTTTTTTTTGAAAAGTAAAGAGTTCAGAAAAATATAAAGCTGAACTACATGTATGCATTTTTTATCGGGTCCCTTGCTACAGAGCTGGACAGACAAGAAACCCATAATGCAAACTACAGGCTTGAAGTAAACTGTTTCTATATTTCAATAAAGACGCTTCCCTATTGCCTTTTTATAAATAGAGAAATGGTGAGGAATAATCTCCAAGCCAGTGAGTGGCACTCATAGCAGACTCAGCATTTCACAGTCCAACCCCTGACGTGAACTCAGTGGTAGAAGGTGGAGCTTTCAAATTCCACTCCTGGAACAGGGGACTGATGGGGGGGAAAGGTAGAGCTGGGGTTTTCACCAATTAAAAAGCTGCTGAGGTTTTTGGCTGTTAAGCTGCTGGGGCTTTGGCAGTTAAATTGCTGGAGCTTTGGGACAGTTAAGCTGCTAGGGCTTTGGCAGTTTGACTGCTGTTGAGGAGAGGTGCCTGCAGAGAAGTCTTTAGGTTGCCACACAGGACTTCAATTTGGACCTCTGTTTCTGTTCAGCAGATGCTATCTGGGGTAGAACAGATGGCATCTGACTGTATGCCAGCGTATCAATACTCTCTTCCTTTGTATAAATAAATCCTGTTATTGTTGTTTCACACCATGAGACCCATGCTTTTGGGTCATGTCCTACAGTTGTAAGCATAAGCGTGATCCACCAATTGGGTCAGCCCAGTTCCGTCAGGTTTATCTTTCTTCATTTCTAGTAGCCATCTAATTTATGTGAATAAATACTTAACATACTTCCTGTCTTCCTTGTTAGAAGCATAGTCATGGACCAAGAATGTCATATACAGAAGCCGCAGCCTTTTAGTAAACCTAGTCATACCAACCATTAAAACATACATCTAGACTCAATAACCTCAAAAATAGTTATTTCTAATTAGTTTAATGAGGTCATCCAGAGTTATCAGTGACCCTCCCATAGTCATCTACTCTGCCCTTGGGACTTAATTTTCATATATTCCCTTCCTAACTCTGTGCGTGGCTGTCAGCAATAGTTATTCTTTCTGTTATCCTGGTAGGATGTTAGAAGGCTCCCAGGAGAGCCAGACAGAGCAATACAACTGGGAATATGAAGTTAGATAAGTCCAGATGATTGACACCAAGGGCCTCTGCTCTTGACACAGTGGTGTTAATCCATTTTTGGTAGTAGATCACACTGGTGTACACTCCAGGAATAGACAAACCACAACCCATTCCCCAGCTTACCACTCCTATTTGTGTCCATACACCATTAATATGACATGATAGAGGCCCTCCAGAGTCACCCTAAGGAAGAGATAATAGATATGAGTATGGTGAAATAGGAACATGAAAAGGAGAGTGGTCACAAGTTCCTTAGAATGGAGTGGTTGACACTGTGGAAAGCTGTGTGGAGATTCCTCAACCCACTAAAGATAGAGCTTCCATATGATCCAGCAATTCCACTCCTAGGTATTTACCCAAAGGACACAGAAACATTAATTCCAAAGAGCACCTGCACCCCTATGTTTGTAGCAGCACTATTTGCAATAGCTAAGTTTTGGAAACAACCCAAAAGCCCAAAAATAGATGACTGGATCAAGAAGATGTGGTACATATACACAATGCAATATTACTCAGCATTCTAAAAAGATAAACACATGCAAATTGCAGCAACATGGATGGAGCTGGAAGGGATCATGCTCAGCGAAATAAGCCAGAAAGAAAAAGAAAAATACTGGATGGTCTCACTCATAGCAGGAATCTAGAAAACCTAAATAAGGGACCAGGAAAAAGAATAACTATAAGAAAGAAAAAAATCAAAATCAACAAACAGCTATGAACCAGAGACACACTATGGGGGGGGGGCAGGGAAAGGAGGGATTGGGGTCAAAATAAGGGGGTTGCAACTGTATGGGGAAGATAAAAATAAAATTCAAAAAAAAAAAAAAAGAATAGAGTGGTTGAGCCTAGGGAGTTAAAGAATTCTGAAGGGACTGATCTTCATACTGCATTAGGGGGAGATCATGGGAATTCCAGAATGATAGAATTTGAAATTGGAAGAGACCTTAGCTAAATATATCATTAGTTTCAAGATAATTTTATGTGATAAAAAGAATATGATAATTTTTTCACTGTATATTTCTGTTCTTACCCCTTCCCCCTGTTTTTAATGTTAAAATAAGCCTTTTATAAATAATGGTGATAATAGTTGCTGCTGTAATCTCTTAATCTTGCTATACTTTTTGGTCATCCACACACAGTCCATCTTTCATCATTCATGAACAAAATATTATACCCAATAGCAGTTACTCTTACTCCCTCCCAAATCTCCCAACCCTAGGTCAGCCAGTAATCTACTTTCTCCCTCAGTAGATCTGCAGGTGTTGAGCATTTTGTGTAAATAGTATGTTACCTTTTATGTCTGGCTTATTTCATTTAGCATATCCTTTTCAAGATTCACCCATGTACCAATATTCCATCACTTTTTGCTAAATAGACTATTATATGAAAATACCACATTTTGTTGATGTATGAACAATTAAAAGTCACAATAAGTTAATATCAGCAATCACTGTAAATGTAAATATATCAGAATCTCCACCCAAAAGACATGGATTGGCTGAATGGATTTAAAAACAAAGACCCATCTATATGCTGCCTACAGAGATTCAGTTGAGATGCAAGGACACATTCAGACTGAAAGTGAAGGGGTGGGTAAAGACATTCCATGCAAATGGAAGCCAAAAGAAAGTTGGCGTAGATTTACTTCTATCAGGCAAAATAGACTTTAAAATAAAGGTTCTCTAGGACAGGACATTCTATAATGATAAAACAGTCATTCCAACAATAGGATATACCATTTGTAAATATGTACCCAACATAGGAGCGCTGAAATAGGAAATCTGATCAGACTTATTACTAGTGAGATTGAATTAATAATCTAAAACTTCCCAACAAACAAAAGTTCAAAACCAGACAGCTTTACTGGTAAATTCTACCCAATATTCAAATATTCTACTCAAACTCTTTCCAAATAAGTGGTATTGAGAAAGTTGGAGAGTCACATAAAAAAGTGGAACTGGACCACTGTCTTAACTAAAATTAACTCAAAGTACATGAAAGACATGAATGGAAAGCCTGAAACCTCAGAGAAACTCCATGAAAAAAACCATAGGTTGTAAGCTCCATGACATCTGTCTTGATTATGAGATTTTGGATTTGACACCAAAATCAAAGACAACGAAAGCAAAAATTAGGCAAGTGAGATTACATCAAACTCAAAAGCTGCACAGCAGTGGGAACCATTAATAGAATAAAAAGGCAGCCTACTAAATGGGAGAAAATATTTGCAAATCCTGTCTCAAGGAATTACTAATAAAATATATAATGAATTCTTATAACTGAATAAAAAAAAAATCCTTTTGAAAGTGGGCAGAACAACTGAAGATATTTTCCCAAAGAAGACATTGTGATTACCAACAGGTACACAAAATATTTCTGAACATCACTAATGATGAGTGAAATGCAGATCAAAACTACAATTAGATATCATCTCATATCATTAGAATGACTTATTAAAAAAGACAAGATTGAACAGATGTTCATGAGGATATGGAGAAAAGGGAATCCTTGTGTACTATTGGTGGGAATATAAATTGGTATAAGCAATATGGAAAATAGGAGATTCCTTAAAAACTTAAAAATAGAACTGCCATATGATCCAGCAATACCACATCATGGTGTTTACTGAAATAAGCAAAACACTAATTCAAAAATATATCTATACTCCCTTCATAGCATACTATTTACAGTAGCCAAGATAGGGAAACAACTTAAGTGTGATTGATGGAATTGATAAAATTCCTTATATGGATAAAGAAAGTTTTATGCATATACACAGAATATTATTCATTAAAAAAGAACAAAAAAAGAATAAAATCTTGCCATTTGCAACAACTTGGGTGGACCTTGAGGGAATTATGCTAAATGAAATCTTTTGGGCAGAAAGATACTATATGATCTTTCTCATAAGTGGAATGTAAAAACAAAAACAAAAAATCAAATCAAATCTTTAGAATAGATGGTGCTTCCCAGAGGCAGGGGTTGGGAGGTTCAAAAGATATGCACTTAAAGTTACAAAAGTAATGTGTTGGGGCTATAATGTACAGCATGGTGACTATATTCAACAGTGCAATATTTGGAAGTTACTAAGAGAGTAGATCTTAAAAGTTCTCATCACAGGAAAAATAATTATAACTGTAGTGGTAGAGGTTAACTAGACTTATTTCATGACCACTTCCTAATAAAATACATATGTTGAATATAATATAGGGCTATGTCAGTTATACCTCAATAAAAACATAAGATTACATTTAAAAAATTTTAAAAATAAACCCTTACCTTGCAACTATCCTTCGTTTTACCAGCACAAATCATGTCATCCTTGATAATGGCTTCCAACTGTGGTAGCAGGGAAGCTAATGGATTATGGAGTTCTTCACAATGCTTTTGGCTAATAATCGGTACTTCTGCTTCCTGAAGAATGGTAGCATAATTATTAACTGTGGAGACAGACAGGAATGAAAGGTTAAAGCAACCTGGAATGATGCAGGGGCAACATGCAGTCATAACGTTCAGAAATGTCTGAATGGGAATCCAAACCAGAGCACAGCCACTTTCCAATCATATTTGTTAATGGAAGGATCTTTTTGTGAATCTAAAACAGTGGAGTAATATTCCATTGTGTATATATACCACATCATCTTGATCCAGTCATCTGTTTTTGTGCATTTGATTCTTTCCAGGTTTTACCTATTATAAATAGTGCTGCAGTAAACATAGGGGTACAGGTGGTCTTTTGAATCAATGTTTTTGTGTCCGTTGGGTAGATCCCTAGGAGTGGAATTGCTGCGTCATATGATAGCTCCATTTTTAGTAGACTGAGGAACCTCCAGATAGCTCTCCATAGTGGTTGGACCAGTTTGCACTCCCACCAGCAATGTGGGAGAGTTCCTTTTTCACCACATCCTATGTGCCATTCTTACTGTTGTAAGGTGGTATCTCAGTGTGGTTTTGATTTGCATTTCCCTGATGATAAGGGATATTGAACATTTTTTTCATGTGCCTGTTGTCTATTTGCATTTCCTCTTTGGAGAAAATATCTTTTAAGTTCTTCTGCCCATTTCTTGACTGAATTGTTTACTTTGTTTTTGTTGAGTCATGTGAGTTCTTTGTATGTCTTTGTGACCAGTCCCTTATCAGTTGTGTGGAGGGCAAAAATTTTTTCCCAATCAATGGGGTGTCTCTTTGTTTTTGTTAATGTCTCTTGCTGTACAGAAGCTTTTCAGTTTGAGATAATCCCAGGTGTTTATCTTTTGTGGTATACATACACAATGGAATATTACTCAGCAATCAAAAAAGATAAACTCATGCCATTCCCAGCAATGTGGATGGAGCTAGAAGGAATTATGCTCAGTGAAATAAGTCAGAAGGAAAAAGAAAAATATTGGATGGTTTCACTTATAGCAGGAATATAGGGGACCCCAATAAGACATCAGTGTAAAAAAAAAATAGCAGTACAAAACTCAACCAAACAAAAACAGACAATTATAAATCAGAGACATCCTGCAGGGGAGGAAGAGGGAGAGGGATCAGAGGGAGGGAGGGAGGAGCACAGGGGACTGAGGTGATGGTGCCCGGGTACCTTGGGGAAGGAAATTCTATGGATATGGGGACTACACCTGAGGTGAAGGGAAGCAAATACTGTTTAAAAATGAAAAAGGATGTAAAAAATAATTAAAAAAATAGGACAGTGGATATTTATAATTTTTCTTTGTTTGAGGTCATTCTAATGTGCAATGTGGGGACTTCCTAGTATTTTAAACAGCAATTCTGATAAATTTTGAATAAGATGTGAGCATTCTAAAATATTCTAAAACTTTATTCTTTCCCACTTTTCTGTTCAGATAATTTCCTGTCTTGTCTTAAGTCCATTCTGGGAAAAAGTCAACACAACCTTTTATTAACAAATTTTCCCAAAAACGTTAACATTTTCCCCAAACTTTAATTCAGATCTATTAACTTGTGAACTAGGTAATTATGTTCTAAAATTCTAGTATTTACTTTTCTAGCTATAGCTAGATTCTAGGCAGATGAAAGGTATTTTATTGGTAGACTTAAAAGATACCGTCAATAGGTTGATCTAGTTTTTTTTTTTTTTTAAAGATTTATTTATTTATTGATTTATACATACATACATACAAGCACTGGGTACAGTCAGAAGCGCGGGAGGGTGAGAGAATTCACCAGAGCCAGAGCGGGGAGCAGAGCAGGCAGAAGGACCGAAGTACACTGCTGAGGGGAGCAGCGGGCGGCAGGAGAGGTCTGCGCGCCATGTGGGACTCTCCTCCGGTGGCCGGGGAGCAGCCGGGGATCGAACTGGCCCTGCAGAGGCTGCGGGCAGCTTCGCAACCCAGCGCTCGACCGCTGCGCCACCAGGGAGGCCCGAGGTTGATCTAGTTTTGATGACAAATATTTGCCATTATGGTGATATACCTGCAATGTGAATATTCTAGTGGCTGCAAGAGGATGATATATAAATCAACTCCTTTCTCCATCCATTTTTACCTGCTTGATTAAGTTTTCCCCATCCAGTCACCCAACAGAACTCTGGAATCGTCAGCTTCTCTGTGTTATTGGGCAAGCAAATGGGCATGATGAGAGAAGTGAAGGTGACTTTGGAGGACAATTTCACCAAGGCAATGTCTGCAGTTGTTTCTTCAAACTTGGGATGTGTGATGATTTTGGACACTTTGTACACCTTGCCTTCTTTTAAACTATTTACTTCAAGCATTCCCAGCTTCACAGAATAGAAGAAATGAAAGGAGTTCCTAATAGAAAAAAAAAGAGAAGAATAAAAATGTAGCTTGCTTATGGAGAAGAATAAAAATGTAGCTTGCTTATGAGCTACTGCTGGGTAAGACAAGCTGCCTACAGGTTAGCACCAAGTTTCTAGGCAAGAAGGGAGGGTGACAGACTGAGAATTAACCAGGTGGCTTCCAGCTTGCACTATAGTTGATTTATCTCCTTGTCTATTCCCTTCCCTCTCTGACCACTTTTTATTTTGTTGTTTGCTGTTTCTAAGCTCTCTTCTTACATGCTTGTAGCTAGAGTTTTATCCTGCATTTTCTCCCTGGTTTTCGCATTCACCTCTCCCATTCTCCGTGATTTTATGCATCATATTCTTAATAGTTACCTTTTATTTTTTATTGCCAGTTTTTATTTCTCAGCACAAAATTTATAAGCAAAATTTTAATGAATTATTTTTGAAATACCAAAGTCCACTGAGGTATTTTGTTTGCACATATGTATTATGTACCTAGAAAAAATTCCCAGGATTTTCCCTCCTGTGTTTTTTCATCAGCATGATGCCTGCTGATGTTATAAGTACAATGAAACCAAACTAATGTGACTGGAGCAGGTTGTTCTCCCATTTTTCTAGATTTTTGAGATGTACATCAAATATGGGATTGATCATCAGATTGCCTGTGAGGTTCATCATATTTTTCCCAGCTCTCTGATCATCAATGATTTCAAATCTTCCAGTAATTTGCTTCATCATCACACATTGAAAATGGATAATGATGACTTTATAGCATACTCCAATAAGAACCTGGCGTTCACCTCTCTTCAGTATTTGTTGATGCTGTTGAGAGTACGAGCCAGGATTTTCACCACACCATTATGGAGGCACAGAAAGATGGCAGAAAGAGTAAATAAAAATTTAAAGTCTGATCAGTTTTATGCATTTATATATGTCATTTAAAATGTTTAATAAGATGTGCAAAGTAAGTAAATAACAAGTTCTCTAACCTTCCCTTGGCTTACACTATCCAAAAACAAATCACTTTCAACTCTTACCTCTTTCTTTTAGTATTCCTTAGTATTTTCAAGAAATCCTATATATTGCTATTGAAATTTTTTTCTTTCACTTTTAGAATTGTGGAAGGTAAAGATTGGCCACCAACCAGTGCCAGTCCCTTACTTTTCATCCATCTACCTAACCTAGTATTATAACTTTTTTTAGATCAGTATTTATGTATTATGTCTGTCTGCTCTTGTGACTGTATAAGTATTCACTGCCATATGAGTGTGATTTTATTTCTGGGCTCTCTATTTGGTTCCATTGGTCAGTGTGTCTGTTTTTGTTCCAGTACCAAACTGTTTTAATTATTATGGCTTTGTAGTATAGCTTGAAGTCTGGAAGTATGACACCTCTTTTCTCCTTTGTTTTCATTAGTAGAGCTTTGGCTATTTGTGGTTTTTTGTGGTTCCATATGAATTTTATCAGTATTTGTTCTATTTCTTTGAAGAATGTCATTGAGATTTTTTTTGGAATAATGTTGAATCTTTATATTGCTTTTGGTAGGATGGCCATTTTAGTAATGTTAATTTTTCCAATCCATGAGCAGGGGATGTCTTTCCATTTCTTTGTGTTGTCTTTTATTTCTTTTAACGGTGTTTTATAAATTTCTTTGTATAGGTCTTTCACCTCTTTTGTTAGGTTTATTCCCAAGTATTTGATTTTTTTTTTGTTTAAATTATAAAAGGGATGGTTTTCTTGATTTCTTCTTCTTCAGATTGATTATGTATAGGAAGGCTACTGATTTTTGCTGTTTATTGCAGCACTTTTTATAATAGGTAAAACCTGGAAACAACTCAAATGCCCCAAAATAGATGACTGGATCAAGAAGATATGGCATATATACACAATGGAATTTTATTCAGCAATCAAAAAAGATAAACTCATGCCATTCACAGCAATGTGGATGGAACTAGAAGGAATTATGCTCAGTTAAATAAGCCAGAAGAAAAAAGAGAAATATCAGATGGTTTCACTTATAGCAGGAATATAGGGGGACCAAATAAGACATCAGTGTAAAAAAATAATAACAATACCAAACACAACAAAGCAAACACAGACAATTGTAAATCAGAGACATCCTGCAGGGGAGGAGGAAGGAGCACAGGGGATTGAGGTGATGGTGCATGGGTGCATTGGAGAAGGAAATTCTATGGGGACTACACCTGAGGGGGGAAAGCAAATATTGCTTGAAAATGAACAATGGAGCCTCCCCAGTGGCAGCAGTTGAGCGCTGGGCTGCAAAGCTGCCCGCAGCCTCTGCAGCACTAGTTCTATCTCCGGCCACCGGTTCTATCCCCGGCCACCGGCCCCCGGGCGAGGGTCCCACATGGCACACAGACCTCTCCTGCCGCCCACTGCTCCCCTAAGCAGTGTATTTCTTCATCAGTCTGCCTGTTCTGTTCCCCGCTCTGGCTCTGATGAATTCTCTCACCCTCCTGTGCTTCTGACTGTACCCAGTGCTTGTATAAATAAGTAAATAAATCTTTAAAAAAAAATAAAAATGAACAATGATGTAAAAAATTAAAAAAAAAAACTTTTAAATAAATCAATAAATATTCACTACCCAGCCATATTGGGTACTGTAATTACATTTCTTGTAAAACTTTTGCTTCTCCTGGAGTTATGAAGTGGTCTCACTTTTTTGTTTTCTTAGTTTTCTATATACTTATCACTAATTCATCATTCATTCATACTTCTGTTCCAGAAGTATTAATCTCTCAGTATGTTGAAAGCTGTCACATATTCTATTCAATACAATTTTCTTTTTTCGGAGTCCTCTGCTCTAACCCTGGCAATCAGTCACAAATCTTTATGATTTTCTTGGGGATTCTCTTCTATGATATATTCCCTTTTTTCTGGGAACCACTTTTTCCTCCCTTTATTTTGGGGAGGCACATTCTTCTGGGGCTTCAGGAGGAAATGTGCATCAGAGGTAATATTTTTGCTGCTTTGTATATTTGAACATATTTCTATTCCATGTTTGAATGACAGTTTGTATATGGGTAGAACTCTAGTTTAGAAATAATTTCCTTCAGCATTTTGTAGTTATTTTCTATTTCCTTTGCCCATTTAGAGTTGTTATACTGAAAAGTCTTGTCATTTTGATTTCTTTATCTGCTGGTTCCTATTTCATATCAAGTTACTACAAAGCTTAGCGTCTTAAAATAAACATTTATTTGTTTCTGTGAATCATGAATCTGGTGTGACTTAACCACTGCCTTCAACTCAAGTTTTCTCACTAGGCTGCATTTGTCTCAAGACTCCACTCAGGGAAAATGTGCTTCTAAGGTCACTTGTTACAGGCAGGCTTCAAATCTTCACCGACTGTTGCCTGGAGACATCAAGTTTATATGGGCTTCTCTCTTAGGCTACTAATCACAAGGCGCTTTGTTTCTCTCAGAACAGTAGCTCTAGAGAGAGCACAGATTGTGTTTGTGACCCAAAAAAGCCTAAGACAAAACCCTCTGACTGGCATTAGGAAGTGATTTGCAAAAATTATGAAATGGCTCTAATATGATGCCTGTCTCTTTTATTTCTTTCCTACCTGTATGCTTTGTCCCTAGACCAAGGGAACCTACTAGGTTTTCTTCCACCTACCGGTCTTCTCACCTTCATTGATTGTGGGTTTGTTAATGAAATTACTCAGGTATTTACGAGAACTTATTTAGAGAGCAACCAGCTAGAACTCACCTGTGTATGCAGTGTGCTGCCGTCAGCACCCACTGCTTACTGATGAGGGAGCCCCCACAGATATGTTTCTGGTTATAGCGCAGGCTGACCTGCCAAGGCCAGCGCCCCGCAGCACTGTTCTGGCCGCCCACAATGCGGCTTGAGTAAACAGGTCGTCCACACACTAGAGGGAGGGAAGCGTGAAAATCTGGGTATGGTGTTTGTCTGGTCCCCATCTTATCTCCAAACTCTCATCCATTCCTAGGGCCTGGGTCCTCCCTAACCTTCCTGCCCATTGTAGTCAGTTTGGCCCCAAGTGAGAGCACTCACCTGGTTGCAGATCTTTCTTTTGGGAAGGAGAACATGAGCAGGATCCTAAGACAGACACACTGAATCATTAACATGTAATAATATATCTACTGAACCAAGAGATTTCCTGCATATTTAAATTTCTCTGATTGGTGTTAAAGGCCAAATGTTTATAAATGTCATGATATTTATGTATATAACTGCTTTTTTTAGCAGCATACATGGAACATAATTCAACTTTTACTAATCATTCAAGGCTATCATTAGAGATATCAGGTGTTTAGGCTGTAAATAAAGTGATGCTTTTGAGATTTATAAGCTATTTAAAATTTTAAACAAGATTTATTTATGCATACAAGAGTTGGGGTGTAGGCCAGACATGGGGTGGGGTGGAGAGGTGAGAGGATTCACCAGAGGCACTGGGGAGCAGAACAGGCAGATCTGCTGAAATACACTGCTGAGGGGAGCAGTGGGCGAGACAGGAGAGGTCTGCTGCATCATGTGGGTTAGCTCCCTGGCCGGGGATTGAACTCATGCTGCAGTGGCTGTGGATAGCTTCATAGTTCTGAGACTTAACCCCTTGCACTACCAGGGAGGCCCCAGCTATTTAATTTTTTCCTATTTAACAGTAATGGATTTTTGCAGTGTTTGTGGGGATTTTTTTTGTTTTTGCTACTGTCAGCCTACCTTGCTTTTAAATCACTGTGGTCCATAAAAATAAATGAACAAGTTTATGCCTGAAATCAGCATTTGCACTGCCAGTTCCGTCTGCTTGAAATGCTCTTTTCTGGTATCCTCTTAGCTAAGTCACTCATCTCATGTAAGTATTGGCTCAAATGCCCCCTTTGTGAAACCTTCCCTGACTACCCTATTTGAAATTAGCAACACACCTCCCAGCCCTGTACTCTAAGGTCAGGGATCCTGAAGGGATCATAGTTTTGTTTACTGCTTTACCCTAGAGCCTTGGAAGGGTGTCTGGCATGATAGTATCCTCTTAGGGCTTTCTTAGGGCACACTATTCCTAAGTAACATCCCATGGGAGATGTGTCAGATTTCTCTGTATGCCTTCTTGGGTCAAAAACCTTTGCCTCTCCCTTCCCCTGCTCTTCCCCAGGGGCTCACCCAGCAGTAGGAACAGTAGGAAGGCAAAACCGACAGGGCGCATGTCTTCTGTCCTTAGAATCAGCAAGTCCTGTTTCGTGGACTCAGGCTCCTAGGGAGAAGCCACCTGGGCGGCAGTCAAAGCAGTGGGATCGGGACCAGCTTCTCCTCCTCACCTGAGTCCTTTGCTTCACCAGCTTCTCTCCTTTGATCTTTACTTCAGACTGGCTAGTGAGGGGACAAGAGTTAAGTGCAGCTGCTGGGGCCTCAGGTGCCTCCTGTTGTCCTGGGGGAGCAGGGTGTCTGAGGTATGTGCCTCACTAGGGTGGGCCTGAGGACACTAGAAAGACCAGAGCCCTATGTAGAGTAAGGACATGGAAAGATGTAGAGGTTTCTTCAAAGAATGAAATGGAAATGAGGAAATTATTCTAGTTCCTGGCTAATTTTTTGTTTGCTTTCATTTTGGTTACAGTGCTGGCCATAGATTAGACTCAAGTTCTATTGATATTTTCTGGGAAGTAGGTTCTAAGATAGATTTGTGTGCAAGAAGTTTGTTATTAGAGGCCTGATCGATTCCTGGGGTGGGGCTGGGGATGGAGCAAGGGTGGAAGCAGGACTGGGTAGGAGAGTTGCATCACAATGCAGCAGATGCCTCCGCCAGCCCTATAAGTCACTCTGCAGCTGGGGTAGCCCTTAGAGATGTCCTGAACAGAGGCAAGGCTGGGCCCTAGGACGTCTGTGTGATTGGATGCACTGCCATCCCAGGATGGAGCTTTGCCTTGGGTAAGGCGGCTCTTTGGCAGTTCTTGGGATAGGATTTAGCTGTGATGTCTCAGCAGCCAATACTCCTGTTTGCTAGAAGAATGAATGTTTCAGTCCTTATTGGTGCTCTGGGTAGCACAGTACAGCATGTGGAAGTGTAAGGATCATTCTTTGGGTCTATTAATCAAACAAACTTATGCCTTAAGCTGAGAATTGTTATCAGGGAACTTCTAAGGTAATTTCCGACTATTTTATTTTTCTAAAACTTTTTCATTTCCTTGTTACTCTAGTATCCAGATCCCTGATCTTCCCTCACATTCTTTTTCCTCCCTCCTTATGTGGTATCCTAGATTTTGTGAGTTTATATTTTTAATTTTCTACAGTATTAATTATGCCTTGCTTGAATTCTGTAATGTTATCTTAAAAAAATCCTGAGGAGATCTTATTAACATGAACAGTGTCCCACTGAGAATATATTGTAATCATTCTTTGAATCCTATACTTTGTATAATTTTGTATTTGGAGAATTAATTTTTTCAAAGTTATGGCTATTTTCTTCATATGTTAGGAAGGCCTTTTAATGACTTAGATTTAATTTACTTTATCCTTGCAGTTATTTTAATGAAAATCTTCATTTTCAAACAATTATTCTATTGGTATTTAACTTAACAAAATTTGAGCAATGAGTTTTCATTTTGCTGTTGCTTGTAAACACGATATTGTCAAAATTCCATTTTTTTACTACTTGTCATTTTAGCACATCCTGTTGTTTTAATTAGTATCTTATGAAATTCATAAATTGACTCAACATTGACCAGTCATCTTCCATGCATACCAAAGTCCCAGGAAAAGGATAGGAGTAAAATCATACATTTTTATATGGGTTATATTCTTAGACTACCCTCTGGTCACAGATACTGGGAGTTAATACTCTTTCCAATGAACATCTTCCCTAACCCCAATACACTGGTGAGCACAACCATCAAGTGCTTTCAGTGGATCCACTTAGCTGGAGACCTAGGTATTCTTCCCCAAGTACCTCTGTTTAAATTTCTCCACACCTCTCTTTAACCCATGACTCCAAGTCAATTTTAGCCTTCCTTATCCTTGGTTTAGATCTTTCCCTTACTCTACAAATGGAAGACAGATATTTAAGATAGCCCTGATATTCTCCTGATATTCTCATCTTGTTCAGTCATTTATCAAGAAGAGAAAAATGAGTCAGTTTTGGAAGTTTGGTTATTAAGAGATTATAGCTTCCATCTTAGTTTTTTTCTTGTCTTTTTCTGTTGCATAAATTAACCCATTTATTATAGGCTGGCAGTTTTTTTAAATTGTGAACTTCTGGTCTTTCACTGCCTTCAGTCTCCTGATGGCAGGCCTTACTGTAAAGGCAGAAGTGGCATGGTAGGTCCAGGCACCATCCACTGAGTTTTTATGCAGGATCCATAGTGCCAGGTCCCCACAGCTCGCCTCTCCATCTTGGTTTTGCCACAGAAGGAACAAGTGTATTTGGCATTTTTTGCTGTATTCAATTTTCTTCACTGTTTTCACGTGGTATTTTTCTTGTGATTTAGTTTGCTTAGCATAATTACCCTCCATTTCCATCTATGTTGTCTCAAACAGCAAGGTTTTGACTTTATTTTTTTAATAGCTGAGTAGTATTCTTTTGTGTATGTATATACTATGTCATCCTATCCACCTATGTGTCTTTGTTATTTAGGTTGTTTCCATAATTCAGCTGCAGGGAACATAGCAGTGCACATATCCCTTCACATTGGTGGTTTGTTTTCTTCAGATAGATACTGAGGACTGGAATGGTTGGATCATATGGTAGGTCTATTTTTAATGTTTTGAGAAACTTCCATATTGTTTCCCCTAGGGACTACATCAGTCTGCAAGCCCGCCAACAGTGTGTGAAGTTCGTTTTTCTGTACACCTTTGAAATACTTGCTGTTTCTTGTCTTTTTGATAGGGGCCACTCTCATGGGCATGAAGTAGTATCTCATTGTGGTTTTGAATCTAAGTGATGATGAGCATTTTTTTCATGTGCTCGTTGGCCTTTCTGTATGTCTTTTATGGAGAAGGGTCTATTTAAAGCTTCTGTCCATTTTTTGATTGGGTTATTTGTTTTCCTTTAGTTGAGTTTTGTGGCTTCTTTGTAAATTTCGGATTTTAGCCCCTTGTTGAATTATGATGTGCAAACATTTTTCTCTCATTCAGTAGGATGTCTTTGTCTTATCATTTTATTTTTTATTTTTTCAAAAGATTTATTTACACAAGAACCGGGGTATAGGCCAGATGTGCGGGAGGGTGAGAGAATTCACCCAGAGCCAGAGCGAGGAGCAGAACAGGCAGAAGGACTGAAGTACACTGCTGAGGGGAGCAGTGGGCAAGACAGGAGAGGTCTGCTGTGCCATGTGGGACCCTAGCTGGCTGGGATCGAACCGGCGCTGCAGAGACTGCGGACAGCTTCACAGTGCTGCACTCAACTGCCTACGCCACCAGGGGAGGCCCTGTCTTTTCATTTTAATGATAGTTTCTTTTTCTTTGCAGAATCTTTAGTTTGATGAAATCTCTTTTGTTTGTTTTTGCTTTTGTTTCCCTTGCTATTGGAATTGAGTCCCCAAGATATCCCTGAAGCCACTATCAAGGTGCATTTTGTCTGTTTTCTTCTATGGGTTTTATGGCTTCAGATCTTACATCCAAATCTTTACTCCATTTGAGTTAATTAATTTTTTGTGTCTAGTGTGAGCTAATGGTCATTTCATTTGTTTGAATGTGGTTGCCCAGTTTTGTACGTGTTATTTGTTGACGAGATTTTCCTTTCTCCAATGGATACTCTTGCTCCATGTCATAACTGTCCATATAAGTATGGGTTAATTTCTGGGCTCTTAATTCTATTCCATTGATCTGTGTGTCCAGTTTTATTCCAAATACAATTCTTTATTATTATTATTATTATTTTTTTAAAAAAAGATTTATTTTTTATTTATTTATACAAGCACTGGGTACAGTCAGAAGTGCAGGAGGGTGAGAGAATTCACCAGAGCCAGAGCAGGGAGCAGAGCAGGCAGAAGGACCTAAGTACACTGCTGAGGGGAGCAGCGGGTGGCAGGAGAGGTCTGTGCACCATGTGGGACCCTCATCCGGTGGCCGGGGAGCTGCCAGGGATCGAACCGGCGCTGCAGAGGCTGCAGGCAGCTTCACAACCCAGCACTCAACCGCTGCGCCACTGGAGAGGCCCTACAATTCTATTTTGATTACTGTAGCTTTAAAGCTATAGTATGATGCTGGCCATGGGTTTGGCATATGTGGTAGGGCTTCCATTTTAGGTGCTTTCACTTTATCTCAAATTACTCACTCTGGGGGGAGCCAGCTACAATGAGGCTAAACTTCAGAGAGGCCTATGTGAGTGATCTTATAAGTGGATCTGCTGAGGTCTGCCATAGAATATGAGTTAGCTTGAAACAAGACCCTTTACTACAACTTTGGCAGGTAAAGCAGCAGCCTCTTGAATAGCAGCCAGAACTATCCAGCTCAGCCCCACCTGATTACTGACCCACAAAAATTGTGAGAGAATAAATGTTGTTTTCAGCCGTTTCATTCTGGGGTGATTTGTTTGTTACACAGCAATAGATAACTAATATACTGCCTTAGGCTTTTCCTTCCTGGTGTGTTTCATTTGGAAACTTCTAATTTTCCAAGTCCCTGTGTCTTTCTTTCTTGTTGTTCAGAGCTAAGTCTAGCCCTAGATTGGATAGTTTTCTTTTTGAATTCAGCCAAGGGCTAAGTAATTTAACCTGTCTGGATCCCAGCTTCTTTGTGTATAGAATACAGGTATTGGTTGAGCCAGGTGATTTTCATATGCCTTTAAGGCGTAAAGTTCTGTGCTTCTCTTTTTCCCTAGACCCTGTCTCCAGATTGAGCAAAAGAATGAATATCAGAAATAGTAGTTAAAATCAATCCAGTTTTATTTGTGCTGGGGATGTTGGTCAGGGAAATAAAAGGTTCATCAAATAGATTAGGCTTAATGGAAACTATGCCTGAAGGGAACAGAATCTGCATCTGTCTTGCTGAATCTGCAAAATTGTAACCTTCCAGAATTTCTCCTTTCCCCCTCATTTTAATTGCCACTTCAGCCCGACCATACTGACCTCACCCATTTAGGGTAGCACCAGGAAAATGGGTGACATAAGGATTATAACAGGGAAGAGCCTAGAGAAGTCCAAACTGGGGGTAGCAGAAAAGTCAGTAAATGAGATGGCTGACTTCTCAATCCAAGATTTGTAGAAACTGATGTTTGTATACACTCCTGGCTCATTGGTCTGGGTGCAGTTTGAGTCCCAGCTCATTACTCCTGCCAGGACCCAGAAATCCTCCACTTGACACATCAGAGGGTCTCCTCTGCTGCCCTGAGGGAGAGAGGAAAGATGGCTAGATGGTGCACAGGCAAAGGGGGAGACTTTTCAATAGTTTAGCAAAGAACTGTAGAGTTAGTCCTGGTACTCCTGGGTTCACTCAGGGACTCTGAAGACGTGAGACATGAAGGCAGTACACTGGGGAAGGGAGGACACGGAAGGGTGCGTAGGATTCTTACTATACAGTGATCCATCTGCTCCACTGGGAACTTGGAGCAGATCATGGCTTCACTGATGTTTGGTTTGACTCCATGGAACAAATTTTTCTTTTGGTAGTAGTCATTGCATGTCTGGAGATCAATGAGGGGCACTTTCAGCTCCTTCAGTGTATAAGGTGGCTTGCTATCTGTAAGGTCAAGAAGAGTGAAAGCTAAAAAATTAAGAAGCACTTTGTAGCTATGGGGACAGATCTTACACCTCTAATTCAGGGATAGCTCTGATTTCAAATACGCTACATGTCCGACAACATCCTCACTGATAGTTTGGGAAATAATCTAAAAAGGTGAACTCCCTGATTCAGAACAAAGGTTGAAGGCAGTTAGCATTCACATAGCACAAATAACAGAAGAATCTTGGGATTCAGGAAAACCCTAAACCATGAATAATGCAAAATTAAATTGTTAGGCTTTGGCTATGTTTTTATTCTTATATAAAAATAAGAGTAGATTTAATAATATGTTGAGAAAAATCAAGACTGTTGATAAATAAATGAATCTGTACTCTCCTAGTCAGACCCAGGGTTTTGCTGTGGTCTTGCTTTCCTGAATACATCTTCAAGTCGGCTTCCCCTGTCCATTTCCCCCCACACACACTCTACCAATTGCAGAAAGAGAACTTTATTTACTTTTCATATTGAACAGAAGTATCATCTAACTTCATTTCCCTGTCCTTTTTACTTTCAAGATTTTAGCACTATTGCTTAGGAAGAACAAATGCAGATATAAATAAGCAAAAAGATTATAGAAAAAAGAAATAGAATGGAAGCAAAGGGGGAAGGTTTCAAGGTCAAGGAGCATCTGTAATCTGTGGTATCAGATTAGTTGCCTAGATAACACAATATAGCTATTGATAAGTTGGAGTAAAGAATATTGGGGGGGGGGGTGTGAAGAATGTCAGTTGAGGAAATAAAGCTCAGAAAATATACTTATCCTCACAGTGGTATATCCCAGAATAGCCCCATCCAGTCACCCAGCAAGAGGTTGCGTTCTTCAGCTGGACTGCAGATGAGGGGAGGCAGATGGGCAGGACTACGGGGCTGAAAGAAACTGGGTAGGCCAGTTCTACCACAGCAATGGCACTAGAAGTGTCTTCCTGAAAGTCAGGGTGGAAAATAATCCTGGATGTTGGTATTATCGTTGATCTGGATTTTGGGTGATCAAAGGCCTGAAGTGACCCCACCACTACATTATATTTTCTGGTGTCCTTAGACCTGAGAAGAGAAGCAGAACAGGTACCGTCGATTTCTTGTGACTGCCATGGAGTGTCCCAGCAGGGCCCATGGTTTGGAAGGTTGTATTTTTCCTCTAGCTCTTTCTGAGTATTCCCTTAGTAAGTCCCATCACATGAGAATAATTAAAGACTTGATCCAGCCCTCCGCCCCTTGAAGGGGTGTGTGTGTGTGTGTGTGTGTGTGTGTGTTGAGAGAGAGAGAGAAGCAAATTTAAAATTATGATAAATGTTATGAAGAAAACAGGACTTTAAGATAGTAAAAGATAGGGAAAGAGTCTTTGCAATGAGTGATTAGGGATGGTCTAATTGAAGAAAAGTAATTTTTCAACCAAGTCCCCAAAGGTAATAACCATGGGAAGAACTACAAGGAAAAGCATTTGACAAGGAATCGATTATGTGAAAGTTCTGAAGGTAAGAAAAAGCATATGGCAATTTCTAGGAATTGAAATAAACTGGTAGTTGATTGGGGTGAAGTTGAAAAAATGAGCAGATACTTGGGATTTATGACTTGTGCACATATTGAGGCATTGGGGTTTTATTCTAGGTGCCTGGACAACATCCCTGCTTTTTCAAAATCACTTTATTGTGTGTGTGAAAGTAGCAAAATCTATTATACTATTGTGGTGGTTCAGGAGCAGCTAGGGTAGAGTCAAAAAGTGTATTTTGGAAGTAAAACTGACAGGGCCGGGCTTGTAGATAGGGAGGTTGTGGGAACATGAAGCATCATGTTTCTGTTCTGAGCAGCTGGTTCTGTTGCTGAGTGAGATGCGGGGCAGCCAGAAACAGAAGTAGGTTTGGGGAAAGTAATGGTGGTGAGACTAGTTCTGTTTTGATCATGCTCCCTTTGAGACACCAGTGAGACATCCAAATGGCAATGCGTCAAAGCTAGAGGTCAGGGCTAGCAAAATCAGTCGGCAAGTGTATGACATTTGAAACCATGGAAACGGATGCAATCACTTAGGGAGAATGAAGAGGGCCCCAGATTGTGCATCCAGGGTGATGTGAGGATGTGGGTGTGCTGTAAAGAAGTATCCCTCCTTGAGGAATGTTCTTTTGGGAAGAGACTCAGATTGGGGATGGGTAACTTTTTCAGGCACTCATTTCAGTCTAAAAATGTTTGTCAACTATTAGGAAGCCTGAAGTCTAAAGTAGTTGCATTGAGACTAGGAAGCAGCTGGATCTACTTCTAAGGCACAACCTATTGGACTGGGTAGCGCAAACTAAATTCCGCTGACTGAGCCCAGGGGTTCCAGCCTCTTGAATCCCCTCATGAATCTCCTGGAAGCAAAACTAGCACTCACCAGAAGCAGCTAGCTGCCGTCAGCGCCCTCCGGTCTGAGATGAGGGTGGCCCCACAGAGGTGAAACAAGCCCTGGCGGATGCTGACCTGCCAGGGCCACTGCCCCACGTTGGCCTCCCTGCCTGAGGCAATGCTGGAAGTGACCGCAGGCCTCCCACAGACTGCCAGCAAAGAGGAGAAAGGCCTGGGACACAGCTCCGGAACCCAGCCCCTCAGCCCCAAACCCTCCCCGCTCATTTCCCAAACTTGTGCCCTCTTTCCATCTTGGCGCAAATCCCTGTTCCTCGACCCGCCCGGGGCCGCTGTGCTTGGCCTTACTTGACTTCAGAAGATTCTTTGCTTCCTCCTCATCCGAGCCTAGGGAGAGAGAAGGAAGGACGAGTGACATACCATGTGGATTCTTGTTGCTGTGGGAGGCCCACAACCCCCGACCTGTGAAGCCTTTCCAGGACGGGAGCTCCTATACCCATCTAGGACTCTCTTCACCCCCGGGGCTCACTTGAAGTCCCCATGAGAAGGGACAGCAGGAAAAGACAGCCAGCAGGGCCCATGTCTGTCTCCTCAGCTGTTAACACGTCCTGCTTCCCAGGATGAGGCCAGCAGGGGCGCAGATAGAGAAGGCGGCTGGGCAGGACCAGTTTCTCCTCTTAGATGGATTCTTCTGCTCCACTTCCTCCTTTCCTTTGGTTTTTCACCCTGGGCCTGGCCCTGAAGAGAGAGACCTCAACTTGCAGGACAACCCGTGGGAGGCGCCCCCTGCAGTCCGGGGGGAGCAGGATGTCAGGTTCCTGCCTGTGGTGAGGAGGGGAGGGGCTGTTTGGTGTGGGCACCGGGAGGAGTGGACCTCGGAGCACACAGTGACCCCAGTGTGGGGCAAGGCCAGGTTCATAGACTTTGTCTGCCCCGTGAGCCACACATCTCTGGGGCCTGACCTGGTTGCTTCCATCTAATTCCACCCTCACCCCTGGATCACCCCTGAGGCAGATCCCCAAGCTTAGATCACAGAGAACTGTGCAGTGTGACTGCCCCAAGTCCTTGGCTTCTGGAACTGCCACGACTAACAAGAGAATAAAAAAGAGGACACAAGTCAGTCAGCTGACCAATGTTTCCAGCCTCCTTTCTTTCCTTTTTTGTAATCTTTACCTGTTATAATTTGTTCTTTGCTTTTCTGCATCGGCTTTTTTTTTTTTTTTCTTTAAGATTTATTTATTTATACAAGAACCAGGGTACAGGCCAGATGTGCGGGAGGGTGAGAGGATTCACCAGAGACACAGTGGGGAACAGGACAGGCAAACTGATGAAATACACTGCTGAGGGGATCAGTGGGCTAGACAGAGAGGTCTGCCATACCATGTGGGACCCTCACCTGCCAGCCAGGATCAAACCTGTGCTACAGAGGCTGTGGACAGCTTCACAGCGTGGCGCTCAACCTCCTGTGCCACCAGGGGAGGCCCTGCATCGGCTTATTTACTGGACCTTTCTTAAGACAGTATGGCAACGTGGGACAGAATCTTCAGTGACACATGAATCACCAGGGCTGCCTGCCTTGGAAGGGCTGATCATCTAGTTGGAAAGAAGTGGAATATGGAAATAACTCAGGAGGTGTTTGGTTTTTTTTTTTTTTCCACTTATAACTGATACACTGTTCATTAACAGGGGTGGGGACAAGGGCCTCAGAAAGCTGACTGACCGCATTTGTGTGTGGGGAACAGGCTGCTCAGGTTCATCCCCAGCTCTCCCACAGATTGGTTTGGAGAACTTTTGCACTTAGATAAGGCATATACCCTAAGTGTTGAGAAAATGCTTATTGCTGTTTATACAAATAAGATGATGATGAAGAAGAAATCGTTATTGAAGCTCTTTAATGTTTTAAGCTCAGAGCTTCACACAGCTGGGCATCATGGGTACACTGAAAATGAACGTGATTAGAAGGCCTGAGAAATGAAGGGGAGATTATACTTTCAAAAGTCAAGAATGGAATTATTATTGTTATTACAATTGAAAACTGCAAAGCTTCCTAGTGACCAAGACCAAACAAACAAACAAAACCCAACATAGCTGACATCATAGGAAGCATTCTCTTTAGTCAGGAGATAGCTTTCTCCCCCTTGGCAGTACATTCAGTGAGATTGTTGCAATATTATAAAATGCATGTTGGTTAACATACTAAGCAGTTTCATAGGAGAATTGTTTTTTATATTGCCTCTCAGTAAATGCTAAGGCCTTCATTTTGAATCATGATCAAGACGTTTCTCTGGAGAACTAAACTAACTTAAATGATTTCTATTTCTCGTTATGTAACTTGAAACAAAAATAGAATTTGGAAAGGCTGCCTCTTTTTCCCTTCAAATACCGTCTTTCTCCTTGTGCTTTGGTGAAGCTCACACTCTCTAGACACCCCTTGGAATGTTTTGGCATTTTATTTCCTTGACTCAGGAAGCTGGCTTGTATTGCTCCCTCTATGAGGGCCATTTCAGTTTTGTCTGGTTATGGGATATAGGAAGGCCACTGGGAAGGACAGTTTTAGAGCCACATAGAAGTTCCAGCGATTTGAAGATCACAAGTCTCATCTATCCCTATAGAGAAGGTAATGGATAAGCTCTCAGAAGAGAAAGAAAAAATAAGTTACAATGACTAGAAGTTAGAAACTGGTATTAAGATACAAATATGTATAGTTAATATAGATGCTTACAAACTCCTGAGAGGAAAGTTTTTGTTATCATTCATATTGTTCTTTTGGTTTACAAAGGACATTGTCCAGAAATGTTAAATTTATTTCAAATAATTTAATGTGATCAGTTACAGACACTTTTGACAGTATTTTACATTTCCATAATAACAGTTGCCTCTACACAGTGAAGGAAGCTATTCTCATTTCTATTTTGTAGATGAGGAAACTGAAGACCTTGGAGGTTAAATGACTTAATTAGTTATGTACTGTGCAGTAGCAAAGACGGAAGTTGCTTCTGTTTCCTACTACTTTAGTAGTTCGGTTCAAATTCAGATCTTAAGATTCATTGCTTTTTAATCTTTGCCTCTATATTGCGGCAACCTCCGAAGAACAGAAGACATCATTCATTTACCCAGCAATAATTTTTTTTTTAATGCCCATACCTGGTGCTGTTCTAGAATAGAAGAGTCACAACATAGAAAAAGCCCCTTTTCTTTTTAAGTGTTTATTCTAGTTTTAGGTCAGATCATGACAAGTGCTTTGGAGGAAAATAAAACTGGATAGGGAAGCTGGGGTGGGGTATAATTTTTGAATTGGGTGGTGAGGGAAGGCCTCTTTGAGATGATTTCTGAGCAGGCTTCTGAGGATAGAGAGGCAGTGAGCCCAATGGTTAGCTGAGGGAAGATGGGTGAATCACAGAGAATGGTAGTGCAACGTTTATGAAGGGTTTCAGAGATAGGAGTTGGTGGGATGGGACATGAAGAAGACCAGTAGGCCATTGTGAAGACTTTGGTTTTTATTCCTGGTAGAAAGTGATTTAAAGTTTTAAATGGATCATACTGGCCACTGGTTTAAAAATGATCAGGGGTAGAAGCAGAAGGACCAGTCAAAAAACTATTGCAGTGGTTTAGACCAGAAATGATGGGCTTTAAATCAGAGCTGTGGAGGCAGAAGTGGTAAGAAGTGGCAGATTCTGATTGCATTTTTTAATTGAAGTAACATTGATTTATGTATGTACTAAATCTTGCTTACCACCAAAAGTCTAGATTTTACTCACCACCATATGTGAAAAACCACATTTAAAATGAAAAGACAACCTACAACAAGAGAGAAGATACTTGCAGATCATATATCAGATAAGGGGTTAATATTCAAAATAGATAAATCAAAACTCTGTTTGAATCTTGAAGGTGGAGCCAAAGGGACTAATTGATGGGCTGGATATGGGGATGAGAGACAGACAAGAGTCATTAATGACACCAGAATTTTATCTTGAGCCACTACAAGTGTAGAATCACCATTCTCTGAAATGAGGCACATTGTAGAAGGGACAGGTTTGAGAGAATAGAGAAATTCATTTATAGAGATGTTTAAAATGTTTGATAATTGACCAGTTGGAGATGTCCGGTAGGCAGTTGAATATATGAATCTGGAATCAATACATTGCCACAAACTGAAGGGCTAGATTAGGGTGTTGCTAGCATGTCATAATATTTAGAGCCATGAGATGAGATAAGGCCACTTAGGGTATAAGTAAAGCCCATTGTGAGTTTTAAGGGTGGACTCCACCAAAGTTTAGATGAGATAAATCGGAACCAATAAGAGACTAGGAGGATAGCAGTGAGGTAGGCAGAGAACTGACAGTAGTATTCTGGAAGCCAAGAAGAGAAAGTGTTCAAGAAGGAAGAAGTGATTGCCAAATGTTACAGACAACCAGTAATTGATCATTGGATTTAGCATTGTGAAATAGAATAGGTTCAAGAGAAAAGGGGAGTGTTGGAGAAGGCAAATAATGGGCAACTTTTAAAAATAGTTTTGCTGTGAAGGGAAGGGGAGAAACAGCTGGCAAAAGACCTTGGGTGGTGCAGTTTTTTGTTCTTGCTTAAAGTGGGAGAAATTATGTCATGTTTGTGTGCTAATGGAATTACCCAGTAAAGCAGGAGAAAAATGATGATACAGAAGAAGCATGAGAATTGCTGAAGTGGTGTCCTGGAGGAGCCAGGAGGGGCCTAAACCTAACTCAGCTGGGGGATGTGGATGTTTAGTTTGGAACACAGACAAATCTTTCTACAATAGGAGCATATGCACAATGCCAGTTGGTAGGAGATGTGGTAGTAGAAGTTCTCTGCTGATTGATACCCAGGGTAGAGTTTTCTGAAGTAGGCTTGATGAAGAGGGAGAGGCAAGGGAATAATTGTAAACATAAGACACCAACTTAAGCCAGACTGGAAGGAGAGTATAGAGAGCAAGGCACTGGTAAAAATCAGTGGATTGTAAATCCAAACTTGGTTGATTAGGATTGTTATTCTTGCTATGATTATGAGAACAATAATAAATGTGCTGGAAAGGTGAGACTCTTAAACTTGAGATCATGGAGAGGATGCAGTTATTGGTTTGAACAAGGCCAAGGAGTAGCATCTGAGGTTGGGGGAAAGCTCATGTGGTCCTGAAGCCGGGTTATTGTGGAAAGGCAATGAATGTTGGGGGCAGGGGCTTATCTGGAGCTTGCAGAAGTCTCAGGCGCTCCTTTCACTTTTTGCTGAGTCTTTCAGGGTGAGAATCTGAAGACCCCAGACTGGAGGGCCACTGAAACCTGAGCCCGGAATGCATCCATTAGTCTTTGTTGACTGGTCTTCGTCTGACCATCAGTTTAATCAAACTGCAATTTTTTCGCTGTAGTTTTCCATTTGGTTCACAAAACCATTGTGGGAGATTGTGTATCAGGGTCAGTGCACATAAGCAAGCAGAACACCCTTTGTGTCAGGGCAAGAAGGTAGAAAGGAATCTAGGTTACCTAGTTATTAAAATATTAATAGGCCTGCCTTCCTCTTCTGCTCTAGCATTCTGGGTATAATATATATTGGGCTTTTTTTCTTTACAATTATTGGAAAAAATGATAGAGAAATGTATAAAGTAAAATAGGAAACTTCCTTCCTTATTCTCTATTTCTTGGACCTCATGGGTAGTTTCTTGAGTGTAGAAAGTAGACTGACATTTCTTTCTGTCTTTCCCTCTCTTTGTGCCTGTTCATATATTTATGAACAGGCATGTGTGTGCAATAGAAAAAAAAAAGTACTCTCTGTGTCACTTAGCTTCAATGCCAGTATATGCCCACCTGATTAATTTTCTTTACAGTGGCTACAAATCATGACATAATACAGAAGCTGCATAATTTTAAAATGCTCATGTTGATGGACACTGGGGTTTTATTTTTTGCTATTATAAATTATGTTGTAATACACATATTCTTTGCCATTCTTAAGTAGTTGTGCAGTTGCTACATTGTAAATTTCTCTGACGAGGAGTTGGGAAGGATGGCGTTTTAAAGTCTAATCTCTATTGCTAAATCACCCTCAAAAGATGGCAATAATTCGTAGCGATTGAGTGTATCTCTTCTACCTCCTCAGCCATACTGGTTATTTATCACTGCATCCTTTACCATTTTAACCGATTTGATAGAGCCATTAGGAGAAGATATCTTTACCAAACAGTACTGTGCTAAATTGGGGGAGATAACTGAAATTGGGGAAGATATTTCCCTAAGAAAAATAGGAAGATATTTTATTCTTACTCTGTAAAGAGGAAAAGTGGTCAGTGGAGGGGCTGGAGAATACTGGAAGTCTTCAAAATGAAAGGATAGACCTAATTGCTCTTTTTTTTTCCCCTGAAAATGTTTCCAACTTTTTTTTTTTTTTTTTTTAACAGCAGGTTTGTGTAGTTTTCAGATTCTCTGGTAAGCCCTTTAAAGGTATTGATTTCAGATTTTACCTGAGTTTAATTGTTAAGTTTCTGGTGACTAAATTGGGAAGTAATTTTATATCAGTAGTCAGGTTTTCAGATCTTTAAATCTGGCCATTTTTTGAGAGGAAATATCTGTAATAATACATATTTAATATCAGGTTTTATACTGCTTTTTCATCTTCTCATGCTTATTCTATATATATAGAATCTTATGTTTAGGATCTGCCTAGTGAAAAGTCCTATTTCTGTTTGATGACTTCAAAACTTCCCAATACTTTTTCTCAGATAAACATTTGAAAACAGGTTTTAGGTAAGAAATTGGGAGAGTCAAGCATACTTCTTTTTTAATGTAACTAAGAAAATATTTTAAAACAATTTTACTTTCATCAGTATAATGACCACCTAGGTGAAGGGGTGGGTAGGTCCGGACTCTGACTATCTGGGTGAATATATGTTTTGGTTACCTTCACGGTGAATTTGTACTTGTCAGCACAATAATTACAGACCCTTGAGTGTTTTATAGTTGGGCTTTCATCTAAGTACACATCTGTTTAAAACTCAAAACAATCTTGTAATAAGCACTCAATGTTTGGAGACTCATTTTATGTCTTTAAGAAGATGATCTAAAAGTAACAGATGTCTAAAAAGATATTAAGTTGACAAGGAAGCAACTTAATTTAGTTACCTTAGTTCTTAAATAACAATAAAATGAAATGAGTATAAATTCACTGTAAGAAAATCTTGGGAATAGGGCCTCCTTGGTGGCGCAGCGGTTGAGTACTGGGTTGCGAAGCTGGCTGCAGACTCTGCAGCGCAGGTTCAATCCCCGGCTGCTCCCCGGCCACTGGAGGAGGGTCCCGCATGGCACGCAGCCCTCTCCTGCCGCCCGCTGCTCCCCTCAGCAGTGTACTTCGGCCCTTCTGCCTGCTCTGCTCCCCGCTCTGGCTCTGGTGAATTCTCTCACCCTCCCGCGCTTCTGACTGTACCCAGTGCTTGCATAAATAAATAAATAAATAAATCTTTAAAAAAAAAAATGTGTTGAACAACTCTTGGGGTAAAAGAAAAACATAAAAACTATAAAATTTTTTAAAAAAAGAAAATCTTGGGAATATGTTTTCACTGAAGTTTTTTATTTGTATTTTGTTTTTTGTAGGTGTGGGGGGAGCAGCTAGGGAGGGGAGGGTGAATAAAAGGAAAGAGAGAAAAGATGGATTTGAACTCATGTTTGTGGTACCAAAGTCAGTGCCTTTTCTTACTTTTTCAGGGTCTGTTTTCTATTGACCTTTATCGTTGGAAGAAATTCTCAATGCCCAGAACATTTTTCTTCTAATTTTAGATCCAATTATGCTACTGGCCAAATTATGCATGTTTGAACATGTAAAAATATTTTCTTGTTATTTTAAGTTTAATTTTAAACTTAATGTTCCCTGTTTTGTGGGGAAAACTTTGAAGCAAGGATCAGAAATCATATGACACTAATGCTTCCTAAGTAGAGAATTCTCTACTCAATGCTAACTGAAAATATATTGGCTAGACTTACACTCAGCTGGGCTTAATTCTCAGCACTAAATTCCTGAGCATTGAGGGTAAAACACTTTCTCCAGTTCAGAAATAGCTAGATGTTCCAGACTGTAGTTCGGAAAAGTTTTTAAAAGAAATTAGGAAAAATAAAATCATTTAAAGCCATCTTATAGTTAGAAAAATTGGTTAGCATAAGGTAAAAAAAAAATGGCATTTCTGATATATCTGGGTGGTTGTTGCCAGGGTGATTGTTGTGACCACATTTTAGCATCTCTTTCCTATTGCTTGCTGCCAATGAGGTTATTAAGAATACATCTTTATGGAAGTCCCAGCACTAAACTTGGGAGAATGAGAACAATCTTACTATTGTTATTTTCATAAATAACCAACTAGCTTTAATGAGCTATAAGTTCTTTCTTGTGTATAGCTTCACATTAATTTCTTAGAAGTAAATAATTTTTAGTAGTCACATTATATACGGTGTAGCTATTATTTGACTCTACTATTTTGTTTAATCTGTATAAAATAAATACATTTATATGAATTAAGGTTATAGAGTTGTACTATTAAAATGGAGGGGCTGCAGATAGCAATAGTGATGGACTGCCTTTGTAACCTTTAACTCAGGAGTTCCCTACAGAGTTCATGTGTACTTCTGGTGTCAAACCAGAATATCCGATCCATTGATGGCTCTCATTCTTGGGTTTTTGTTTTGTATTGTTTTAGTTACTGTTCCATTCAGATTTTTATTTTATTATCATTTCACAATTAAGAGAGGTCAGTGTAATTACTTAGTTAACCATCTTGACTGTGTCAATAAACATTTCTAAGTGATTTTTTACTTACAAAGCCTCAACATAGTATATTCCCTCCCATGCTCATTTCTTGCTTCCCTATCTTTCTTGTTCCTTACCACGGTTACAGGTAACATGCTCCATATTGTTGTTCTGCTTCTCCCCTCAACCTACTCTACATTTCTAATCTTATCCATCTCCATTCAACCCTCCCTCTTTGGTTACCTCTTACTTTAGGCCTTAATCATGACTTAGACTGTTGTAAGCAATTTTTCTGCTTCTGCACTCTGCCACCCAGTCCAACCCATCAAATTACTTTTTTCTATCACTTAGTACAAATGCTAAGATATAACACGATGAATTAACCCCAATATGATCCTAAATTAATTTTATAATACCACCTCCCAATATATTTTCTTCACACCCTGAGTTCTACCTATATTATCAACACTTTCCCTTTGTCCTTTGTACCCTCACATCTAGTTCTCCTAACCTTAGATGTCTTTCATTCTATATTTATTTCTCAAATTTGGCAGCCTAACAGTGTTTTGGATGTGAGCCTAATATTTTAAATTGGTAGTTGGTGGAATAGAGATTTATGTTTTTTAGCCTTCTTTATTTTGCAAGTTTTAATTGCTAAAACGAGTGAGATTTTATAATTAAAAAGAGGTTATTAAAGTAAGAGACTCCTTAGGGAGCTTGAGGTGGTAGGAACTGTAGACGCCCTGAGCCTGCTTCCTGCTCCCCTCACCACCTTTTTTCCAGGGCTTGAGTAGCACTGATGAAATGCCCATCTTCCTAAAGTCTGCTGAGTTCACCATTGGCTGAAAAAGGCAATGCAGCTGCTGACTCTGATTTGTCATCACTGAAACTGCTAACATAAAAACACAAATCATAAAAGACCTCATTCAATAGTTAGTTGACTCAATAATCAAAACGATTCAGTTGAGCCATTTTAAAGAATTAGTAAAAAGAAGTAGCAACTTGTTGCCAATAGCTGGTTTTTCTTCTACTTTAAATATACTATAGTTGTGGTTTTTTTTTCTCCTGTGTGTGATTTGGTTTGATGAGAGCTACTTCTAGACAGAAGAACAGACCAAATGTGAATCATTTCAGGACAAAGATGACTTTTAAATCACTACTCTGTTAACAAAAAGTGAAAAATGTATGAGAATATGAGAATTCCTAGGAAGACACATTTTTCAGTGATAGCAGATATATCAATGAACCAACTACATCCTACAGGACACTGGGCAGCAACAGGAATGGGAGGGCATTGGATATTACTATTATCAACAAACATTTACAGAGAACTGACTGTGTAGCAGAGTAAGTAAGGGAACAAACACATAACTAAAACCTTACGTAACAGTAGCACTATAGTGTGTTGAGTGAGTGGTAAAGAAGTTATGAGAGTTTAGCTAGGATATGATAGGCAGAATAAAGCTCCCCCAACGAAGATGTCCAGGCCCTAATCCTTGGAACCTGTGAATGTTATAATTGCATGACAAAGGAGAATAAATTTGCTAATCAGCTGACCTTGATATAAACAGATTATTTGGAACTTTCCTGTTGATCCCAGTGTAATCATAAAGATCTTTTATAGTGGAAGGGGAAGATCAAAGAAAAGGTTAGAGTCAGAAGGAAATTTAAACATACTGTATTGCTGGAGGAAGGAGGCACAAGCCAAGAAATGCAGGTAACTTTGAGAAGTTTGAAAAAAAAACAAGGAAACAAAGGTGTCTCCCCTGCAAATACCTTCATATTAGCTTAGTGAGTCCTATTTTGACTTTTGACCTCTGGGACTATAAGGTAATAATTTTCATTTCTTTAAGCCACTAGGTTTGTGATAGCAGCAATAGGAAACTAATGCAAGGATACCGATCAGTAAGAGGAGTCAGGATTGATTTTATGAAGGTGGTTTTTGAGCCAGACATTAAAAATAATAAGAGCAGTAGAGCAGAATAGAGTTTATGTTCCAAATGCCAAGCTAAGCTATTTGTACCTTTCAATTTATCCTCATAAAAACTATAAAGGTAGTATTTTCCCCATTTTGTAGATGAGAAAAAAGAGGTTTAGAGAGGTCAATCTCTACTGTGAGGTACTAGTCACCACAACTAATTATTAGCTGACTTTTTATCAACATAATGGCAGCTGGCTCTTATTGTTTACTGTGCACAGGCAAACAAGCAAGGCGTTAGGGATGTCACTGTCATTATCTCATGTAATCCTCTCGGGATCAATGGTGTGGGGTGATTTGTCATTTTTCTGAGACCTGGATTTATCTGGCCAGCATTATGTTGACGTGGAGGGGAAGAAACTGGACCAGAAAATCCATCCAAGATAAAACAATCCAAACAAGAGCTTATCCGAATCTAAAATGCAAGTAAGCTCAGTGGATCTGAGAAGGAGAGTCTGCTTCCTTATTGAAGCGGCCCCCTGGGTCGAAAAAGATTCCCTTCCAAATCTAATTTCTCTCTCCCTGTGTGATTAGAGCACTGTGTTTTAATGAGTTTAGACACTTTATAATTAGAATTAATGAAAGGTGTCAGTATTGACAGTGTTGTAGACCAAACTTTTCCCCTTGCCACAGAAGCGTGGGCAGCAGTCAGGTACACTTCTTTAGAGTATAGATGCCTCGTTTCCCTCCTGCAGTGGTGACTAGGAGTGAGTTCTCCAATTTCTTATTGGGGTTTTTTTCCTTCTTGTTGGTTTTTTTTGACCAAGAAAGTAGTATATATCTTACTCATGTTCAACAACAACGAATATATATATTTTTGAAAACCTACCATTTAAGAGCAATAAATTAGTCACTTTGGGAGTCTCAAAGGTAACTAAAGTCAGCTTGGAGATACACCTGAAAAGGGTGGTGAAGTAGAATTCGAAAGAGGAAGCGGGTGTGTATTAGTTGATGCTACTAATTTTGTAGAATGAACACTGGCTTCTTTTCAAGTATATATGTATTTTCAGTATTTTCTGCATAAATATGAGCCATTTAACAATTTTAGAAAAGCTTCTGTGAAATACCATCCAGGTTCTATTTGAGTGGAACTAGTTTTGCTGTCTTTTAAAAAGTCACCAAAGTAAGATTCTTGTACCCTGAATAGCTGCTATATTCTAGTGGGCAGACTCATTGCTTTATTTATTCTGTTTCTCATAAGTAAAGAGGTAATGATCTTGTTGCTGCAAGGAATTCTTTTTTCAGAATGTGTCATTCCTTCCATTAATACTGAATGGCATAAGGATTTATGTAGCATTGATCCATGCTTTCAAAATAACATAAACTCCCAGCTGGACCTTGATTGTAATACTTAGAAGTACACTACCGAATCCTTTCATAGATAATACTGCAAAGGGAGACTCTGATATGAGGTTTCAGACTCTGTTCATACCACCTCCTACTCTGTTGTGAGCATGTCAGTGTGTGTGCATTCACATAGATCAAGTCTTACCCATTTCACAGGAGGGTTTAGCACCTTTCGCTGATCACCTGAATTTGTCATGTAAGTTCCTACTCAATGACATTTGTTTCTTTGGTTAGGTGATTAAAGTCAAATCTGCAAAGCCTGAATGTCTTACTAGAGATATTAAGTTCAGAATATTCCATTCTTAGCTTCAATTAATGCAGAAGATGACATTTGCATCTTTGTCATCTTTACTTCAAAGTGGTATAGTATTAGATTCAGAATCACCCAGAATGGTTACATATGGTAGACTTTGTCTGGGTATCCCCCCAAAAGCTGTCCCTGCTACAACAGGGGCTTGTTTCTGCGCATATTGTATATCATCTAATATATAAACATTGGAATCATGCTTGTCCAGGTTACTTGGAGCAAGGTGTCACCATAGCTGGAAAATTGGGGGTAATCTGGAATTCTCACATAGAGTACTGACCTGTAGTAGCCTTCTACCAACTCCCCTGATTTTAGGTCCCCTGGACGTGTGTGGGGTCCACCCACTACTTCCTTCACATCTCCCCACAGCATTTACATACATACAGCCATCAGTACCCTTGGGACCAGTTCTGCCTTTGTTTTGCTCTCAGGGTATTCTTACGTTTCCTCAATTGGCTTTATTAATCAGGGGACATGGATGAGAATGGACCGGAAATGCCAAGTGTACACGCTTCCCCAACCCCCATCATCTGTGACACATGCAGAACCAATCCTTTTGTATAACCTTTCAGCCAAGCTGACTTTCACCCTGAGAATATGCTGTTGATCTTTGAATGATTCAAATCATCTTCTCTGCTTGTTGGACCCTGGAGTTTTAGTGTATTATCTATGGCAAATATGCATCATTTTGAAATAAATTTTAGAGTATTCTTGTTCTTAATAACTTTTCCTTAGAAATGGTGAGATGTTGGGCTAATTAAGTTATTTATTTATGATTTCTAAGTTCATAAAAGTTCAGGAAACCTTTGTAGGCATATTCTCTGATAATTATTTAAGTTAGAGACTCTGAAAAAAAGTTGGGGAAGGGGACTGTACCAAAGAGTATTTGATTTGAAATAAATAAAGGCCATCCACTTAAAGCACTATGTGTAGTCAAGATGATGTTTCTGTGTTTGCTATAGATCTGTTCTCATTTTTCTGAAGGGATTTTATCCAGATGTTGTATTATTGTTGACAAGATTCAGATCCTGAATCTGCCATCAGGACTTTGTCATTTTCCACTTTGGCTTTTGCACCAAAATAATAGCCACTGTTATTTTGCCAGAAATGGAGCATTAACAGTAATGTATTTCTTGACAGTGGTCTTTGCTGTCATAAAAGTATATATAGACACAGGTCTAGAACATACACATACTACATATTTATATGTTTTCAAGCTAAGAGATGGCATGTGTTAAAATGTGAAATCCAATTATTTGTATACTTTGAAAATAAGTTCAAATGTTTTAATTTGTTTTCTAGCCCCAAGAGGTGGGGGATGGGGAATGTAAGTCTAGTGGGGAATGTAATGATAGTTAGCCCTTACCCCAAATTATTCAATATATGGGTCGTAGGTGTAACATGTTATAAACACTGTTTTTGCATATTTACTTAGGAATATATCACATTTAAATAAATGAATGAGTGAATTTGGGGAGTAAGTATTTAAAATACCTTCCAGCAGATTGTCAAGTTATTTCCTTGAATTTTAATCACTGGTTCTGTAGAGAAATACTGTGGGCAGGCATTTGTATTTTCATAAAACAGAAAGTATGAAAATGAGTGTAGAATTTCCTGTTTCAACCAAGAATGAGGGAGAGCTATGAGCCATTCACTTCCTGAGTGGCTGCATTCCAAGCTGTGCAGCCTGGTCAGAGCACACCCTCCAATCGGAACAGGCCGGGAGGAAAGCCTGGGATGTTGAGTCTTGTTTACATGGATTGTGACTCTGTTTCTCCCCTCCTCCTGTGTGTCGTAGCACTAGGATGGTCTGTAGGGGAACTCGCTAGTGCATGCCTAGTACACTGTAGGAAACTAGGATCCCAGCCACATCTGAGGGTGTCACGGGCTGACTTCTAGTTCATCCGTACTCACAGGTAAGAGCTGTTGCTTTGCTGTGTGAGGATAGCTGATCTGCATCAAGTCTCTAGTTTTACTTTGAGACATTCATTGTACTTTACTTTCTTGTTAGCAAAACTAGCAAGCTTAAAGCTGAAGAGGAACTATTGAAAAATGATTAAAATGTGTGCTATATTGCTATGATTTTAAACTTTTAGTACCTAACAAGTGAAAAGCCATATTTTTGTTGAGGGAGTGGTAAAATCAAGTTAAATTAAAGCAAGTTTTAAAAGTGACAGTAATACTAATTCACTGTGTAGAGAAATCGGAACCAGAAGCTAATTATTATTGTGCATTTTTGGAGCATTTATATCTAAATAAACATGTTCTATTGTAACTCTTCCTACTAGTTAGTCTTTCAGAGAACAGTGTTTTGCTGTGTATTAATTAGCTCTTTGGATTAACTTTTTAAATCTTTTTTGTTATGAACCCATTCAGAAAGAATTGATATATATACACACACACATATATATATTTGACTGTAAATCATACCTTTTCTTCCATTATTCTCTAAAAGTTTTAGAGTATGTTTTCATTATCTTTAATAATGAAAATGCTGCTCCACCAGCAATAAAATAAAGGAGAAAAAAAGAAAGTCTTTTCTAAGCCTTGTCATTATATTCTGTCTTGTTAGTATTAATTCATAAGAAGCTTTAGAAAATTGTATTTTGATAATACTGCATAGGATTAAAACATCATTGCATCAGATATTGTCGCCTTCTGTTGTTAGTTAGTTTGTTTCTTTCTTTTTCTTTTACTCCATGTATTTATTTTTAAGTGTATGTTGTAAAATGTCATTACTAAGAGTCAAAAAAGACAGGGTATGGGTTGTGTGCTTCTTTCTCTTGTATGTGACAATCTTTAAGTTGATTAACATTTTAGAACAAAACAAAAAGATACCTCAGAAAACTTGAAGCTACTTTGCTTCTGTCTCTTACCCTTTAGCAGGGTTTCTCAATCTCAACACTGTTGACATTTTGGGCAAGATAATTCTTTGACGTAGTGTACATTGTAGGATGTTTAGCATCTACTGGTTTCTAACCAGCAGATGCCAGTAGCTCTTTCATCATCCATTGTGATAACCAAAAATGTCACCAGACATTGCTAAATATCCCCTGGCAGGGGGTGGGGGATGAAGGAACACAGAATTGCCCCTCATTTAGAAGCACCCCCCCTGTAGCACAATAAATCTAATTATTTGTGAAACACTAAAATCCAGCTTCTGAAATATGTTGGATGATAGAGAGTTAAGGATGAGGCTGTACTGGTCTTAGTGTATTTGCAGATGTTGCTGTAGCTGACTGCTCATTTTTCCCCTCCCCATCTTGTTAGAAGCCTTTGCCAGCCATGATTCATGGAATGATTTTTTTGAGCTGAGTAATTTGTGGCTTTTCAGTCTCCTAACTTTCTTCCCTTAGCTAGATTTGTTTTGGTTTTAGCAAGTGCTTAAAACTGTAAAGATCTTTGAAAACAAAATAATACATGTAATAAAATATTTTTCAACTAGATGATTTTAACAAACCACAAAACCTTTGTTTGGTTGTCCTTCTTTGGTTGTCCTTCTTATGGTTGTCCTACCTCCTTGTCAGACAGATCCTCTCAACTCTTGGGAAGAGACCTAGTGGGGAAGACACAGGAACCTTTGAGCAGTGCATTGTGGCATCTAATGGGATGGCAGCTGGTATTTAAGAACTTCTTTTCCAGGGCGTCTAAAGAGCATTGTGACATGTAGCTATCTTCTTTCTTTCACAGATCGCAACGAACGAAATAAACCAGAGCATCGTTCTTCAAGGTATGAATTTATAATAGTTAACAATTCTGTATAAAACTTCTCATTTGAAAAAAAAAAAATTTGGAGGCAGTGAGATTATCCCTGTTATTGTTACTGTGTGTTTGAATCTTTGGTGGCATTCAAAGAAACTTCAAGAGGAAATACATTCATTGTCTGAGCAAAAATTCTCCATAAAATTGCCTAATTGGAAGACTTATTTTGAGAATTCCTAGAAGTGACAGGTAAATCTTTGCCAAAAATTATTTTATCCCTATTTTTTTCTTCCACTTTCTTTAATCAGTGATTTTATAAATGTGTGTTGCTTTTTTTCTAACTATAAAAGTAAACATAAATTTGCTGTAGAAGTTTTGCAAATATTTTTAAAAATACAAAATTTTAGAAAACAAAAGTTAGTCTTCTATCTGCTACGGTTGACTGGCTACTGCCAACTGTGTGTGTATATACAACATCTATACAGATATACCAGTACATAGTATTCCAATTGGATTCCCTTAAGTTCATTAGTTTCAAATGGCCAGAAAGGTTATATCACTTCAGCCTGTCACCCACACTGTCTGAGTGTGTTTCACTAGATCCGTGTCAAATTTACAGATTGTCTAACTTCTAATTCTAAGCAAAAAAAGGATATTTGACATTTTTAACCTAGATCTGTGAAGGATTGTAATTTTTCTGATATTCTTATTCCACAATGTATTATTTTCTTCTCTGCATTTTGTGTTGTGGGAACTGATACATTATGATAACAATGCATTCACTAGATTGACTGACCTAGTAAGCCAAGTCATGATGCTTTTCCAAGGTGTCTAAACCCTAGAATGCATTGATCTCAAATGAGTAAAAATACAAGTGTGACAACTCTACTAGTTAGAATAGCAATGTGATTTGCAGGAATCATCAGCCAAAATAAGTTAGTAAGACCTAATCTGGGAGAAAAATGTAGTTGAGTATTTGGAATGGAAGACTGATTTTTTTTTTTCTCATTATGATTCACATACATTAAAATTCACTCTTTAGTATATGAGTTTTGACGAACACATAAAACTACCACCACAGTCACAGAAATGTTTATAAGATTGAATTTTTAAACTAAAAAGAATAGAAAAAAATGTACAAGAGGATTTTGATAGCTTGCTTAGCTGCGAGTTAACAAAGTTGGAAGGGTAAAATATATTTAAGGTGATAAAATCATGGTCTATTAAGATCCTTGACATACATGAAGGTTTGACTGAATTAAGTAGTGTAAGTTTTAATTAATGATAAGTTTTAATTGAGAGGATTATAAATCCTTCCATTTAAATATGAAAGATCGATGAAACTTAAAAAGATAAAGGTAGATTCTGCTTAACCATATGCTTGAAAATGTCTTAAGGTTTCAATTCATCATAAATTGACAGGAGTCAAAATCTTACATCATTTCCTCTATTCCCTCTAAAACTATCAGTATTGGTTTAATTACATAGAAAGAACTATAATGTTTAGTATAACAAAAGTAATGACTATAGAACACACATTTGGCATCCAATTCTAGATCTACAAGGTTTTGAAAATTCAAGCATCAACTGGACATCTTAAAAAAAAAAACAAAACAGGGCCTCCACGGTGGTGCAGCGGTTGAGCGCTGGGTTGCGAAGCTGCCCTCGGCCTCTGCGGTGCCGGTTCGATCCCCGGCTGCTCCCCGGCCACCGGAGGAGGGTCCCACATGGCGCGCAGACCTCTCCTGCCGGCCCGCTGCTCCCCTCAGCAGTGTACTTTGGTCCTTCTGCCTGCTCTGCTCCCCGCTCTGGCTCTGGTGAATTCTCTCACCCTTCCACACTTCTGACTGTAACCAGTGCATGTATAAACAAATAAATAAATAAAACATGAAAAAAAAAAAACCATAATGGAGCCCCATACTCCACTCTGAAGGTTCTAATTCAGTACAGATGGAGTGAATGAGTCCTGAAAATCTGATACGAAGTCTCCAGTAATTCAGATGTATAGCCAGGTTGGGAACCACTGGACTGGAAGGTGACAGCTGAATTGGGACAGGGAAAATGGAAGAGAAGAACAAAACTAAATCACAGGAAGATCTATGCAAGGAATTGGGCGAATCTAGCTATATGGGGGAAGTGTATGGGGCTGAGATCAATGACTTCAACACCTGAAGGGCTGGCATGTAGAATAGCCTAGCAAAATTTTTTCTCATAAATGCTATTCCCCAGAGATACTTAAAAGAATGTCTGGTTCCCAGTCTGGGGGAGGGGAAAGTATGCATGAGCCTGGAATGCTGATATAACAGAAAGATAGGAAATACTCAACTAATGGAGTAATGTCAGAAAGACCTAGGAGACAACCTCAAGAGACTGCACACTGGCCAAATCTGTGACAGTTTGCGTATCAAAAAAATTTAAATTGATAATACTAACACATTAAATATTTTAAAATTAATGTAAAAGAAAATTATAGAATCAGAAAATCATCATCTTATAATTCTCAGTGTTAATTGTTGATTCAAACAAGGCTTATCAGTGACTCCTAAAGCTTGAGTAAAAGTTGTTGGGAGAACAGATACTTACACCGCCTTATCATGTTTTTAAATTTTTTCATTACCAAGGGGACAATAAACCTACAATGAAGAAATCTGGTGATCACATTTTTAATCAAGTGATCAACTTATATGTATCCCTATTGAGACAGTCCTATAATATGTGTGCCTCCAAATATTGCGTTAGCTCTACACATAGATATTACCTGTAACAGTGATGGCAAAAAAGATAATGTCATGAAAAATATGAAAAGACTAGAAAAATATTCTAGGTTTTAAAAAACAGAAGTTTTAAAATTTGGAATTAAAAAAATCAAAGATTAAGAAAATATTTTGTGGGGGCCTCCCTGGTGGCGCAGCGGTTGAGCGCTGGGTTGCGAAGCTGCCCGCAGCCTCTGCAGCACCGGTTCGATCCCCGGCTGCTCCCGGCCACCGGAGAAGGGTCCCACATGGCGTACAGACCTCTCCTGCTGCCCGCTGCTCCCCTCAGTAGTGTACTTCGGTCCTTCTGCCTGCTCTGCTCCCCGCTCTGGCTCTGGTGAGTTCTCTCGCCCTCCCGCGCTTCTGATTGTGCCCAGTGCTTGTATAAATAAATAAATAAATCTTTAAAAAAACAAAACAAAAAAAAAAAACAAAAGAAAAACACTGAGCATTTAAAAAAAAAGAAAAAGAAAATACTTTGTGGATAATTAAAAAATTTTAAACATGAATTTTATTGGCATTACTTTCTTTGGGATTTTAATAGTAATGTTATTGTGGCAGTCTCCTCTTAGGAGATACATGCCAAAGTATTAGGGATAAGGTAGTCTTATGTTTGCAATATACCATTAAATAATTCACAAGAAATAAAAGAGCAAGAGCTAAAACAGCATATGTAGTAAAATATTAATAATTGGTGAGCAGGTTAAAAGTATATGGATGGGCCTCCCTGGTGGCGCAGTGGTTGAGCACTGGATTGCAAAGCTGCCCGCAGCCTCTGCAGCGCCAGTTTGATCCCCCACCACTGGGTGAGGGTCCCACATGGCGTGCAGACCTCTCCTGCCGCTCGCTGCTCCCCTCAGCAGTGTATTTCATCAGTCTGCCTGCTTTGCTCTCCACTCTGACTCTGGTGAATTCTCTCACCCTCCCGCATTTCTGACTGTACCCAGTGCTTGTATAAATAAATAAATAAATCTTTAAAAAAAAAAGTATATGGATGTTACTTGTACAGTTCCTTCAGCTTTTCCATAGATCTGAAAATTTCAGAATAAAATGTAGCAGTGGAGGAATTGTTCTGTGTGTTCCAAAGAGTTCCAGAGGGCCAAATGCTCATCTGTTGGTGGAAATTGAGGGCACAGAGGTGGGGGGTAAGTTTCTGTAGAGTGTGAGGAAGGATTTCCTGGTGTAACTGGTCACAGATGGAATGGGCTGCTCTTTGTGGGAACACTTATCAAGGAAAAACTAGACAAGGTGGTGCTAGGAATCAAGTAGAAAAGATTTACATATGCCTAAGTCAGCAGTCTTGATGATTCCAGCCCCTTGCTTATTCAATAGCCAATAAATGTTTGTTGGGAAGGCCCTTTTCTGGACTTAGGCTAGAGTATAAAACTAAAGATCTTTATCTTCATGGAGTATCTAGTGCTATAACTTTGGACTTGCACTCCCAACCTCTGAACCTGTTTAACACTGAAGTAAGATCCAAGTCCTTACAGTTCTACATCAGGCAGAGCTTGTGTTCTCAAGGGTGTTCAGGAAATATTTTATCCTTTAATCTCTAACTTATACTGTCAAATTCTCAAGGACAGTGCTATTGGTCTTGGTAACCCTAGCACTTAATGTACTATCTGGTCCACAATGAGCATTAAATAGATAAATATTTGTTGAATAAGTGACAGATGTAGTTCAGAGAGAGAAAGGGAAATGCCATTGTTTTTCCCTTGCAAATTGGGGCAAACTCGACTTTCACAAACTCACCCATGACTGTTATTGACTATGTTTGTCACAGCAAGCGCAAGGAGTCAGCCGTCGGAGAAAGGAGAAATGGATTTCAGCCCAGGGCGTCTGCCTAGATTGGCATGACCTGGTCTTGCCCTGCCATCCTCAGTTGAGCAGGGCTACCCCACTTGGCCACCATTGCATCACAGAGGTTAACACCTGCTGCATGACAAAGCAGGAAGAAAAAAATATATAAACACAAAGTCACTTAATTTTCATGTTTGTTGGTTCTTCTCAGGCCACTCAGCAGCAGTTTGTTGGTTCTTCTCAGGCCACTCAGCCCAGGAATGATGGGCTCAGAGCCCATCAGAGAAATGCCTTTCTTTTGCTTGGGCTTTCGTAAGGTCAACATTCCTATAGCTTCCATGGAGAGATGTGAATAAATCTGGGCTGTGTGCCTGTTCTTTCATTTCAGGGTTAAAAGAAGGAAAGCAGAGCTTTTGTCAAGGTAAACTTTTATCAGATATGGGCCAACACTAAGAACCAACTAAGAGACCCCACTGAAGCATTTTTAAGAGGCTTTCTTGGGTACTCTCTGATTAGTATGTTTTGACATGGCACTTAAAAAATTTACTTATTGCTGATTAACCATGTGAAAGTCAGAATGATATGAAGATAGACCACTTCGGAAATTGATGTCCCAAGAAACATTTTTCTATAGGCTCTTAATCATCATGCAAGAAGTTATGTAAAAGTATGTAAAATGTGAATCTAGAGTCTCATTCACCAAAATGCTTTATAAACTCTTAAGTAAGAGATTTGCTATACAGGATTTAAAAATTTGTTTGAATTTATAACTTCCTTTCCGAGACACAAATATTAATAACAACTAGAAAAATGTACAATGGAATGGCAGTTTGGGAAACTAATTGAGAGAAGTAGGAGCTAAAGATAATAAGCTGGTGCCCGTGGCAGTCAGCGCCATGAATGGAAAATTAGGAACTCTTCTTACCAGCCCACCAGCTTTGAATAATGGATCCCAATGACTCATGGGAGTAAAAACCCTAGCCACTTCAGCTTAAATATTTTGTCTGCTATGAGGATTTATTTATAGCAGAAAAAAAGAAAAAGAACAGTGAAACATTGAGTCCTAAATCCATTTTTCAAGAATTATCATTTAGGGCCTCTCAGGAGGCGCAGCGGGTTGAGCACAGCGCTGTGAGGCCGTCCCCAGCCTCTGCAGCATGGGTTCGATTCCCGGACGGCTAGGGAGATTCCCACATGGTATGGCAGACCTCTCCTGACTCGCCCGACGCTCCCCTCAGCAGTATATTTCCGTCGTCTGCCTGTTCTGCTCCCCGCTCTGTCTCTGGTGAATCCTCTCACCCTCCTGCGCCTCTGGCCTATACCCCAGCTCTTGTATAAAAATAAATAAATCTTTTAAAAAAATTATCATTTAAATGTTGGTCTGCCTAAAGCCTTACCCACCTGTTATAGTCCCCTTTGATACCTATTCATAACATTCAGTACAATTTTAATAAAAATCAGAAGAGATTTATTTATTTATTTGTTTATTTTAAAGATTTATTTATTTATTTATACATGCACTGGGTACAGTCAGAAGCACGGGAGGGTGAGAGAATTCACCAGAGCCAGAGCGGGGAGCAGAGTAGACAGAAGGACCGAAGTACAATGCTGAGGGGAGCAGCGGGCGGCAGGAGGGTTCTGCGCGCCATGCAGGACCCTCCTCCAGTGGTCGGGGAGCAACCGGGGATCTAACTGGCGCTGTAGAGGCTATGGGCAGCTTCGCAACCCAGCACTCAACCGCTGTGCCACCAGGGAGACCCAGAGGAGATTTTTTTTTTTTAACTTCAGAAAGTGATTCTAAAATTTTAAAGGAAGAGCCAGAATAACCAGGGCAGTTTTGAAGATCAAGATGGAGAGGTAGACTCACAGCAACAATTTAGACAGTGTTTTGTCAGTAAACAGAAACTGGTCAATAAACAGAATAGAGTCCACAAAATATATGAATGAAAACATACAGTGTGGTTGTCTACCCATATTTTAAAAATCCAGATGGCATGCTTTATTTTAGCATGTGAAGTAGAATACGAAGTCTTTTATAAAAGTTAAAAATTTTCTTTAAAACACACAAGAATATCTTTATGACATTAAGGTAGGGAATGAGTTCTTAAACAAGACTGAACAGTACAAACCACAAGGAAAAGGACTTACATTGGCTGTGTGAGAATTGAGAATTTATGTACGTGGAGACATCAAATCCGTGAGACGACATGAGGTGACTGTGCACAGGTGACAAGGTTATGTCCAGTGTGAATAAAAAATTACACCTCAGAAAGAGAAAGAGCAGACAACTCAGTAAAAAATGATCAAGGAATTCACAAAAGGTGAGGCCTAAGTAGCCAAGTGATATTTGAAAAGATTCGCTACTCTTAAGGAAATGTGTACTAACACAAGGAGATATTTCATTTCCATTGAGTTGGCACAGAAACCTCAAAGACTGATGAAAACAAGCATGTATGTATGAGAGTAAGTAGGTATATCATCTGTAGATCAGATGGCAAAGCTGAAAATGCTTATAACCTGCAACCCAGCAGGTATGTATACCTTAGAGAAACTTTTTCACTGGTGCCAAAGGAACCATGCACAAGAATATTGAGGGTAGTATAGTTTGGATTAAGGAAACTAGAGCTACATGACAACACAGATAAATCTGAGAAACAATTTTGAATGCTAAAACACAAGCTGTAGCAGGATAGGTACAATATACCATTTATATAAAGCAGAGGTGAGCAAATGGACCAAATCTCCTACCACCTGTTTTTGTAAAGTTTTATAGGAACTCAGCCATGCCTATTTGTTTGCTTTCACATTGCAGAGTTGACTAATTACAACAGAGAACATATGGCTTTCAAAACTGAAAAATATTCACTCTGATCCCTTATAAAAAGTTTGCCAATCTAGATACAAAATTTTTGTAGATTAATGTTAATCACAGGTAAAATACAAGCAGTATTTATTTTTACAAATACAACAGTATTTTTATGACCACATATGTATTTAATGAAAGTATAAAAAGATACATGGAGGTAATAATTGTGAATTTTGGATATTGGCTATTAAAGGAATGGGTTAGGGAAGGTTTTATAAGGAGGTACAAGAGTATTTTTTTTTAAGATGTATTTATTTATTTATACATATAAGTACAGTCAGAAGTGCGGGAGGGTGAGAGAATTCACCAGAGCCAGAGCGGGGAGCAGAGCAGGCAGAAGGACCGAAGTACACTGCTGAGGGGAGCAGCAGGCGGCAGGAGAGGTCTGCGCGCCATGTGGGACCCTCCTCCCCGCTGGCCGGAGAGTAGCCGGGGATCGAACCGGCGCTGCAGTCTGTGGGCAGCTTCGCAACCCAGTGCTCAACTGCTGCGCCATCGGGGAGGCCCAAGAGTATTTCTTAAACTAATGAGTTTTGCAATATTATCTGTACATTCTTTTTATCTATATTTTTTTAAGCGCATAAATTTTCATGATTTAAAAAAAGCCCTTTAAGGGGCCTCCCTGGTGGCGCAGGCTGTTGAGCGCCGCACTGTGAAGCTGTCTGCAGCCTCTGCAGTGCCAGTTCGATCCCCGCCAGCCTCGGAAGCAACCCACATGGCTAGCAGACCTCTCCTGTCATGCCCACTGCTCCCCTCAGCAGTGTATTTCAATAGATCTGCCTGTTCTGTTCCCCACTCTGTCTCTGGTGAATCCTCTCACCCTCCCGCACATCTGGCCTGTACTCCGGTTCTTGTATAAAAAATAAATCTTTAAAAAAAAAAAAAAAAGGCCTTCCAGAAGACCTTGAAACTTATAGTCCCAATAATAATTTTTTAAAGGACATGAGCATAAAATTGAGTGTGAGAGACGAATGTGAAAAGGAGTGAAGAAATCAAGAATGTTCAGAAAAAAACATGAGCTAGTTTAACTCACCTCTAATCATAGTCCTGCCCCTGTGGTTCATCTTACTAGAAGCATTATTTGTTTACTGCTCTGTGAGTTTTTAATTTTTTCGTCTCGTAGGAGACAACAAATAATACTTGAAAACAGTTTCTAATAGTTCAGAAATATGTGGCGTCTGCCTTTATTCCACAGGCAACTGTTGAGTCTGGTGAATCAGTGTTTATCCTAGTCTGCTTTCTCTGTATATATAGTATGTGTTCAAAAACTATTTAAAGTAAATGGGGATGCATGTGTGTGTGTGGTGTGTGTGTGTGTGTTTGTGTGTACACACAAATACCTGCCACCTTGCCTTTTACTTGTATTTTAGGAGATGTGACCATGTCAGTGTCCAGAGGAGGGAAAGTTTCCCCCCTACCACTGTGGGTTCTCCCCAGACTGGTTGAGCATTCAGATTAACATCAGGTGGATTTGTTAGGCGAAAAGAACACATTTAATTAACATGCAAATGTGAACCCTATGGGGCAAAATGAGGGTATATGTCCTGAGCTCAGGAGTGGGATATAGGACTGGGGCTTCAAGGAGGAGGGGACTCACATGACAGGGAGAAGGTGAATCGTGATGAAGACAGAGCTCTGCAGTTACTTTTGCCCTACTATATAGATTGTTTTCTCTGATAGAAATGTTATTTCCCAATTTGGGTAATAACCCTAATTTTCATTCTTCTTCTGAGTAGCTAAGGGAGTGGTAAAAATTTCTCATGAGGCCGCAGGGCCTTGTTTGACCTCAGTTCAAAATAATCCCTGTGCCAAAGTGACACATCTTGGGAAGGCCTATTCTGGAGCATCTTGGGGAGACCGATCTTTCTTCAGTCTCTGTTTTATTATTTTTTAAACTGCAACATAGAATTTTCTCATGTAGATAAAGCATTTGAGTTGTTTCTGAATCATAACAGACATGATACTGCAATAAATCATTCTTCATATCTTCATATCTACAGGTTATAAGAAAACCTCTCTTCTTTCTTCCAAGTTTCCCTCAAATTTCTATTGAACTATTCTCATTCAGTTATTTTAAACTTTAAAATTATCTGTGGCCTACATTTCTCTTTCCTCGTAAATCTCAGATCGCTTCATAGCGAGTTGATGCTACCCCAGGTTCAGTAGGGCCAGTTTTAACTCACTTCCCCATAAGGTGGCCTGAAGTGTCACTCCGGACAGGGAGGGACTCAAGGTCAACATGCAGAATATTTGTAGCAGTAGTTGCGTACACTCAAGAGTTAGTAGTTCATGATGTTGAAATTCACAGCAATCCCTTTATCTTTAAGAACTTGAAACAGTCTTGGTTTGCTGCATGGGTACACTGTTTATCTTACAAAGATGTGGAAGATTTTGACACTTTACCATCATCACATTGTGGTTTAAATGGATTAGCTTAAAGTAAAAAATTTAACTTGTTTTTTTCTTTTCTCCCTTCTAAATATGTCTGTTAAAATGCTATGCTTTGCTGGGCTTAGTTTACTCACTGAAATTCTGTAGCATTTTTCCTGCCCTTATGTTTTGATTCCTATATCTCCATAAGCTATATCTTGTGTGTAATTACTTTATGGCAGAATGTTTTCCAAGCTATAAGAGAAACATTTCTTTCACTGTAGCATCTGTAATGCTATAAATGAGGTGAAAAATTAAAGTGTATACCGGTTTTGTGAGGAAAAAAAAAATTCTTTTGCAATGGCAGATGTGAAAGGATTATTAACATTTCATGTTCTTCTGCATAGAATATATAGATATATTGTGTCATTTTATTGTGGTTTTAAGAAATGTGACTTTAGCATTTCCCTCTAGTGTGATGGGGATGAGAATGAAGCATTTGTGCGCTCTATCAGTTGGGCAATTGAAAAGTTTTATCAGCTGGCCTGCCACTGTCATAGTACTAGTGTGGGGGCCTCTTTGGAATTGCAGCTAGTCCTCTATTTTTTTCCAAGATGGTCCACCCATTCCATTCGACCTCCCATTCCTCAGCAGTCCAGGGAACACGTGGAACAGTGGTCCTTTTGTTTGTTCTTCCTAATTCTTCACTTGGGTTATACTTTATATTAGTTCTTGACTTTTATATGGTATAATTTAGAAGCAGTTACTTACACAGTTGTATAAAATCTATATTAAGTCATCTTTCATTGAGTGAATTTTGTCTGTGTCTTTATGGACCTAATCTGTTCTTTGGTTGTGGTTTTACCCCAACTAATAAATATCCTTATAACTGGATGGTGATTTTTTTTTTAAGTGCTGCAGTATATATCACACTCTTCAAATGTATTGATTCAGACTATAAACCACAAAAGTCTATCAACTAAACAAAGTCTCTCGCCAAACAATCATTCATTAGCCCGTTCACATCCCTTCTCATTCACAGTCTTGTCCTTCAAGATTGAATCAAAATTGAGTCTTGTCCTTATACATCAAGCCCTTCTCGAAACCGGAAATCAGGCCTGGTTCACAAAATGCAATTTCAGTGTTGGGTGTATGAGAGGGCCTCCTCTAGATTCTACATCGGAGCACTGCCCTGAGACAGGTTTAGTCACTTCTGATCTCGGTCCAGCAGTGGAGCAGATCGCCACAGCCTGCCTCCTCCCCAGTACAGCACTTGTAAAGACAGCAAAAATAAGAAAGGAATGTGTGGAACTCTCTCCCCTTTTCCACTTGAGGATTGAAAATCAGTACCCATTGGTAATTAAAAATAAAATAGAAGGAAAGTATCATTTGTCTGACTGCTTCAGAGTAGCATTGTATCTAAAATACAAACATCCCCTCAATTGTAAACCTGTTTCCTAGCGATAATACTGTCCCTGACAGGCAGTGCAGGCAGCCTGGGATGCTATCAGGGATGACAAACAGGACTTAAAGTTTATCACCATCTATTACTCAATAGTTTCTCTTTGGTTATAGATTCTAAAGAAAGGCTCTAGGTAGAAAGAATCCTTTGAAGTTGAACTGCACTCCTCAGAATTTTTCCATATGTGCGTTACTGTCTTTAGCACTGTTGCTCAGTTTTTTGTTTCAGTTTCTAAGTGAACTGTTGATTTGTTCTTCATAAACACCCTAACCTCTGGGTGATGCCTGCTGTTTTTCCATGTCTATCCGGATAGGCACATTGCCACAAAAGCCTGTTCTGTGTGGGCACTGGTAAAGTCTGGAATTGTCAGGAACTGCTGAGTGGTCCCACGGGATTCTCATGTGGGAACCAGACATTATCTTTCACTACCAAAGGAATGGTACAGATTTTGTCCTCTCCTTTCACTAGTGCTGATTTTCCCACATAGCCATGAACTTCTTTTCCAAAGTTGATTGCTTTCCCTTGAGCGTAATAAGCCATAACCTCCTCCTAGCGAGAATACGGAAAGATGGCTTTGTCCCCTCACTTAAGATAGGAAAGGATAGGTCACTCAGAAGTAAAATAACTAATGGAAAAAGCAAAATAGTCATTGTTAGGATACTTCCTGGTGGTCTTGGATTTCAAATCTTGTAGCAGTTGCCCTGGAAAGAAGCCCTGTAGTTGATCCTCCTGTGGATTCTTTAGACTTGTATTTCAGTGTTCACTTCACCTCCATAGTTATGAACAGCAGGGTGGTGATGCAGTACTACTAAACCTTACCACACACCTGCTTCTCTGAGAAATGCCTCCTAGCTAAAGTATAGACTCCTGTGACCTGGTTTCCCCACAGACCTATCCCATTTGAGCACAAGCTTGTGGACTTCTGACATACATTAATAATCCAGTCCTTTCACATAAAAGTTTAAAGACAGAGCTGAGAGCCATGTTTTCTGGAACTTGAAAATTATTTAGATCTGGGCTTGGTGGAACATATATGCTGATGCATACTGGCCAGGTATGCTGGGGAACCAGCTATAGCAGGAGATTTGAAGAGAGAAGTAGAGATGATGTGGTCTCAGAGGGAAAGAGGAAGCATGAGAGCACCCTGTTTCCCAGTGTTGATGTGAGTTCAGCTGGACTTCCTGTGTGTGGGAATTCCTGAGATGACGTGTATGTGCATAATTAAACTCCCTTATTTTTAATTTGAGATTAAAGGGGTTTCTGTTACTTTCCGTTTCACTAGATAATATAATAGAGGAAATAATAACAATGTTGTAACTAAAAGCAAAAATTATATAGTTAATGTATTTGGGCCTCCCCGGTGGCGCAGCGGTTGAGCACTGGGTTGTGAAGCTGCCCGCAGCCTCTGCGGCGCCAGTTCCATCCCCGGCTGCTCCGCGGCCACTGGAGGAGGGTCCCACATGGCGCGCGGACCTCTCCTGCTGCCCGCTGCTCCCCTCAGCAGTGTACTTCGGTCCTTCTGCCTGCTCTGCTCCCCGCTCTGGCTCTGGTGAACTCTCTCACCCTCCCGCGCTTCTGATTGTACCCAGTGCATGTATAAACAAAACAAACAAACAAACAAACAAATAAATAAATAAAGCATGCCTCTATAAAATAAATAAATAAATAAATATAGTTAATGTATTTACACTGACTTTAGGGCTATCTCTGACTGTAGCCTTGGCTCTAGGATTTATTTGTACTATGGGTAGGGTTCCATGAATAAACTGAAAAAAAGAGAGTAGTGCTTTAAACTATTTATGTCCAAGCCCTGTCCCTGCCATATAATATATTGTGTGATGAGGGAAACGTATTGCTTGTTTTATGAACACTGGCAGCAGATCTGTGCCTTAGTGAGTAAAAGAAGCCTTTATTGTTTTGTCTTCTTCTACCAACAAAAGGGAAAAATAAACTCTATAATATGGGATATCCTAAAACATCACAATACAGTAAGATTCATGAATTTCCAAATACTCATTTGCATGTACTCCTTGACATGTTATATATTATGAATAAATCCCAGAAGTGATGAAAAGTCTTAAATCATTTTCTAATACTCTTCAACACACCTTCCCCCTTCCTCCACCATCACTTCTGATTTAAATCTTCCAGCCATGGGATGTTCAGTGTGAGTAGACAAGTTCTCAGGATTCCTTCATAATTGTGTACAATTCTCACTTATATAAGTGATTTTCTTCTCAATATTTGGCTTTTGTGAGGCAGTGAAGCAACAATAGCTAAGAATTCCAGTTCTGGAGACACATCATCCATGTCTAAATCTGGCTTCATCATTCACAAGCAGAGGCCTTGGATGTTTAAATTATATAAACTCTTTCCTTATCTGTAAAATTGGAATAATATTAGTATCTCCTTCTAAAGCCAGACGTGTGGATTAAGTTAAAAGATGAAAGGTATTAGAAGAATATGCAAGTAAGTAGGCCATTACCATTGGAATGAATTAGTTATCAAATTCCTTCACTCTGGTTAGAAAAAGTAATAGGTTCTTATTAAGTAGAATATTTCCCAGTGTTCACATGTATTTTACAAAACCACACCCACACCCATATTGTACGTGTTATTTTTTTTTTTTTAAGATTTATTTATTTATATAAGCACTGGGTACAGTCAGAAGCGCAGGAGGGTGAGAGAATTCACCAGAGCCAGAGCAGGGAGCAGAACAGGCAGACTGACGAATCACACTGCTGAGGGGAGCAGCGGGCACAACAGGAGAGGTCTGTGCACCATGTGGGACCCTCGCAGGATGGCCAGGGATCAAACTGGCACTGCAGAGGCTGCGGGCAGCTTTGCAACCCAGCGCTCAACCGCTGTGCCACCGGGGAGGCCCTGTATGTGTTATTTTTTTAAGTAAATTTTTATTAACATTAGTTTGTAGAATTATGTAAATTTCAATTATACCGCATTATAATTGGACGTCTACATATACTGGGTTGTGATCACCATACCAAGTCTAGTTTCCTTCCGTCACTGTACAGTTGACCATTCCACCCACTTCACCCAACCCACAACCCCCTTCCCCTCTGGTAACCATCACTCTATTCTCTGTATCTGAGATTTGATTTTTGTTTCTTTATAGTTCACACATAGGTAGAGTTTAAATTGAGCTCTTGTAGTTTTTTAGATTTTATATTTAAAATTTTCAGAGTAGTGGGTGAAATAGAGATCATCCAATCCAATAATGTTATAGTATAGATGTGGAAACTGACATTGAGTATGTGATTGTGTTCACAAAGTAAATAGTAGAAGGGCTAAAATTGAACCTTGGCTCTAAGAACTCACACAGTTCAGTTCCTGTGCCTGACAACTACCAGAAGGATCTTTGGGCCTGAGCCCTATATGCTCTGTCTCCAGGAATTGACTTATAGCTTTAATGCAAGCAGATGCTGTGTGAACAGGGTGGAAAGCTCTGCCCTCTTCTCTTTGATCTTCTACTCACAGAAAGAAGAGGGTTGATATGCAGTATATAAAGTACTACCCTTTATTATTTTACAGAGTGATTGTTAAAATATAGCCATCAAATTTCCCATAGATTTTTTTTTTCTACTAAAGCCTAAGGCAAAAAAGCACAACTTGCATTTATGGTTGGAATATTCATGACCTAAAAAATTACAACTCTATGAAACATTGATGAATGCAAATTTGATATCAAACAAATACTGAGCTTCCTATACAATGATATATTTGAAAGTAGGATTCACTTATATACAGAAAATAATGTATGTGTATGATAAGCACTTTGCTAGGCATTGAGGTAGTTTATACTAAATCTAGGGAATGGGAACCCTAAAAAAATTAACTTACAGATATTTTGCCCCACTGTTTACTTTAAACTCTGTTAAGGTTAGCAATATTCCTGTTTCCTAAATTTTTCTTTCTTTTACTAGTTCTTTTCTTCTTTGTAAAGTATCGCCCCAAATATGCTGTCTTTACATGGAATAGACAAAGTGCTGAGCCCTTTGATAAACCTCTTTACCTCATTTTTCAGTAAGTTTTGGGTTTTGTTGCTCTGAGGAACAATGTCATAAAATTGGTATTTAGAGTTCATTGTGACAGTAATTCCTGTAGGAAATCTTTCCTAGTATCTTCTACAATCTCTTCATTTTTTCCAAAGATTTATTATTATTTTTTTATGTATGCATATAAGAACTGGGGTATAGGCCAGAGGTGCTGGTGTGTGTGAAAGGATTCACCAGAGACAGAGTGGGGAACAAAACACACAGATATACTGAAATGCACTGCTGAGGGGAGCAGCAGGCGGAGCAGAAGAGAGGTCTGCTGTGCCATGTGGGCTGGCTCCCTGGCAGGGGATCGAACTCATGCTGCAGTGGCTGATGATAGCTTGATAGTGCTGAGACTTAACCCCCTGCAACACCAGAGAGACCCATATAATCTCTTTCAAATAAAATAAGAAGAGTTTGCATGATCAGAGTATTTATAAACACAACTGTGACTCCACTAACAAGAGTGTAAGATGTGAACAGAAAGGGAGATTGTGCAGGGTACATGGAAATGCCCCCCTCTCTTCACAACCTTTCAGTATATCTAAAACTATTACAAAATTTAAAATTTTAGGAAAAAGATTCTCTCCCCAAAGATACATACAAAAGCATTATCACAAAATAAGTTGCAGCAATTCAATTTTACCATGGTAAATAGATTTTATACGGTTTTACAAATATAAAATGACCAAGTTGAATTATTTCAGAAAGAGAAATGTCATTATTCTTATAGAAAGTTAGTTTGAAAACAGACATTTCTAATGAAATGTCAGAGTTGAAAGGAAATATAATACAAAGTCTTTATGCTAAAATTAAAGGTACTACTTGAAACACTTTGACATCACAGGGACAAAAACCAACAAAGACGGCTTCCTTATCACTTCGGTGTATGTCTGACTAGAGCACTTGTACTATAGTTTATGATTGTTTTGAGTCGGGCTCTCTACCTGAGGACAGTTACTCATCTTTGATTTGAGATGAGATACTTTTCAAGTGAACTAGGAACAACTGGACATCTGAGGGCCTCAAGAAATGTATTCCTTTTGGATTCTCCTTGCAAAAATCCACAGATGAGCTAGAGAAAACCTTTCTGCTTTATACTTTTGTGTTGCTCACCTTCACAACTGGAAGACTGTTGTCTTCTTAGCTTGCAAAACTCATCCAGTGGCCTTGCTGCCCTACTCAGGATTGCTGCACATCAGCTGACTTTCTAGGAAAGGACTGGCAGTGTCATGATGGGGTAATTGTTACTGATATTGTTGACTGTCCTGTCACAGGAAGTCACCCAGTCTTTCTTTGACTCTTGTTGTCAGGGTTGTGGCCTTTGGGACTGATGAGGAATCAGGAGAGTTCTGAAGCATCTCAGCTTGTTAAATCCACCACCAACCATTTCCTTTCTCCTTTCCCTTGTTTCCATGTCCTTCTCTGCTTTTTTTTTTTAATTCCAGGAAGAATTCCAAGTAGCCTCTGACGAGGTTCAACTCAGCCTCAAACAACTGTCTCTAGGAAAATCACAACCCTGGCTCCATCAGTCAGAGTACTGGTCTGGAAGGAAAACCTGCCATTCTGGTATATCAGCTTCAGGAGCTTGGAAAGGCCTTCAGCTCTCTGCTGCTCCTTCAATAAAATAGAGATGGTAGTTGCTCTCTAGATAGAGGGGACTCACAAGTAATGGGAATTACTAAATAATGGATCTTCTTTTTTCAAAGTAAGATTGTTAAGGAAAAAGTCTACCTACCTATCTGCCCATCTGCCTATCCATCCCTTTGTCCATTCACACATTCATTTTAACTAATAATTTCCCCCCTAGTCCTTCTTCCAAATTAATTTGTTGAAAGGGATTCTTATAATAGGAGGGGACATGACTCAAGACACAATCAATATTATTTTATAGACATTCTTAAGGTGACATAGCCATTGCTTACAGATGGTGAGCAGGGTGAACTTAAGTTCTACCAGAAGTTTGAATTAGGACTGTGTTGTTGTGCCAAGTCAGTTCTAAAAATGCTGACACTGGGAGTTTGAGGAGTGACTCCAGTTTTGGCAGCTCCAAGGAGGTAAATGTCACTATTCATAGCTGTACAGTGTTGCCACTGAAAATCTAATTATTTTTAAAGTTTGGTTATAATTTACCCTCTCTTCCAGTTGTATTCCATTTGAATTGACTTTCATGCTTATTTTTTTTTGTAATATTATTTTTAAGATATCCTTAGTTTATTCTATATTTCCTAATCTTTATTATAATTTCCTGCTTAAAAAAAAAAAAAACTTGCCTGTTTACTTTTCTGTCTTCACTTAGTTGTAAGCTCTTTCAGTGTGGGTGTTTGCCATTTTTACTCTTGCCCTCAGCAAGTAGCATTCTAGGAATATAGAAGACACTAAGGATTTAACAGTTACATTAATGATTTTTAAATTCTAGGGCCTCCCTGGTAGCACAGGGGGGTGGGATGCAGCCTATGGAGCTGTCTGCAGCCACTGCATGACCAGTTCAATCCCCTGCCTGGGAGGTACCCACATGGCGCAGCAGACCTCTCCTGGCTCGCCCACTGCTCCTCTCAGGAGTTAATTTTGGTTGATCTTGATCCACCTATTCTGTTCCCCACTCTCTCTCTGGTGGGTCCTCTCACCCCCTGCGCTTCTGGCCTATACCCCACTTCTTGTATGCATAAATAAGTAAATCTTTAGGGAAAAAAGTGGAAAAAAAAGATTTTTAAATTCTAAAATGTTTACATTCCTTTTTTCTCATGCTGGAGCAATAGGGATTTGTGAAATTCATAGATCATTTCATTTTCATAAGTTGTTTGAAGTTCATATTTCATAAGTTGTTTAAAGTTCATTATGCTAGGAATCCTATTTCTGTTCATGGTAGGATTCTGGGGTATTGGCACACCTATAGTGCCCTCTAGATTGACCTCAGCCTGCCATTCTCAGAAAGTAATCTGTTAGTTTGAATGGAATTTTAATTATTCAAGGTTCATGAATCTGACACAAATCAATTATTTTTATTTTGTTTTTTGCCATTACAAATCTTTTTTGAAAGAATTTACAAATTATTAAAGTAATAATGGCAATTATATAAGGCCTGGAAAATACAGAGATAAAAAAATCATAATTCTAGACCTGTTAGAGACAATTGTTGAACATTTTGAATGGTGTTCTGGTAAATGTTTAACAACCAATTCTCTGAGTAATTCCAGTATGCGTACTGGTTGATATTTTTATTTATATTAATAAGTAGATGAAATTGTCATGTTAGAATTTCTACCAGTTTTGTTAATGACCTGAACAACTTCTTTGCAAGTTCAGGTAACAGTTTTCAAATATTGGAGGAATTATTCCTTAATTTGGGGGTGCTATTTATAATGTAACAGCTACAAACACAATGCTTTTATGTTCAATCTGCATAATTCACATTTCTTCATCACTTTCTTAAGTCTAGATGACCAGTAAAATGGCAAATTAAGCCTGATTTGCCAAGTTTTGTGGTGTTTATATTCCCGTCGTGGTAAGCTATCACCAATGATGGGATAATTGGAAAGAGTTAGACAGCTGCACATCATTATATGGTTTTCCACTATATAGACATGATAGACTTAATCATCTCAATATCTCTTCATGCACCTTATAGAAGCAAATTCCAGTATCAATTGGCCATGTTCTGTTGCTTTGCCATTGACCACTTCAGTCAGTTTCACAGTGGGTAGAACCTGTCACAGGGGGACAGGCTAGGAATGGCTTAATAAAAGACCTCCACTCCCCAGTGTGAGAGGAAAGACGCGAGGATGAATAGAGACAGCAGTAGCATCCCTCTCCTGTGTTGCTGGCAGGTTATTTCTAAGTGTGTTGCCATGTAGGCTCATCACTCCTCAGGCAGAGTCCTTACCAGGGGGCACATGGGAGCCTGTTCACTTCCTTTGTTCACTCCCCCACCTGTCATTCTTGCTACATTCTCTTCTGCATCTTCTTGCTTTCCTCTTTGCTGCTGCTTTCTGATGCTCACAGAGAAATTACTTACTCTCTGTAACTGTTTAAACATCTGAAAAAGATGGAAGAATGTGTTTGGGGGCACTTGTGTTCAGTGTCTGCAGGCGCAATAACTAGTTAAACTCTTAAATGTATACTCAAATACATGTGTACCCTAAAACTTGCTTTTCTTTTGGCTCTCTAATTTTAAAGTTTACTATACCCTGTGGATAATTTCATAGAACTATTCATAATAATTTTAAGTGTCTTTAATGCTCTTTAGTTACCAAATGTTTTCTTTGTGTCCAATGGAAAAAAGTTTTCCAGTGACTTTGCAAAAAATAGACATTAGCCAGTGGGAGCACTGCTTGCATTCTTATGTAATGGAGAAATTGTTGGATACTTGCAGTGAAAGTTCTGTGCCTACACACTGTTGAAGTTTCTGTTCCAATTCTCAGACGAGAACAAATACATGTGTTGTTAGAGTGAACTCAGCTGTTTCTGTTCCATTGTACATTCTTGGTCAAAACCTTCGACTTGTACCAGAAAGAAACTTTTTTCCAGAATTGCCTGTTTTTGAAGAATTTGGCTAAATAACTTTTTAAGGTCATTTTGGTTTTACTAGTAAAGTAAATGCCTTTTCACAAGATTTTATCTTTTAATTTAAAATTTTTTTTATTAAAGGAGCATTGCATTATAATATTATGTAAGTTTTAGGTGTCCATCATGGAGAATCAACATGTGTAGAGACTACATTAAGGTCTCTGCTAAAAGTCCAAATCTATTACCATGCTGTTGTCCCCTTTTCCCTAACTTATCCCTTCCCACCTTTTCCTTTCCTTCTGGTAACCACTAATGGGTCTTAGAGTTCAAATGTTTATTTTTGTCTTATTTAGTTCATGTTTGTTTTCTCTGTGTACCACATATAACAAAGCCACAACCAAACATTGTACTTACTGGTAAGAAACTGAAAGTTTTCCTGTAAGATCAGGAACAAGATGAGGAGGTCCATTTTCACCTCCCTTTAGTGGAGTGGGTGTTGGTATAGAAATTACTGGTATAGAAAATCACCAAATTTTTGGTATAGAAAAATCTTATGGTGTCTTGTAAGGCCTTAAATAATGTATGCATTTGTATTAATAACGTTTAAACCTACCTTTAAAATATCTGCATCATGGTAAACTCTTTAACATCAGGCTTGGTGGCAAATTTTTTTTAATGGAACATCAAAAGCAAAACAAAATTAAGAGGGATTACTTTAAGCTTAAAAAAAAAAAAAAACATTTGCACACCAAAAGAAACTGTCAATAAAATGAAAAGACACCCTGCCAAATGGGAGAAAGTGATTGCAAATCATCTGTTTGATAAAGGGCTAATACCCAGAAATATAAAGAACTCATACAACTCAATAGCAAAATAATAAACAGTGCAATTAAAAAGTAGGCAGGGGGCCTCCCTGGTGGCACACGGGGTTAAGCACTGCACTATGAAGCAATCCGCTGCCTCTGCAGCACGAGTTCGATCCCCGGCCTGCCAGGGAGCAACCCACATGGCGCAGCAGACCTCTCCTGTCTCGCCTGCTGCTCCCCTCAGTAGTGTATTTCAGTCAGTCTGCCTGTTCTGTTCCCCATTCTGTCTCTGGTGAATCCTCTCACCCCCTGCATCTCTGGCCTGTACCCAAGTTCTTGTATGCATAAATAAATAAATCTTAAAAAAAAAAAAAAGTAGGCAGGGACTCTACATTGACACTTTTCCCAAGAGGATAGAGAGATGGCCAGTGGGCACCTGAAAGGCGCTCAGCATCACTAGTGGTCAGGGAAACGCAGCCCAAACCATGTCAGCTATCACCTCTTATCCATTAGGATGGCTGTTCCCAAAGACAAGAAATAACAAGTGTTGTCATGGACAGGAAGAAAAGGAAACCCTTGTGCCCTGTTGGTGGGAATGTAAAATGGTGCAGCTGCTATGGAAAATAGCATGGACCTGCCTCAGAAAGTTAAGACTAGGTTCTACTGTATAATCCAGAAGTTCCATTTCTGGGTTTTTAACGGAAGGAAACAAACACTAATGAATGATGATGAAAGCATCATTTCATTTATATTTTTATCAGTCTCATATGCTTAATTATGTATTTGTTTTTCCAATGAAAAATGAGAGACACTCATCATTCCTCATGACATTTTAATTTTAATCTCATAAAGAATGGAGAAACTTGAAATCATGTTCCTCACTTTCTTCTTTCCCTGCTGCCTTCTACTAAACCCACTGATGTTTTTTGCATGTTAATAGTAAGGTTTGATTTCTTTGCAAGAGAATATTAAACTGGTTAATCGATGAATTTGGTCTCATTTGAAAACTACCACACACTTAGGTTAAGGCATCCTCCCAAATGTGCCCCCCACTTTTGGTAACATTTTGTTGCTAGTCCAGCTTCAAGTATCAGCTGCTTCTCGAACTTTTGAGTCTTGGTTCTGATTTTGATTGCCACATCATCAGGATTCACCAGGCACCTATGTTACATTATTATGTGTTCTAGATTTCAATAATGAATTGATTCATAATGAGTTAAGAATGATGTCAAAACACCAACACTATTGGTTTTCGCTAATTGTACCTCCACTAAACAATTAATTCCCCTACTTTTTTCCTGATAGACTTACCAGCTTGTGTAGGGAGTCTTCATGCCTCTTTCCCTCCATCTATCCTTCCCACCCATTCTTCCTGTGTCTTTTGTGTGACTTAAAATTCGAATCTATTAACCAGATACTGTCAGGGACTTTTCTACACTAATGTTCCTTTGATTGTCAGCATCTCCAAAGAAATAAAATTAACCTTATTTATTTTTAGAACATTAGATTTGTTCGTGCACAAAGGAATAAAAAGATAACTAAAAGCTAGGGGCAGAAATATTAGAATTAAGAGCCATCAATTAAAATTACGAGTTCTGTGATCTGGTATCAGTGTTTCCAAGTATACCTCTGGGTTTCCAGTAGCATATGTAGGAGGTCGTGTATGTTACTATTCTCTCTCCATCCTGCCATTTTCTATTCTTTTGTATAATATAATCAAGAGAAAAGAGAAACAGATTATATGTGCTAGTGAGAGTCAGCATACTAGAATATTTATATATGTTCAGTAAAATACAAACTGACATCATGTAAAGTAGATTTGTCCAGATACATGGGAAAAAAAGTATGTTATGAGAAACTTTCTTTCTCTTTTCTTCTACAGTTTGGTTGTTTTTTAACCTTGAACTTGGGGCTTTTACCTGGTATTTGCTGCTTCTTATATAGGTATTATGATTCTCTATTTGGACTGCGTTGTAGAAAATGCCTGCCTTTAGTTTCTCCTGGATTATGACCAGCTGACTGGATTTTCAGCTGGTTCCTGCATCCTAATTTCCCTTGACTAGATGTGTCCCTTCAGTCTCATGTCTGTCACTGGAGTTTATACCATGTTTTCTCTGTCCATTAAGAAGTCCCCAAAAGGACGTGTTTCCTTTGTGGTGGAAGCTCTTCTGCATACAGGTTTTGAAACCAGGACAATAGGCTTTGGGGGAGGGTTTGGGTTTTATTTCCTTCTTTTTATTTTTCTAAGAACTTCTCTTTACATTATTTATTTTTTATTTTATTTTTTTTAGAGGCATGTTTTTTTTTTTAATTTTTTTTTTTTATAGAGGCATGTTTTTATTTATTTATTTGTTTGTTTGTTTATACATGCACTGGGTACAGTCAGAAGCGCGGGAGGGTGAGAGAATTCACCAGAGCGGGAGGCAGAGCAGGCAGAAGGACCGAAGTACACTGCTGAGGGGAGCAGCGGGCAGCAGGAGAGGTCTGCGCGCCATGTGGGACCCTCCTCCGGTGGCCGGGGAGCAGCCGGGGATCGAACTGGCGCCGCAGAGGCCGCGGGCAGCTTCGCAACCCAGCACTCAACCGCTGCGCCACTGGGGAGGCCCGAGGCATGTTTTTTTTTAAATTTATTTTATTTGTTTGTTTTTTTGTTTATACATGCACTGGGTACAGTCAGAAGCGCGGGAGGGTGAGAGAATTCACCAGAGCCAGAGCAGGGAGCAGAGCAGGCAGAAGGACCGAAGGACACTGCTGAGGGGAGCAGCGGGCAGCAGGAGAGGTCTGCGCGCCATGTGGGACCCTCCTCCTGTGGCCGGGGAGCAGCCGGGGATCGAACCGGCACTGCAGAGGCTGTGGGCAGCTTCGCAACCCAGTGCTCAACCACTGCACCACCGGGGAGGCCCTCTTTACATTCTTTAAAAGTCATTGTTAAATAGGGTGTGATTGGATGAGTCAGTTGTTTTTAACAGACTTGTTCTTCACATGTGAACTAAAGTATTTTATGACCTGCAATCTTGAATGTGCCAAGAGGACTTTAAAAATTGTCATAATTATTTTTTTAATTTAAGGTTTGTAGGCAATGTCATCGCAATATGTACATTGCCTGAGGGAGTTAATAGCTTAGCAGAAGAAATGACACACCAAAATACTTCCATGCAAGATAAAAAATATGTGAAAGTACTGAATTTAAGAAACCAGAACTGCAAATTGTAAGCTGTTCTCATGTCTATAGCTGCTCACTACTCAGTGAATCCCTTGCAGACAGGAACCGTGCCCCTGTCGACCCTGTTTCTTGGTACCTGGCATAATGCCTGGAATAGAGTAAGCATTACATTTTCTTGATTGAAAATTAAAATTGACTTTAAACAGTTAAGTGCACACTTGTTTTTTGGTCAAAAATATGGAAATCAACTAATAAAAATATTGGAAAAGTAGTCTAGATATTGAGATGTTTCATGCTAAAGCTTCCATACACATATCTAATTTTATTATTCTGTTCTTTTTTATAGCCTATAATGGACACCCCTTTAGAATTATGCTTTTTTAAGCCTTTTGCCAACAAAAACTTCTAATCACAAAATTTAATCCTATTGTACATGGCTCTGTGTCCAGAAAAGAGAGGGTTGGATCTTACCCCTTTTAGTCTTTCTAGGTTTTCTGTATAAACTCTTCATCAGTCATTTTGGGTTGACTGTGGAGGTATGACTTATTCTGATTAATTCTTTGATTGATTCATTAGGTGTTTATTGAACACAGTTTAACATTAGACCCATAGTTCTCAACCTTTTCATGTTCACATTTGAAGAGGTTAAAGATGCTGTTCTTCTATGTAAATGCCACCTTTCTCAGGTGCCCCATATCTTTTCTCAGACTAAGTTGTACTTGTTCTACATCATACAACATTATACCTTATTAACATCATTGTATATTTTCATGTATTATTCATGGATTGAAATTTAGCAGCAACCAGTGAAGAGTTTGTATTGTTTCTTCTTGGAATTACCAGAGGAGTAACTTACATAAAAAAATTTCTAAAGATAGTGTGCAATGAAAAGTTTTCAATATGCATATTTATCCCTGTAAATCCATTAATTGGTGCTTAAAATACAGTATTTACTGCCAAATTAGGCGCCACCCTGGAGTCTAATGTACCATCTCTTAATAAGACAAACCAGGCAGGTTCCATTAGAAGACAGTACTGTTTGTCATTGAGCACCAGATACTCATCAAGGTGACATTTTGTGTGAGAAATACCTATTTTTAAACATTAGACCCAGAGACTTTTGGCAAGACACACATACACGATGTAACTGGGAACTGAGACCAGAAAAACAGAACTGGCAGCAAAATTATTCCTGGGGATTTGCTTATTAAGTAGATTGTAGGTGGAATCACCTGTACTATTCAAATTATATTTCTTTCTCTGTGTCAGTATAATTGAGTTCATATTAGTTCAGTGAGTATATGACACAGTTCTACTGTGTTGCTCTATAAAAATGACTAGAAACCCATTTCTCCTCAGAAATTTGCAGTCTAATTAGGGAATCCAGACATGCAGATGTAGGAAAAAAGAAAAAACAAAGAATTGGGAAGGACAGGGCAACATAGTCTAATTTTAACTGTACTGTAGTTATTAATAATAGAGTTGAAAGTCTCTTCCCAGTCTTTGAAAACTTTTGTTGGGTTTCTTTTATAATTGAGCTAAAGAAATAGGAAACTGAATCTGCAGAGCTACTGATAGCCATGCCCATTTTGTGAAAAAACATCGTGGGAAGGAAGACCTAAAGGAACAGAGATCTGCGTTTTCAATCGGGATAATAGAGTGCTCACAAAAGCTTGTCAGTCTGTTTTGTTCTCTTTGCTTTGTTACTGCTTTAGCTTTGTAGGAGATTAGGTATATGAGAAGTGTGCATTGTGAAATGCAGAATGGTTGAAGTGGTGAATAATAATTGCAAATGAAATACAAATGGTCGGTTATTTGAATTTATTAGGTAGGTTTATGATAACTATAGGGCAACTCAACTGGCATTGGCAGCTCCACACTTTCAGCCTCATCAGAAGAGCCAGTAGACATACTTCACCAAAGATGGCATACAGATGGCCAGCAGGAACATGGAAAATGCTCATCATCACTTATCAGGGAATCACAAATCAAAACCACAGTGAGATACCATCTCACACCTGTAGAATGGCCATACCAAAAAGACCAGAAATAAGTGTTTGGTGAAGGTGTAGAGAAAAACAAACTTCATACTCTGTTGGTAGGAATGTAGACAGGTTCAGCCCCTAGGAAAATAGTATGGAGGTTTCTCAAAATACTAAAAATAAATCAACCATGTAGTGCAGCAGTTCCGTTCCTCAGTATCTACCCAAAGGATGCAAAAACACTAAGTTGAAGCAGAATGTGCACTTTTCTGTACTTTGCAGCACTATTTATAATAGCCAAGTTATGGCTATTATAAACATCTTGTATATCAGTCACTTTTTTTTTTTTAATTTGTCTTTTGTAAAGAGATTAAACTAGTAACTAATCTACTAGAGTTGATGCTTGGTACCATATTGAGTCCCGAATATGACCTGACATTATGAATGACTTATACAAAGGATGAACAAATGTGTAATACGTTTTCTTTCTTTTTCTAGCCAAGGACCCTTGTCATCGATTAGAGCGGTGATCAAGAGATGTAAGTTTGTTTTTTTCTGCTCTGTATTTTCTTCTGTAATAATTTTAAATGATGATTTAGATTTCCAGCAAGTAATTGTAGTTAATGAATCTTACTAAGAATTCAGTAAGGGGCTCTTCTCTTTAGGAGTGATAAACCATTTCAGACAAGCATTTAGTTTTTCACCTTTCCTTTCAAATTTCATTTATTGACAAGCCAGTTCCTCAGAACTGTAATTTTTCTTACAGAACCAAGCTGTTATAAAACAAATCTGGATTATCTAGTCAGTTTTTATGATCTAATACAAACTTCATGTAACCATTTTCTGTAGGTAGAGACATCTGATGGGTCTAAAAAATAGCAAAACCTGTTCTTTTCAGTTCATTTGCTTCCATGGCATTTTTTTAATTTAACTATCTAGGTGCCTATAGAGATCGGCTCACTCTTCCTTTCACATCCAAGGTTCTAGTGCCATGATGGAATCCTCTCCAGAGTGGTGCAGTCATACTTTCTGACTAAGCTTTATACATGCTCGTGGTGCAGGATTTTAACATTCTTTTTAAATAAAGGACTCTTCAGAGTTTCCTTTTCTGAACAGAACTTGAATTGCCTGTTATTTGAAAAAAAGATAAATGATTTTCAAATATTCTTTGTGTTATCTGAGCTGAGGTCATCACCCTGAGAAGAACACATCCTATATTTAGAAAGTTAATTTGTAATAATTTGCCATGAATTTAGGATATCCATGACTTGTGAAAAGCATGCATTTGAACCATTGCAGTGAAAAAATTTCTAAGTTGGCAAATACAGAAAGATATTTCCCATTTCTGCACTTCATTTTGTTAGTGGTGGTGGATTACTGAGATGTAGGAATGCCACAGTTTATGTTAAAGGGAATTCAGATATGAAAATGAAAAATTCATCATAGTTTTACATGCCTTAGAATGTTGGGGGAATGGGTAGTAAGAAAGGACAGGAGAGAATTTAAATAGGCAGTTAGATAATTTCTTGTTGGAGGTATAGTTTGGAGTGATCAAAGATGCAGGTGGAACCTTGAAGTAGCTCAATGCTTAGGAAGAAAGAGTACAGGATACAGGAGATGACAAAGGACAGAATATTTGGAAACCTCAATGCCTTGAAGCCAAGCCACGCCTTTAAGGTGCCAGAGGACAGAAGATGCATGACCCAAAAAACCCAGCCTTCCTGAGGAGTCAGCCTCCTTTCACGGACTCCTGTCTGCTGGATCCTGCCTGCCTTCGCCGACTTCTTCCCTTTCCTTTTTCTGGGATTTTAGTGCCTCTTTGTTGGAGATCATAATCTGCTTCTGGTTTCCGATAAATCTATCAGGATGCATATTGCTTACCCTGTGCCCATAAAGGATTAAGGAGAAGACATCTAAGGAGGACTGGGCAAAAAAAAAGGCTAAAAAATAATGACCAGAATAATAGAAAGATCAGGAGACAGCCATGTGTTGGAGGTTGAGGCGAAAGAGGCTTTTGAAAAGAATGAGTGAATCACAGGTAGCTCTTAATGCTGACTTCAGGTTGAACAAAAGGCCACCAGTGTAGAAGGTCAGTGGTGACCTTTGAGAGAATAGTATCAGTAGGACATAGAAGTTGGAAGCCACACTTCAGCTTGAACAATGAATGGACTGTGGAAGTTTAGTCAGCTGAGGTGGGCTGCTCTTTGATGAAATTTGGTGATGAACAGAAGGAGAAAGACAGGCTGCAGCTTGAGAAGGGAGAAAGATCAAGCAGGGAGAAGATTAGAAAATCTTCACAGACTGTGTAGGGTGAAGAGGCCTGGAGACATTTGTAGGCAGTGGAGAGATGAGGCTGGAGCATGAGAGAATAAAACTGGCGAACAGGGTCAGTTTAATGTTTTTAACTAACCCAGTTGTCTTTGTATTCTTATGTGTCAGTCATTTTGTGTATAGTAAGGAAGTCTGTGTTAACTGTGTTTATTCCTGATGTTCAGGCAAGAAGGCCAGACATTCTCAGATGATACCTGAAATACAGAAAGAAGAATAATTGTCATCTCTTCTCTTTTCCCATTCTACAAGAAAATATTATAACAATTTTTGGTCTTAAACCACTGAAATGTTAGCTTTCCTTTCTAACTCCAGTAAGAAGAATGACCTTATCAAAAATTTAAAGCAGTATCCCTTAACTGGTTGTTTTTTTAATTCTTTCATAATGATTCTGGTTCCAGTCAAGCTCCGAGAACTTTCTTTTTGCATTCATTCTTCAGAGCTCAAGTATTTTTGACAAAGATTTTAAAAGTACTGTAACTGGATATTTCTGAAATGTCATGCTTTTCCCTTCATTAACATTTTTTTTAAATAAATTTTATTTTTATATTCCCCATACAATTGCAATCCCCTTATTTTGGCCCCAATCCCTTCCCTCCCCGCACCCCACCCCCCATAGAGTGTCTCTGGTTCATAGTTGTTTGTTGATTTTGATTTTTACTTTCTTATAGTTATTCTTTTTCCTGGTCCCTTATTTAGGTTTTCTAGATTCCTGCTATGAGTAAGACCATCCGGTATTTTTCTTTTTCTTTCTGGCTTATTTCGCTGAGCATGATCCCTTCCAGCGCCATCCATGTTGCTGTAAATTGCATGTGTTTATCTTTTTTGAATGCTGAGTAATATTCCATGGTGTATATGGACCACATCTTCTTGATCCAGTCATCTATTTTTGGGCATTTGGGTTGTTTCCAAAGCTTAGCTATTGTAAACAGTGCTGCTATAAACATAGGGGTGCAGGTGTTCTTTGGAATTGATGTTTCTGTGTCCTTTGGGTAAATACCTAGGAGTGGAATTGCTGGATCCTATGGAAGCTCTATGGCTAGTAGGTCAAGAAATCTCCACACAGCTCTCCATAGTGGTTGGACCAGTTTGCACTCCCACCAACAATGCAGGAGAGTTCCTTTTTCTCCACACCCTCGCCAGCATTTGTTGTTGCTAGTTTTTTTAATATGTGCCATTCTCACTGGTGTAAGATGGTATCTCATGGTAGTTTTGATTTGCATTTCCCTGATTATGAGTGATGGTGAACATTTTTTCATATGCCTGTTGGCCATTTGCATATCCTCTTCAGAGAAGTTTTCTTTTTAGCTCTTCTGCCCATTTTTTGACAGGATTATTTTCTTTGTTGTTGTGAGTCTCATCAGCTCTTTGCAGATTTTTGTGATCAGTCCTTTATCATTAGTGTTATGTGCAAAAATGTTCTCCCAGTCGGTGGGGTTTCTCTTTGTTTTTGTTATTGTCTCTTTTGCTGTGCAGAAGCTCTTTAATTCCCTTCATTAACATTTTAAGAAAAAATTATTCTCTGAATTTCAGATTTAGCTAACAGTACCTATTGTAAGTCAGGGCTGTTCATATACATGTAAAATAACAGTCTGTGTGGTTGGTGTTAAGGTCGTTGAACAGGTGGTAGGGACTTAAGTCTCAGAGAGGTCAAATGACTTCACAGTCTAGCTAAGATTCCAAGCTAAACTTCCTGTCTCCAAGGTTGTTGAGGTTTCCTTTCCACGGATGTTCTTGGTATCGTGTCAAATGCATCTAGCTCCTATCCTGTCCCAAGCAAATGTAGTGACTGTTATTTTTTATTGTGATTTGTGCTGATAAGATAGTAGTTAGGCAAGGATGCCTGTAATATAATCACCCTTTTATGAGCACTTAATCAATAATTTTAGATTATTCAGAATCAAGACTGTTGTCTAGTTCTCCTGATTCCATAAAAGTTAAACTGCACAAGTTGTCCCCAGTTTTCCCCTTCCTCTAATGGGCTGTGTGACCTGGGAGAGTTCATTTGACTCCTCTGTTTATTAGTCTCCTCTTTTGTAAGTTTGAAGTAGGATGACCACTGAGGGTCCTTCCAGGCTTATGGTCCTGGTGTAATTTAAAAGGGTTCTTTGTTAGTGCTAGCATTGCGAATCCACATCTCAGCCCTTCGGTAAACAGTAGAATATGCATTCATTTTGTATGCAGAATTTAACTGTATGAACAAGAAAAGTTTTAAAATAATTCTGTAAAACGATAAAACTTTAATTGAAAATACTGCCTTTATTCTGTGGTCTTAATCCAAAATGCATGAGAGACTGGCAGCTGTAGCAGAGGTTAAATGGAACATGTTGGTCTGAATAGGCATTGCTGGCAAATTTGATTCTCCTGGCAACAACCACATCAAATCTGGGAAAGTGAGAATGAGATTTATAAGCGAATAGTTGAGAATTTAGCAGGAAGAGTGCGAGACACTACATGAATACCCGCCATGTATAGATAAAGTGTTTCTAGCCACTACACTTGTTCAACACTGACAAAAAAGTGCTAATCATTCCATAAAGGATCGAGAGAGGAAAGAGATTTCATAGATGAGTGACTGGGGGTGGGGGTGGGGGGAGAATCAGAACAGGAGAAAGGAAAGCAGTGATCCTCAAAAGCTGTGGAGGAGATCGGGGTGTATTATTGGGAGACCTTTTTTTTTTTGCCTCAAGGGGCAGCAGTGTTGGAAGTGGTGCAGGATGAGAGAAAGAAGACTCAAAAGTCCAAGTGAGAGAGGCCTAGAGGGGCTTACACCTGAAAAAAGTGCAGGCCTGACCTATGGGCAATCTCGTATTTATTTAGAACCAGGTTCAGAGAAGATGGGCAGGGTATGTGGAGGAATGTACACACATGAAGATGCGTCATCGTCTGGTACAGCAAGGGTGGAGTGACCAAGGGCTATTGCTTGGGGGCTCCATAGTTTCTGCTAATCAAGGCATACTATCTCTAGTCCCTAATCTAACTTTCTGCTGCTCTTTACAAGGAAGGAATTCTAGCCGATCTTGCTAATCTGGCCATAATGTCTGTGAGCTGTTTTCAGCAGATATTGGTTTCCCAGTATGTTCCACATAACAGGACTTTTAGCTTGACCAGCAGGAACTCTGGGCACCAAGACAATAGCCCCAAGAACAAGGGGAGCCGGGGATGCCACACTTCTACCCTTTTTTCCACTCATTCTGCAGTATCCAGAGTGGGAATACCACTCCACTGCAGGAGTGCTGTTCCTGACTACCTCCATGAAGCATCAGCAGCAAGTGATTGTAAACTGACTATCGAATTACCTATTAATTATTATTCATGCTTTAAAATTGATCCCTATTGAAGAAGCATGTTGATTTTGCAAAAATGTTTTTTAGGTTTTTTTGCACTGTTGTTAATAAGGATAGGTAGGTTTTTTGTTACTGGTTTTTACCATTTTATGTGTGGATATTCTGGTCTGTACAGTTATATCTTTGCAGTGATGTACTTCTTTACCGTGAAACTAGGGTTCCTCGGCTTTTCTGTTGAAGTGTGCAGAGTGGGGAAAACAACGGCATGGCAAGACAGTCTGGCTTCCTAGTTCCCTCTAGAGCATAGACACTGGGTTCATTCTTTCATCTCCCTTTCTTCTCCATAACCCCTTCTTTTTTTCCCTTAGCACTCATGAATAGTGCACAGCAAAATGCCCCGTGGAAGAGGTATGTTCATGACAATAAGTAACATGATGTTTTTTTAAAAGTGCTGTGTCTGCTGATCGGGCCTTTCATGGTGGTGGTGATGTGGTTGTGGCTTATCAGTGAGCCCCTGACGTGATGAACCCATTCTTACCAATCAGACACGCCATGCAGAGCTCTACTAGCCTGTCTCTTCTCCTTTATTTCAATTGACAAAATGCACCTCAGCTTGGTTTAGCTCGATAAAAATGCAACAGTCGAGGGCCTCCCCGGTGGCGCAGCGGTTGAGTGCTGGGTTGCGAAGCTGCCCGCGGCCTCTGCGGCGCCGGTTCGATCCCCGGCTGCTCCCCGGACACCGGAGGAGGGTCCCACATGGCGCGCAGACCTCTCCTGCCGCCCGCTGCTCCCCTCAGCAGTGTACTTCGGTCCTTCTGCCTGCTCTGCTCCCCGCTCTGGCTCTGGTGAATTCTCTCACCCTCCCGCGCTTCTGACTGTACCCAGTGCATGTATAAACAAAACAAACAAATAAAAATAAATAATAAAGTTGAATCTTAGGGCTTTAAAAAAAAAAAATGCAACAGTCGATCAGACCAATTGATCATAATGAATATAAAATACTGGGTTGCTTTGCCAACCCAGGGTCGGTTCAGCTGTCACAGCTCCAATTCCAACCTAAATTTCATCCCTCTCCCACCTCCATCTCTGCCTCTCCAGCGCAGAGATCTCCTTGTTCAAAGAGAACCAGGAGTTAATAGAAGGAAGAAGGAGAAGATCATGCCTTGAACCTTTCAAATCACTGAACTGGAAGTGGAGTGCTGTGCCAGAGAGATCTGAAGGCAACTAGGAGAAATAATTGATACCTGAAACAATTTGCCCTCTGTGCACAAATCTTGACAGTAGGGTAGTTGAAGATTTTTTTTTTTTTTTTGGAAACAGGTATTCTTAGGATATGCTCCTTAAAAATAGGAATATGTTCTCTGTTACACATATATGCAATATTTGACCCCATGTGTGACCATGTTTTTTCAGATCGTCTGATTAAGACTTAATTTTAAATAAAATGTGGAAAAAATTTAAGTTTCTGAGTTTGAGATTCAAGGGATAGGTGAGTGCTTCATATAAATAATATGTGCCAGAAATATGTTTATAAAAGTGATTTGAACATTTCTTGTATTTATTATTATTTATCAATTTAAGTAATAAGACAATGTAAAGGTGGTAAAACTTCAGGAAAGTTAGAAAATAGATGAAAATTGACCATTTCCACTCTGTTTATAGTAGAGTTACATACAAATGTTACAAAAGTATAGTTATATGGGTTAGAATAGATGCTTAAAAAAATTTTTCTGTCCGTTGTTACTTCATGTCATCGTCATAATGCTCTTACCATGCAATTTCTATTCATTGCTGTCTTTTCTGTTCATTCTTCAGATTATTTTCAAAGCCACAGAATATGCTTTGGGGAGTTTTTTAAATCTATATTTTCTTAATGTAAATCAAATACATGACAATAATTTACACCATATAAAGAGATCATTTTCATTTACTTTTCTACTGATAATGTTAAAATCCATGCATTCTATATGATGCCAAGTGTAAGCTAACTTTTCCCCACAGTATGCCCAGTAAAAATTTAGCCCTTTATTGAATATACTACTTTGTCTATATCAGTTTATTCTTTCTTCTACAGCTTCTCGACCTTCTATTCAGAGTGAGCTTCATCGAGATAGGAGGTATGACTATGTTTGTAATAGGGTATAACTGTGCTGTTAATGAAATAAAAACATGCCACCAGCAGGTTAAATATTTCTCTTTATAATTATATATATTATATACATAATATATAGTACGCTATTGTAGATGTAATATATGTACTATATTTCCTGAATTAATCTTTAAGTTTGAGTGAGGAACATTTTTCTTGAGAGGTGAAGCAGTACAAGCCTTAAAGGTTGTTTTGATAGTAATAACTCTTAAATCAATTAAAAATGTTAATTAAGCAATTACTGTATGTAAAGCGTTGTTATAACTGCTTTAAAGAAATGCTTTGTACTTCCTAGCTACTTAGTTAATGTTGCAGAGATAAAGGGATAGACGACAAGATAGAAAATGAAATGAGGGCATAAAGAAAGGAAAACAGGCAGGCAGACTGGGTAATGTCTGTTAAGAAAGAGGAGTGGAAGGACTCACTGGAAGAAGGACCAACAGATAGATTGATCGACGGGTAGACAGATGGATAAATGGATGGGTTTTTATAAGACGTGGTTCCTGCTGTCAGATTTCTTGCAGTATAGTGTAAAGTAATGAACAACATTGACTTTCAAGTCACACATAATTAAAGTCAAATCCTGACTTCACTGTCTCACCATGTAACCATCAGATATATTTGTTTGTCCTTGAAACTAGAGAGCGGAGTCCTGAAATGAGGAGATTAGTTGTATGGGTTTACTTAGTCCTTACTCCTTTCATACAAGTTAGATAGAGTTAAGTATGCTCAGGCTATATCTCTAATCTATGATCTTATTGAGGCCAGTCATTAAGGATGGCTGTTGCTTGCTCCCACGTAGCCTGCCTGGGTATGTTGCTAGAGAGAGCCCATCCAGACAGGTTGATTCTGTGACTGTGGCAGTTCTTGTGTAATTTTTTGGGGTGGTGATTTATTTTCTTGTCTCTTTGAACATTTGCAGATAGATAATAGTTTTCTATCAACCTGTAAAACCTCACTGAGTCTTCTGTCTATTAGACGCCCTGAGATCACCATTGTGGCAGCTGAGCCGCTGAGGCCGACCTCATGGTTTCCAGGAGCCCCACCCCCAGGGCTGGGATTTCCCCCATCTTCTGCAGCAAGCCCATGGAGGTCCAATGAACTTGTTCCTGCTGAGGTGAATAGTGTCACATTATGTCTTTGCATTTTATTTTTTAAATGAACAGCAGAGATAACAGTGAGACTGTTAACAGGCTGACTCTTGCCCAGATAAGTCTAAAATCTTTTTTTTTCTTACTTTGTAGCTCCCACCATCTTATGAACAAGTCATAAAAGAAATCAACCAAGTTCAAGTTAATACTACAAATAACAATAATGCTGCTGCCACTCCAAGGCACACTATCACTTCTGCAACCCAGACTGACTTTTCAGAAGAAATAGACAGCCATCTGCCTCAAAGTAATGCAAGTAATTTGTCTTCCCTAATTCTGACCTAGTTCTAGGGAAGTAATCAGTAGGCTTCTAGCCTTTAAAATAATTTGCAATTTGTGCATAATTCATTGAGTGCTGCTTCCCAGTCAGTGTGATCACTGCATGCTTTCTTTATTTGGGTACGCTGTGATTATTATAATAGATCATTCTCAAGCCGCAGCCCAATCTCTTGGGTTCACCCTAGTTTGTTTCACGAAACATCATCCTTTTAATTCATGGCTGGTGTTACTGCTGATGCCCTTTCTTGCCATTGAGAAGGATGTTATATTTAGCAACCCTTGATGGGATGCTTAAAAATAGTTTTCCTGCTAGGCTTTTTAAAAGCATTGTATTAGGATAACAAAGATGAAAGTTACTTTGGAAAAGTAAAACAAGAAATGTTGGGATTTTGACAAGAGAAAAGAGGTTCCTGTGGTAAGTCAACTGATAATCAGGAATTGAATATATTTTAAAATATTTTATAATGCTACCTTTTCCCTAAATAAATACAACTTCAAGAACAGCCCTGTGGGAAGCTGGCTATATTTCCCCGTTGGTTTTGGAATTACTTTTTACTAATTAAAGATGCCATAATACTTTGATGTTCCACATATGTGTTTTTAAAATCTATGTGTATCTCCTTTTATATTATAATGTTGCAACTTCTCTTCTTCATTTTGGTCACATCAGCACTACAGGCACCTCTCAAGCCTCTTCAGCCTTCCCCGGCCGCCTCAGCCTGTGATCTTCTGACAAACGTGGGGCCTTTAATAGTCTTTGATATTTCTGACGAACAGCCTTGTCCAGAAAATTCCAGTGCTACAAGATGTCCAGTGCCAAGACCAAGATCCAAAAGCAACCTCAGACCAGTAGCCAGAGATACTCACATTGAAGAGCAGAATCCCCAGAAATCCAGCCTTGCACCCTCCCCCAGCCAGCGCCCATCTCTGCTGGACAGCGCCAACGGCGTGGACAGTCAGGCAGTAATAAACATTATGAACACCGAACCAAGCCAGAATAGTCTTGTTTCACGGATCAAAGCATTTGAGGGTCAGACAAATACAGAAACCTCGGGGCTGCCGAAGAAACCAGAAATTGCTCCGCGCTCACTCCCTGCCAGGCCTCCTGTTTCCTCAGGGAAACCCTCAGTGGCTCCCAAACCAGCTGCTAACAGAGCATCTGGAGAATGGGACTCCTGGACTGAAAACAGACACAAGGTGGCCTCCAGGGAAGGGCTTACCCCACATTCCTCAGTGCAAGAAGCAGGGGCCAGTTCAACAACCAAACCTCAACTGCCAAAGAAACCAAATCCTGGCCTTAAACGAAGTGTTAACCACGAGGCTGCGGGAGGAGGGCCCTCGGCTGGGAGCCCAGATGATGAGAAGAAGGCCCCAATCCCTGCTCCTCGGCCTTTGCTGCCCAAGAAAACAGTTTCCTCAGAAAACCCCACCCAGCCTGCAGTTTTGCTGAAACCGCTCACTGTTCCTCCCCGACTCTCAGTGGCATCACAAGCCAAAGCATTCAGGTCACTGGGAGAAGGATCCCCGGCCAACCCCGCAGTTCCAGTTCTGCAAAGCAAGTCTCCTGGGGACTTTGACCTCATCAGCTTTGATGATGATGTTTTACCCACCCCATCTGAAAACTTGGTGAAAGAATCTGCTGGTTCAGAGGCGGTTCTGGGTAAGTCACAGTCAGAGGTGGAGAGGAATTGAAATTCATCACAGGGTATCTTGAATGGATCTTGCTATTTTCACTTCTAGTATATCAATTTTGGGGGGGGGGTAAAGATTTATTTATTTATTTATTTATGCAAGCACTGGGTACAGTCAGAAGCGTAGGAGGGTGAGAGAATTCACCAGAGCCAGAGCGGGGAACAGAACAAGCAGACTGACAAAGTACACTGCTGAGAGGAGCAGTGGGCGGCAGGAGAGGTCTGCGCGCCATGTGGGACCCTCACTGGTGGCCGGGGATCGAACTGGCGCTGCAGGGGCTGCGGGCAGCTTCGCAGCCCAGCGCTCAACCGCTGCGCCACCAGGGAAGGCCCTCTAGTATATCAGTTTATTGAGTTTTCTGTGTGCGTGTGTACACATACATGTGTGTGTAGAAACAGACTGAGAAACATGGAGCTGAATAGGAGGTAGACACAGAGAAGAGAGGGACAATATAGAATGGGGGAGATAGAGATGGTGATAGAGGACACACACCTGGATTACTATTACAGGAGCCAGGCATGAGCAGACTGAGGTGAGGGACTGGACTAGATGTGAGGCCGGCGCCCTTGCTTTGGCAGGAGAGCACTAGGAAGATGCAGGGGAAACTTCTCATAGATGGGAAGTCATGCAGTGGCCCCAGAAAGGCTCTTCAGATTGAACTGGCCCCTCTGATTGTGCCAGAAGAGGGGCCAGGCCCAGGGAGGACTGTGGCAAGAGCAGTGCAGGAGTGTGTATCCAGCCGTATGCTGCAACATTTTTTCCCCATAATCTTCACAGAACATCTCCCTTGGGAATGCAAAGTTTTGTAAATAAAATGCAACAGTTCTAAGTTTTCTGCCAAGAATCAGGACAGTTAAATTTCCCTAGAGGCAGAGAGTGTGTTTTCTTTCCTCATACTGTTCAGATGGAGGGTGTGATGGTAAAGCTTATCTTTGATTTGTCAAACTAAGCTGCCCTACTTGTTGTTGATGAGATTCTTTTTCCTGCTCTTTACTTAATTTGGGTGGAATTTGTGAACCTGGAAGCATAATCGTATTTTCAAAAGGTTAGCTGTCATCTTATAGATGGTTAACATGGATCAAAATGGTATAAGCTGTGTGATTCAGAACCAAATTCTGCACAACACAGGTATATTTTAAATGATAGCAAACATTAATATCTATCATCATGCACATTGCATTGTAACTGGCTATATAGCAGCCTCTTGTCCATAAAGGGTGAAAGGAAAAATGTTAGACTATTAAAATAGTCTAAATAGTTAAAATATTAAGCACATGTGGTGTTCCAACCTCTGCTACATAGCCAGACATACATATCTAATGAAATACTTACAGTAACCCTAGCAAGGTGTCATGGGCCTCCATTTGCAATAGAAGAAATGATACTGCCCTGGTGGTAAAAGATTTTCCAAGGCAGGATCAAACTTAGTCAATCTGCTAGAGTCTGTGGGGATGGCAACTTGGTTAATAATTGCCAGGGATTTGTTCTGTGTTGTCAAGCAGATAATTATAGTCATCTTAAAAAAAAAAAGGTCAACAGTATATACAGTCAACGTAAACATAGCCTCATGCTTCATGCTAAGACTTCTGTTTCCTGATTTCTACCACTTCGTTGCACAACATTTAATTACCGAGGTAATCTTTTAGCAAAATGTGTAATTTGTTTGCGCTTTAACTGTTGTTCTGGAAGGTTGAGTTATACTGGATGGACTACTTCATCTTTCTAAACCTGCTCCTCTTCCTGTATTCTGCAGCTCACTCATGTACCCTCATATACCCAGCCTTCCCTTGAAGGGATCTAGAGGCCCTCCTTGTGTCTTCCCACTGTGTCACACAGTGGCTAGTTGTTTGGCCTTGGAGTCAGGTAGGGCATGATCTACCACTTAATTGCCAAGTGACTCTGTGACTGTGGGCAATTTACTGAACCCCACAGTGTCTCGGGTTCCTCACCTGCAAGACAGGATAATAATACTCCTCTTGGAGATACTTCGAGGATGAAATGTGATTATGCAGGAAAGCCCTATTACATTGTCTGAAATATCCTAAGTGCTCATTAAGTAGTAGTCATTATTGTTATTTCTTACCCTCTAAATCCAGTTCGTTAGCAACTTCTGAGTAGTTCTTCTGAACTTGCCATCTGGATACTTTTGCTTTCTGAATCGTGTTTGAATCTCCCTCCCATTTCCATCCTTTCTGCTACTGACCCACTTAGGCCTTTATGCCCAGATTACCACAGTGTCCTGCTACTTGGAGCCACTGCTTCAGTCTGGACCCCCCATCATCCCTGTGAAGGGATTTTCTCAGAATTGCTTTCCCACTTACGCCCTCTAGAGGCCTTCAGGATCTCCTGTGAAGTCCTCAACATGTAGAGGGTTGTTTCCTTATTGGTTTGGGACTTTCTGACTTTTTGCTAGTACATCAATAGTATTGTCTCTGCAAATAAAGCATTATGATCCTTTTCTGAAACCTTACCTAATCATTCTGGCATTATCTAGGAACTGGGAGAGGAGCATGGAAGAAAGGAGAGAATCTCACAAATCTGTCTTTCCTTCTCTTTCTCTTCCCTCAAAAATAAAGCAAATCTAATAAAACAGTTTTCATAAAATGAAGCTGCCACATTAATCTCAGGAAATAGAGATCAAAAAATACCAAAGCTGTGAAAACATTGTAAAGATTAGAAAAAATTATTAAAGGAAAACTCATAAAACAGGCAATTTAGTATTGGATCCATTTTGTGGGTAGAATGCCTTCCAGGTTAATGTAATGGAGCTGAGAAGTATTAGCAATTCCTCTTCACACCTTTACAAATCATACCCAGTTGTCAAAAAAAAAAAAAAAAAAAAACAGCAGTATGCTTCCTGCTGTCAGCCCCATTACACAGACCAGAATAATAGTTTAGTGCCAATTTTTGCTAGTAACAGAACTCAAGGGGAAAAAAAATGACAGAAAAACAAGCCAAGGATGGTGAAACTAATTATGATGACAAGCATATTATTAGAGACAGGTAATGGGCAGAAAACTACATTATCACCAGTGTTTTCTCAATCAGTCAAGGCCATGTGGATACAGGTGTAAAGGGGCCTACTTGTTTGACAGCAGGTGTAGAATTATAGGTGTTGGTGTGAGGGACTTGGAGGGCAGAATAAACACTGCAAATAAAAGTAGAGAAAAATCTGGGGACGTTCTTTAGATTTGGATAGGATATTCTTTTGATGGTGCTTTGTGTTTTTTCCTATGAAAGCAAAAGAACAAATAGTCTGTGATAAAATTGTGACACTGTAGTTCTTAACCCTTTCTAGGATCACAGAACTCTGAGAATCTGATTAGCATGTGACTCTTCCATCTTCCTTGAAAATAGCCCATTAACTCATGCTCAAATCAAGGAGCAATATCTATAACCCCAAGGGCCCATTCTTATACCCCATATTAAGAGTATCCACAAAATGTTGGCTACAACTTTTAATTGACTGCTTACATAAATTATGGTACATCCATACAGTGGGCCTTGCGCAGTAATTAAAAAGGAGGCATATCACCGATTATGTCCTACTGTGGACCAACCTCCCAGATATTATTAGGTGAAAAATGCAAGCTATAGATAGTAGTCATGGTATTTTAGCTACTGCTTTGTTAAAACACACAAATGTGCTATTTTTGGAAATATGGTAGTAAAGCTGGTCTTTCATGTGGGAACTGGGCAGTAATGTATTTCCTGTAACAAGTCAAACAAAACACACAAGTAGTAAAAGAAAGAAAAAAATCTCCCTTCAGCTCATCCTAATCCCCCATGTAAACAGTGGGGAGCAGTACAATGTGGTGTATAAGCCTTCCATGCTTTCAGAGGTATCAGCCCAAAGCTTACACACACATGCATTTACTTCTTACAGACGTTTTTACCATACCATACCCATTACTCAGTAGGCTGCCTTTTTCAGTTTAACAATGAGATTTATGAAGTTCTCTTCAAACCAGTGGGTCAGCCTGTAACTCCTTATTTCCTTATACTACCTGTATGGGCGTATTCCAGTTGATTCCACATTTCCTCTGTTGGTAGACATTTACGATGTTTCATTTGGTTTGATTGCTGTGTTTTTGTTTTGTTTTTGACTCTACAAAAAAAATGTTGCAATGTTCTCCTAAACTTTTTCGCTTCTGATGCTTTTATTTCTGAAGAATAAATTTACAGAAGTGGGCCTCCCTAGTGGCCACACAAGGGGTTAAGCACCGCACTATGAAGCAGTCCGCAGCCTCTGCAGTACAAGTTCGATCCCTGGCCGGCCAGGGAGCAACCCACCTGGCACAGCAGACCTCTGCTGTCTCAACTGCAGTGTACTTACGTCAGTCTGCCTGTTCTGTTCCCCACTCTGTCTCTGGTGAATCTTCTCACCCCCTGCATCTCTGGCCTGTACCCCAGCTCTTGTATGCATAAATAAATAAATCTTTAAAAAATAATAAATTTCCAGAAGTGGGGCTATGAGGTCAAAGGTTTTGAACTTCAAGCCTTTTTATTTATTTTTTTTAAAGATTAATTTATACAAGAACCAGGGTACAGGCTAGATGTGCGGGAGGGTGAGAGGATTCACCAGAAACAGAGCAGGGAGCAGAACAGGCAGATGGACTGAAAGCACTACTGAGGGGAGCAGCAGGTGCGACAGGAGAGGTCTGCCATGCCATGTGGGAATTCCTGGCTGGCCAGGAATCTAATCCACGCTGCAGAGGCTGTGTTCAACCACCTGCGCCACCAGGGAGGCCCCATGAACTTGTAGCCTTTTAGTAGTACCAGTGGTTCCATATGCCCCCCTGGCAGTGCCTGGGGCTCCCAAACATGAGGTGCCATTCTTTCTTTATATGTTGCCCATTTACATTTATGTTGGGGGCAGGGACTGTCCCTCTCATGTGAAGACATAGAAAGTAACTTCATACTGTATAGCCTCTTCAAACCAGGCCTCTGTCCCACCCTTCCAATGAAGTGATGCTGTTTGTCCTCCTATCTAATCTGCAGGCCTGGCTCAGGGCCCAGCCACCATGCAAACAGAGAGGCACACGGGCCATCCTCTGACTCACTGCGCACAGCCGGGGCAGGTGTTGACCAGCCCTCCCCTGCCTGCCAGGCCTTGGTGCTGGGATACTAAGGCTTCCTGGTTTCACCATATTAAGGACAATTTTTATTCCCAGAGACATGCATAGTAGAATAAGTTACCCATGACCTGAGTGCCAGTTATTAAAGAGCAGCTAATGATACTGAAAATAAAAACAAAAGCAGAGAAAAAGTGTGTAGGAAGGACACTTTGAATGCTCTGTATAATGTATCTTCTACAATTCAAGTCCTTCAGGTTTGACAAAAGTGACTGGGCCCTCTAATATGATGGAGGACACCTACCCCTCGACAGGTGCAGCATTTGGGGCGGGTTCTCTGAAGCCATCCTTCAGCTGCAAGCACATTTTGGATACCCCGTGTGCGCAGCCCTTCAAGGGCATAGTTGGTTTCTTTTCTCCTTTCCTTGCCCTCCTTGTTCATGCCTTCACTCCTGGAATGTGTGAGAGAGCAAGTAGGTGGAATACTAGCCAAGAACACAATGTAATAGGAAACAATGGAGGCCACTCCATGCTCAAGATTTTCTTCCCCTTCACACCCACTCAAAACATCAAGTGAAAACCTGTACTAATAACCGACAGGTGATAGGTACCCAAAGCAGCTGTTAAGGCCGATATGCACGTGAGGCATCGGCCTTAATCCTCTTCTTGAATTTTGGTCTTTTTTCCCAGCAGAAGACAGACCCCTAAGAGAAGTGGGTATAAGAGCCAGGGTTTTTTATTTTGGGGTGTAAGGGAGAGAGTTCAAGTCCCAGAACAAGCAAGTCTCTGCAGCAGCCAGGGCCTTAGACAGCAGGAAGCCCTGTGACTCCTGGGAGGTCATGGGCTTCCAGCAAGGACCCAGGAGACAGCCAGGGCAATGGCAGGGAGAGAGAGATAAAGAAGGAAAATGTACAAAGTACAGATACACTATTTCTGTGTTTGAATAGATGCCAAGATTTCAGAATCTTTCATTTTAGCTAGTCTTAGAATAGAAGACTGCACTCAGGGACTCCAGATTTGGATAATATTTGCAATCCTGCATTCTAACACAAGTGGACCTAACCCTTTTTATCCATTGGCACTGCTGTTTCCTAAAGACCAGATGTATATTGTTCAAACTGGAACAACTATTAGAATATTAAATCTAGTTATTGGCAAGACAAACAATATCATCAGGGCCTTCTCCCCAGCCCCTGTTCCTGCTGCAACCTGCTCCCTTGCCCACACCTGAAGTCCCTCACCTTGTCCGCTCTTACTCGCTGAGTGTACTTCTCGCCTTCTAATATACCACATGAATCACTGTCTCTTGCACTTATTTTTATTGTCTTCCTCTCCCTGCTGGAATGTAAGTGCCATGCGGCAGGTTCTTTGCTCTCTTCACTGAAGTATTCCCAGCACCTGTAGGGGTGTTTGATTGGAGTGGCCCCTGAACAGGAGTGAAGGAGCAGATGATAACGAAGTGCATATACAATAATCCTGGTTTTCATAATACCTGTATAATAAAAAGATCTGTAGACAGATACACCAAACTGTAGAAAAGTCATTACCAGAGGGACAGGACTATAGGATATTTTCTATCATGTATTTCTTAGTTTTCCATTTTGCAATAAATATTATTTTTGAAATGAAAGATAATGCTGCAGCAAAGTAACAAATTAAAGCATTTGTTTACACCTACAAGAAGGAGCTTTGTTTGTTTTGTGGGGGCATGGGTTACAGTGGAAGTAATATTATTCCAACAGCCTTTTTTATAAATTTCTTATTGTTTTGATCATCTTGAGTTGCTGCCTTTTTTTTTTTTTTTTTTTAGTAAGAGTCACCTCACTTGTGAGCTAATAGACAAGTTTCCGAGAGGGGTCATTTGGTTTTTATTCTCAGTAATCTAATAACAGTTGTTTTACCTTGCATGCCCTCTGAGAGTCCCTCTTAGGTGGCAGGTAATAAACTTTAAGTCAGGTTGTACTTTACCATCATATCTCCCCACCTAGTGGCACATGATAGACACACACACGTGAGCTGGTGGCAGGTTAGCAAGGGAAGCCTTTGGTCGGTTGCCAGAGAGCTGGGTGGAAGGAGGAGGAGGATTAGGAAGCTGAGGGGCTTCTTAGCCAGAGTTCAGCTCTTCATATATCCTGAAAGAGGTTGGTCAGCAAAAGGTGCTTATTGAACTGCAGCTCATAACAGGCAGAACATGGATGCTATTTATCACAGGAGTTATGGAATGCATTGTTTTACCGGAGAGTCTCCCTACAGGCAAGATCCGTAGAACAGGTGCAGAATTACAGTAGATCCGCATTCAGACTCTTGTCGAATTAAAGCAGAGGCAGCCTCATGAGATCCTGTGGGCTGTGTTGAATATCCATTATACAACATTTTATTTTATGTTTGCTAATCTATTTTTAGATTGCTTATCTTTCAAAAAATTTATGGACATTTTCCTAAACTACTGAAAAGGGCATTTACATTAAAGGAAAAAACTATTTTTAAAAAATAAAAGTGGTGGTTTGCTTTTGTTTAAGATACTTTCTCTAAGCATGTACTGTGCATTTTATTTTATTTTATTTTTTAAAAAGATTTATTTATTTATTTATACAAGCACTGGTTAGTCAGAAGCACAGGAGGGTGAGAGAATTCACCAGAGCCAGAGCGGGGAACAGAGCAGGCAGACTGATGAAATACACTGCTGAGGGGAGCAGTGTGCATGGCAGGGGAGGTCTGCGCGCCATGTGGGACCCTCACCGGCAGCCGGGGATCAAACTGGCGCTGCAGAGGCTGCGCACAGCTTCACAGCCCAGCGCTCAACCGCTGTGCCACCAGGGGAGGCCCTTTAGTGTGCATTTTAAATGACACAGTTAAGCTGGCAAGTCATATATCCTTGCCTCAGAATTAAATATTTGAAGGGACATATTTTATTTCCAGGATAAAGTGTTTTTCATGTTTTACTCAACTACTAAATCTGTGGCTCTGGCTACCTGCTCTGTGCTCTGGCCACCATATTGGATAGGATGAGGGTCCTTGGTGAGTTGTGTGGGTGAGTGCTCAGGGCTGTGGGAGAGAAGAGTCCTTTCCAGGGGGACCAAGGAGTCTTCATAATAGAGGAAAGATTGTCTCCTTGTTTTAGTTGCCCCTCATTTTCAAGCAGATACTTAGGAAATGATGGCACTCCCATCAAAGACAGCTTCTGCATAATTCAAGATTGTCCTGGGTCTTGCTCATCAGAAGGGAAGAAAAGCCATATGAATTATTTACAGAGCGCCAAGCTATTCCCTTTCATGAGCTCTGACTTTGTTTTTGTCTCTGCAAACTGAGATTTTGTTTATCCATGAATAGTTTTCCCTGGGGCTTGAAAAATATGACTCTTTAATTATGAATGAGGTTTTTTGTTTGAATCCGTGTTAACTAAAACATGCAAAATAAACTCTGTTTTTCATTAGATCCCTTTCAGCTTCCCACAAAAACAGAACCAACAAAAGAACGAGCAGTTCAACCAGCACCCACCAGGAAGCCCACTGTGATTCGAATTCCAGCCAAACCAGGAAAATGTAAGCACTTATGCCTTCTTTATTTGCTTCTCCAAAAGCCTGAGAGAAATGTATGCTAATTTGTCAGTGTCTCCTTTTGAATTTGTGTGTAATCAGCCATGTATTATTACTCATAGTCAAGGACATTTAAAAGCAAGTTGTTTTTTCACAACTTTTTGGACAATTAGTACAATAAATTTGGATTTTATTTCCTTCTAACATTGTCTTGAGATAGAGAGAATCAAGGGAGACTGAAACTCAGAGCAGTTGGAGTATCCTAGATTAGAGCCTCTGGGTAAGACCTATGGCAAAATATTTGAAACTGATAGCAAATAAATGACAGCAGGTAATTCAACTGTATATGTTGTATTTGTCTATTAGGAGTACATTCATCCAATCAACATAATCTAAAGACAGTTATGTGTGAATTGCATCAAGAGCAATAACCAAATATTATAAATTTTTTTAACTAATGTAACACTACATTTTGATATATTTCCTTAGTTGTTTTATTAATGGTACAGTCAATGAAATTTTGTATGAGCTTTGATAAGTACTTCAGAAACAAATGTGGTATCATTGTAAGAACTACTTACTTTAAACCCCAGATATTATTCAGGAGCATGTGTGAGTGTGTGTATGCGTGTGCACGCCTGTACCATGGGCTCCAGAGCAGTTCTGGGTATTGTCAGTGTGATCACACAGCTTTCTACATGAGCCTCTGCTTCCATTTCATTTTATCCAGTGCCTCTGCAGAGCCTGGAGACACCTTTCTCTAACAGGAGATTTTACCTGCTCCATGCTTCCAAACAGCAGAGCGAGTGTCCTGGTCCTTCCCTTAAGGCACTGCAGGATTATTTTGCAGGTATTCTTTGGAATGCCATGATAATCCCTTTAGTTTAGGGATTTGGCTTCTCTGGAAAATACTACCTAAAGAACCATCTTGGTTTTTGTCTCTTGTGGATAGTTTTGTCATTAATGAGTGGCTCTAAGCCAAGTAGCAAGATAATTGAACTGAGTTGCTATAAAGAATGAGGGGGGAAAGTCAAGGTCACCCAATTCTGGGGGGTTCTTGCTTAGGAGGTTATATGGACATGTTAGATAAAGAACTGGTGGCATATTTCTTTTGACAGAATTGTATAAACCCCAAATCCGTGAAATGACAGCTCACTGGGTTATTTGCCTGGTGGTATTTCCTTGCTAAATGTATTCCAGGTTGTTTTTTTTTTTCAAGATATATTTATTTATACACGAACTGGGGTACAGGCCAGATGTGCAGGAGGGTGAGAGGATTCACCAGAGACAGAGTAGGGAACAGGCAGACTGATGAAATACGCTGCTGAGGGGAGCAGCTGGCGAGACAGGAGAGGTCTGCCGCGCCATGTGGGGCCCTCACCATGTGGGGCCCTCGCTGGCTGGCTGGGATTGAACCGGCACTGCAGAGGCTGCAGACAGCTTCACAGCACTGTGCTCAACTGCCTGCGCCACCCGGAAGGACCTCATTGTTCATTTTTAAACAATGTTTGCTTCCCTCTCCATTGTCACTGCAGTCCCCTGTGCTCCTCCCTCCCTCTGATTCCTCTTCTCCCTCCCTCTGATTCCATCCTGCAGGATGTCTCTGGTTTATAATTGTCTGTCTGTTGTGTGGTGTTGTGTTGTGTTTTGTACTGTTATTATTTTTTTGCCCTGATGTCTTGTTTGATTCCCCTATATTCCTGCTGTAAGTGAAACCATCCAATATTATTCTTTTTCCTTCTGACTTACTTCACTGAGCATAGTTTCTTCTAGCTCCGTCCATGCTGCTGCGAATTGCATGTGTTTATCTTTTTGATTGTTGAATAGTATTCCATTGTGTATATATACCACATCTTCTTTATCCAGTCATCTATTTTTGGGCATTTGGGTTGTCTCCAGGTTTTACCTATTATAAATAGTGCCATGCAGGATGTTCTTAACTCCCCCAGCTTCTTCCAATTTTGTAATACATGTTGTCTGTCAAAGGAACTCAGTGCCCAGGGTTTTTATTGGGGGCTGGCACATAGGCACCATTAGCAGTTTTGGCATGTACCAAAATTCCAGATTCCTAGAAGGAAAGCAGATGTTCAGCAAAGCCACATTTTTTTCATTTTATCTGTTTGATGAATGATGGAAACCTTCCTGAAGTCCAAGTTCCCTGGTGCCAGTAAAACCAACCTTGTAAAAGCAGGCCTAGCTTCAGACCTACTAGGTTTGCCCTTTTCAGCAACCTTATAAATTGGATTCATGGTCCTGAAATACTGAGAAGGATACATTGAGGGAGCACTTGTATTTATTATCTTAACAAAGCTCTAGGAACTTTAGAAAGTTGAATTCTATTTGCTGGATGTGAGAGATACGAAGTCCCAAATGTTTCTGGAGAATTATTTCATGTATATCAAAAATAAGTTCTCTAGAATTTTATTATTATAATTATTAAGCAGTGCATATATGCTACAGGAAAAAAAAAAATTGTAAAACTTTTGGCATCTGAAGAGCTTGGAATGAATGGGGACAGAAAGGAACAGCTTTGTTTTGCACCATAAAACTCATTGCTCTTCTTTGAACCTGTCAACACTTTCCACCTGGCACGTGTTTCTTCTGACTGGGATGTTCTTTGCCCAGACATTTGCATGGCTCCCCTGCTCACAACTCCTTCAGATCTTTTTGCCTAGTGACACTTTTCTTTTTGAAACCTCCACATTATCTGAAATAGGAGATAATCCCTTTTCACACCAGATAATCCCCATGTTCCTTCCCGCCTGTAAACTCTCTCCTCAACTTTCATATTACTGCTACTCCGTACCCTTAAATATTTGTCATGACAATATTATTTCCTAACTGATTTATTATTTCCTTGTAATAATAAGGAAAAGTGCTACATAGAGGAAAATTTTAATGATGGTGACTGAGTTGGAATATTCTGTGTGTGTCTTAATTCCTAAGGCAACCCTGCCCCTCACTAAGATGGCCTGCCTGTGTCTATATCATTGTTTCCCTAGTAGCTGGCTTGGGTATTTTTCTCCTTTTGAGAGTGTTTTCCTGTCTGTGGATAAAACAGGAACTTGATAAATCATCATCTTGTTATAGGTTTTTCATGTGAAATGGAAGGAGTGTGTTCATTTGAAAGAGTGGGAAGAGTTCCTATCTCCTCTAAATGCCTAAAACAGTGTGTCTTAGCATATAATCATCCTCTCTCCAAGTGTTTTTGCACAGATTTTAATTAGCTGTCACTAATTAAATCTGGTCATCTGTGCTTTCTTTTTTTTTTTTTTTCTTTAAATAAGTCGGGTTGCATTGTCATCGAGTTAAGGATGTAGATTGGATATAAAGATACTGTTTGTTAAATTGAGGGCCGTTAAGCCCATTAATCTGAAGCTAATGAATTAGAAAACCCATTTAATACTCTGGAATGGGAGGCCTGGGTACACCTCCCATTAAGAAGCAGTGCTTTATTATAGTGAGCACAGACAGACTTTTGGGTTCAAAATCCTGGATTTGACAATTAATAGCATTAAGACCTTATATAGCTCATTAATTTTCTTCTGAGCTTCAGTTTCTTCTCTGTAAAAAGGGTGGGAGATTATCTAGTAAATGCTGTTGAATAGGACTTACTGCAAAGATGGAAATGTCTCATAGCTATGCTGTTCAACATAGTAGTTTCCAGCCACATGTGGCTGTTAAGTACTTGAAATCTGGCTGTTGCAGCTGAGGAAATGAAATGACTAAAGTGCCTTAATTTAATGCCTGCCACATAAAAGGTTCTCAGTAATGCTTGCTACTGATGTAATTATTTAGTATTATTTTTACTCTGTAAAACATTCAGTAAAATTAACTGATATCTGCTAGCCCAGTGATTTTCTGAGATTTGGTGGGAATTCTTTCTAATTTGTGTAGCTTTCCATTCTTTGCATGGATCTTTTATGATTAGTCATTTTCCTATGGAACCAAGCTGAAATCATTTCAACCTCTGGAATCCTTAAATACTAGAAATCATTGATGAATTACTGCCACTCTTCCAGGTTTACATGAGGATCCACAAAGCCCACCACCTCTCCCTACTGAAAAACCTATTGGAAACACTTGCAATACAGTAGCTGGAAAACTCAATGTTGACAGAACTAGGAACTTGGTAAGTGGTCATTTATAGTTTGTCTTGGGCTGAAAACCAATCTATGTGCTAATTTTGAATACTCAGCTGATGTCTAAATTTTTTTACTACTGATAAAAAAAATCTTTATTACAAGCCAATTTCTATGTCCAATATACCTATTTAATGTGATGTTCAATATTTTTAAAATCCCTATAAAACAAATTATGTCAGTTCATTGCATTTCATCATAAAATAATCTGCCATGTACCAGTGTAATGGCATTGTCTTTTAAATGACACTAGTAATGAGGAAGTTATTAAAATACATAAAAACTTTTAGTATTTTTGGAAATAGGTTTAGTTCAATTATCAGTTTTTATTTAAAATACCCAATTAGTGACATAATTTTAAGATAATTGCCATAAGACTTTGTTAATCTGAAATTTAGGGGAAAAATTTTTTAAAGTGTTTTACTATATTTGTTTATAAATCATAGCCAAAAAGTTTGTGTGTATACACACACTCGCATACATCTTTTTTTATTATTTCAATATAATTTCCCTATACTGTTTAAATTTCTCATATATTATCTTTAAGGTTTGTTTAAAAAAAAAACTAGTTCTTAAAGTCTTTGAACCAAATTTTTGGTTCAAGTTCATAATAGTTTTACATTGTTATATTAACATGCTTATTATACATGCTGACCCATCTACTCATCTAGTGAATTTTCTCTGCTAATATCTCCAGCCAATATCAGTTTAATGACATTTTTCCTGCAAGCTGAATTAAAATTTAGTCATCACATATTTTCAAAGTACTTGGTAATAATTTTTTACTAAAACCCAGTTTAAAAAGCCCAAAGAAAATGATAGCACCCTAACATATTATAGTTGAATAGGAAAACCAACCCCAAATGTCTGTGGAGGAAAAGTTACCGGAGAAAGTTACTGTTGTGACCTAATATTGGGGTGAGGCGGGAGGCATAGGGTAAAAGAATTCATCAGAGACAGAGTGGCAAACAGAAAAGGTGGATTTGTTGAAATACTCTACCAGATAACAGGGGATGAGATAAGAGATAGCATCAGTGCAGGAAGAAGGGTTTGGGGCTCTTTTATAACCTGTTTTCACAGGTTCTTTCATGACTGGGAAGTCTGTCTCTGCTGGCTGCTATCTTCTGGGACATCAGGTTTCGGTGGGCCTTCCGCACAGGGGGTGTCCTGTCTGTTCTGTTTGCCCTCTTTCCGTCTTCCTCAGAATTTTTGATACACCCTTATTGGTCATGTGGACCCATGTGCAGGTTCCCATGGCAACTCCGTTGGTTTCCCTTTCTTGTCTATTTTATGTCTCCCAGCATTGTCCAGCTGAGTAAAGTGCAGAGACTAAGTTTTAACTCTGTTAAATGATACCTGGACAATTACTGGCTTCTACTCTAAAAGGCTATAAAGGGGAGTGAGAGGATGATGGGTAGAAATACGTATCCTTCATTAAGTGATATAATGAGCTTTGTAAAGCTCTATTAAAATATTAAATATTGTTACATTTTGGTGTTAAGCAGTCCACAAAGCAACTCCTATACTTTAGAAAAACAAGGAAAGGAAATTAGAATAAACCATTGGGAAAAGTACAAAATCATAATTGTCTTTGTATCTCACATGATGATGATGAGGAAAATACATTTCTGCACTGTTCACAGAGGAGGTCACAACATTCTCTGCTGTTTGGTAACAAATACCACAGTTGACTCATTGGGTCTGAAGGAAGGGGAGATGAGAAACAGACCACAAGCTTTATGATTAGGCTGAAGTCACACATACAGAATTCTAGAGCTGTAAAGTCAACTCTGTGCTTGAGAAAGTTCTTTCGCTTGAAAATTATCATTACTGAATGAATTTTAGGCCATAAAATCTTCAAGTGTGGATGAGGCTCTCTAGAAAGAATAGTTCATCATTGTAATGACCCACGAGACCAGGCACAGTCTTTGCCAACTATGTGTTCTGATGAAAAAACCCTCTACTATTTCTCCTGCCTTGAGTGCAAAGGAACTTCCATCTCAGGACAAGATTGATGCTGCAGGGGCCACTGGACCCACTCTGTCAGCAGGAACAAATGCTTCTGGTGTGTCCTGTTGTTTACTCTGGGAACCCAAGACCCCGGAAAAGGTGGATTTGTTGAAATACCCTTCAAGAGAGCAGGGGATGAGAATAGAGATAGCATCTGTGCAGGAAGAAGGGTGTGGGGCTCTTTTATAACCTGGTTTCACAGGCTCTTTCATGACTGTGGCGCGCCACCAATGCAGGAAGAGAATCAGAAGATGCTGTCCAGTGTGTTATAGGCATCAAAACTACAGCCCAGAAGCTGGCTGAAAGAGCACAGAGACTGATTCTGATTTCAGGACAGAAGAAGCATTCCAGGTTCTGAAAAAAGACAAGAAATCTCTGTAGAGAATGTTCAGTAATTCCGACAGGAGTATGGTATTGGAAAAATATGTCTTTTGAAAATATAGGGGGAAACTGGGGAATTATTTTGAAATTAGGATATAAGAAATCATTCCAAAATAAATGAATAAAAAGATATCTGCAGGGACAATACAAGCAGAATAACCATGCTTATCCAGACACATCAAAAGTCAAGTTCAGGGATGTCAGAGCTAGAAAAAGTAGATGTAGAGAGTTTCCAGTTACATGAGGAATATTGAAGAGGAAATCCCTGATTAATACTCTTCCAAAGGCTTTGCAGAAGTGCAAAGCTGGACTTGAGCACACACTGAGACAGTGACTTTGATAGGAACCAATCCCCTGCTCTCAGAATTTGAAATCTGTCAGATACAACAGTGGTTTTCAAATGGTGCCTAACGTTTCTGGGGGATTTGAATATAGTGGCTTTTATTTCTGATTTAAAATTTCCTTATTATAGATAGTTGAAAAAAAGATATTTAAGATTACCCATGAAATAACACCACCCAAAGAAAATTAGAACTAATTCTTGATACAAGAGCAGGATTATGTGGTATGTGTTTATTACAGCATATTGTGTATAACTTTTAATGTCAGATTTAATCATGTATATATTTTTAAATGTACCATAATTATTAAGGTATCTAACAATTATAATTTTGAGAAAAGCAAAGAAGTTCTTGCCCTGCTACTGGAGCGTGGCTGATTTTTTTGGTTGGTTTGTTTTAATTTAATGGTGGCCGTAAGTATAAATAAGTTTTCAAATATCATAGCACTATTTGTCAGGAGGAAACTTAGGCAGTAGCATACTTATAAGGCATGGATTATATTCAGGAATATTGCTGGGTTTATGAGCTGGTGCCTTGCCTCACAACATTAACTGAATTCATTAGTGAAACCAAGTTTTAAGGGCAAGCATAATTTGTTTTTAAAAATGAGATTTTAAAATATTGAAACATATTTAAATGATCACAGTTATTCGCAATTAATCATTTGGTATTTAACGAAAGTTGTAAATAATCACTTCGAATTAAAAACCATGGAATGAGTTATAACTCATTTATATGATGTAAAGGAGGAAAACAGTCTGAATTAGTCCAAAGATTCCCAAGATATAATTAAAACTACTTTATAAAGAAAGACAGTGTAATTTTAAATCGGTGGCATTTTCCCCCTTTTAGAGGTCTTGGAGAAGTATTTCCTAGATGTCAGCATAGGAAAATAGGAGAGATGAAAAAAATTTCAATCAGAATTAGAAGAATTTAGGGAGGATTTTTCAAAAAAAAAAAAAAAAAAAAACATAAGCTCTAGCATTGGGATCATTTAAACTTCTCATTCAACAGAAAATCTGAAAATATTTTCCAAAAGTGATATATTCATTTCCCCATTTTTGGGCTATAACATATTTGAAAAATCTGTTTAAATGAAACAGTTTGAGTTCCTTCCCCTAGCAAAGTCCTCCTGTTGACTCCACATGTCTGATTTCTACCATCTGCTGTTAGGTTGAAGCATTACAACTCTACCTGAATCATTTTTCATATCATTCCCTTCTCTCTCCTCTGAAAACTGAGTACACCCTGTCCCTTTCTGCTTTCTTGAGCTCTCTGCTTTCTTAAGCCTTTTCTATTCCTGCTCACATGCTTTCTATTCAGGCCCTGCCTGAAGCTGCTTTCATTTTCCTTCCTCTTTTTTGTTCAAAACCCACTGCACAATGTATAAAACTGTCCAGCAATGAGATGTCTTTTGCAAGCAAAACAAACTAATCACCATCTCACTATGTGTTTAAACATAGGAGCTGTGCTTATCGTTGGTGTCATGAGGTAAATAAAGACCATATAATTTTTAGTTCCTTACAGTGCCTGATTAAACTATCACTGATGTAAGCATCAACCTTAATCCTCCTGAATCTGCTAGTGCAGAGCCATGAAGTGCAGGTGATCAGGCCTTGGGCCACATCAGAAGACTGCCTTGTCTACCCTGTTTTCACTTGTAGTCAAAAATGGACAATTTTGGCAGGAACAGTAATGAGTTAATAGTTATTTAAGATTAAAAACGCTCTTAAGCTGCTTTGTATAACTCAGCTACATTTCAACTTCTAGATCCAGCCAAAAATGTTTCTAAAATTCGTCCTGATAAGCTCTTGTTTCAGATTAACCTTGACTAAAAAGGGTTCTCTGTTACTTGCAGGAATCCCACCATGCTGGTCAAACAGGAGGATCTGTGCGAGGACCCCCAAGATTGCCGCCAAGGTGAGTGAGTGCAGGAAAAGTCTTTAACAGAAAATTTAGAGAAAACCTAATGGCTCCGACTGCATTCTGTGTCATCAAAACTGAATGTTGTTGGCCTTAGATTTTTCTCTTAATAATACATTAAGCTCAGAGATTCACCCATGCCCCTAGCCTATAGTCTGATTCTGACAGCAGACTATAGGAGTCTCTACTTTTTTTTTTTTTTAGCAATAATCTAAAAACAGAGCACAACCATGGATCTCTATCACTTTTCCTCAAATAAATGAACAAGACTTCTTTCTGAACCTAAGACAGTTCTTCTGGAATCTTCTGGAATGAATACACACACTCACACATCTCCATACACATTCATATACATACACACTCCTGGTGATGAAAAGCAGCCTGGTTTCTGGCATTTGCAAAAGGGAGACTAGGCTTCATGATCTCAGAAGTGACCTACCCTCCTGTGTCCAGTGCTATTTGAAAAAAGAAAACTAATGCCATCAGAAGGAACTATTGGTTAGAAATTACTTTTGTTATAGGGATTAAGGAAAGATTTTCAAAGTAATAGTTGTCCTGTCTCATTTTCAGAACTAGCTTTCTTTATATTAAATTTAAATTAGTTTTAATAATTCCTATGACATGAATATATTAATGTTCCTTTTCTAATCATGTTCAAGACCCCATCATATATACATTGATGTCTTATAATAAGCTGCTCATCTCAAACTTTCATAGAAAGTGGTCAGTTTCCTGAAACAGTCATGGTGTGTTTAAGAACCAAAGGGACCTTGGAGAGCTCATGATAGTAAATGCTTGTTTGTCTTGAACTAATGACTCTCTAGTGCAAGATAAGAGAAGGCCGAGCACCATGGCATTTCCTCCAGTCATATCATGTTTAGTGCAGCAGTCATTTGCTCAAAAATAGCATACCTTGCATGTCTGAGTAAATTATACTATACTAGCCAAAAGCTGTTGTGTGTGTGTGTGCGCGTGTGCATGTCCTAAGAAAGGACAAAACAGAACTTAATGTTGATCAAACACTGACTCCCAGCTGCCACATTGATTTCAGACCTGTAAATGGAAAAGTCATTCCAGCTCGACAGCCACCTCCCAAGGGGGCTCCTGAGAGACCGCCTCCCCCCAAACTTCCTGCAACCAGAACATCAAATCAAAAACTGCCTTTTAGTCGATCTTCTTCTGACATGGATCTTCAGAAAAAGCAAAGTAGCTTGGCATCTGGACTCTCAAAAGCCAAGAGTCAAGTCTTTAAAAATCAAGATCTGGTGCTACCCCCTCGCCCCAAACCAGGACACCCTCTCTACAAGAAATACATGGTAAAGTTAGCTTTTAAAAATGTTTATGATCAAGAACTTTGCCTTAAAGTATTTATAATATCCACTATTCCTTCGAAAAGATGATAAAACAAATGTGAATTTTCTCTTTGACCCTAAGATGCTTTAGATAAACAGGCCATAATAAAACCTTCTGTATTTCTCATTATTAGGAGAAATACAGAAAAATGAAGCAGAACAGGCAGGAATTATAACTTGTTATCTGGCTTGGCCAAATGGAAACTCTGAAAAACCTGACCCAGTAGATTATACTGATGGGAGTAACTGGCAGATTTTATGTTTATATCATTATAATTTATATCTTACATAAACTGGCCCATGTAGTAAAAGTTAAAATGACATAGATAGTTCTTATTAAGGTGCATGGTTTTCCCTCATTTTCTCTTTTTGTAAACCTAATGCTCATGGTTCATTTAATAATTACCACTTAGAAGTTTTCATCAGTGTGATAGGGACATCCCAATATTACCTCAATTAAAAATGAAAAAATTTTAAATATCAATATTGTGTCAAAAATGAAAATACAGAAATTTTCATTAATAATTGCGATGTTTTGTTCTCTTTGAATTTTTTTCTTATCATATGACCTTATTAAACCTTGTCTCCATTTCCCATACTTGAGAACAGACTTGATTTGCTCTCTGCCTTGGCTAGGGTAACCTGATAAATTCTAAAACAAAAGTGGTAAGAGGAGTAGGACTGTTTGTACTTTTTTTTTTTTTTTTTTTTTTTTTTATTTATTTATTTGTTTGTTTGTTTGTTTTGTTTATACATGCACTGGGTACAGTCAGAAGCGCGGGAGGGTGAGAGAACTCACCAGAGCCAGAGCAGGGAGCAGAGCAGGCAGAAGGACCGAAGTACACTGCTGAGGGGAGCAGCGGGAGGCAGGAGAGGTCTGCGCGCCATGTGGGACCCTCCTCCGGTGGCTGGGGAGCAGCCGGGGATCGAACCGGCGCCGCAGAGGCCGTGGGTAGCTTCGCAACCCAGCGCTCAACCGCTGCGCCACCGGGGAGGCCCTGTTTGTACTTTTTAAATAGTTGTATGACTAGAGTCTTAATGAAAACAGCAATTAATAATTTTATATTGTTCAACATTTCCATCAAGCCAGAAGTTATTTTCAGTTTAAGTTATATGAGACTTTTTCTTAAATCCTCTTAAGGTCATAGTTAGGAGAAAGGAAGTAGTAGTATATTCATATATATTCATATTAATTTAAATTAATGGGATTTTGATTGCTAAAACCCCAGGTTGTTCTTTGGGATAGGTTATTTAAAAATAATAAATAAAATCAGTAGCTGATGTGTTGAATATTATGAGCTAGATAGGGTTTGAAGCCCATTATATAAAATAATTCATTTATTCCTGACACTAATTCTGGAAGGTATTACTATCGATAGTAATATAGACTAATATATACTGTCTAGTAATATATACTATCTATATTATATCTGTTATAAAGGTGAGGAAAATAAGACACAGAGAAATGAACTTGTCCAAAGTCACAAAGCCAAGGTTTGAATACAGATCAGTGAATTCTAAGGCCATTCCCTTAACCATTATCTCCTCCTATGAAAATAGGTTTATTAGTTATAAAGTTTCTACATGCTTTGGCCACCCTATGTTAAGAGCCTTATTCAGGAGAAACCAGATTTTGCTCCTGGTTCTTAGCCTAGCCATTTAATGTAATAAAGCATTTGCAGAACTCAAGATTTATCATTTGAAATAAATTGAAAATGATGATATATTTCAAAAAGAGTATACCTCATTATGAAAAAGAAAAAGTTCCTTAAATCCCTCATTTTTTCTCATGGCTACCCTACAATCAAATTGCTAACCAAGAATCTGGGTACACTGGGAGCCGCGAACTTTGACAAAGATACTGAGAAGCAACACTACACCCTTCATTGTGCTCCCTGAGTGACCCAGGGGTCCAGGCAGCCTCCCTTTCCTTGTTGGAAGTCACCTTCTATGATCACATTTCCTGTGTGTGTAATATTATAATCCAGACCTGCAGACAAACTTATAAAGACAGGGAACAGCATTCCTTGGTAAGGTGGGATACAGATGTAAAAACCATCTATGATCAGAAAGAGCTGAATGGGCCAGGAAGTGACTAGGGTCACATAGCAAACACTTGGTAGCAGAGAGACTCTAGAAGATTAGACTCAGGGCAGATGGGAGCAGTCAATCGGGCACTCCAGAGGAGCCACCAGTCCCCTGTCAGTCCTCAGAAGACAGCTGTTGAGATCTCTGACCCAAAGACACACCTTGATGAGCTGTGAGCTCAGGCTCTTAGTAGTTACCTTTCAGATGCCCAGGGTCTTTGTGGTCCCATCCTATAGAGGAGAACTTCCTGGTTGTGGGTGTTAAAGGGAACTTGGGCCATACCCAGCCTTCTTGTCCTGCGGCCTCACTCCACACCCCTAGACCTTCATTATCCTTGAGAATGGCAGGCCCAGCTCGAGAGCTTAAGGATGGCAGATAAAGAACTTGCTTCTGGAGAAGTTACACTTTAGGCAAACATTCCCAATTCCCCCATGTGACCAGCAGTGCCGGTGAAGTTTATTTGGTTAAGAATAATCCTTTTTGGTTTACCTTTAAGTTGTCTGTGCCTCGTGGAATTGCCAGTGAAGACATTGTCTCGCAAAACCCCGGAGAACAGTCTTGTAAGGTAAAGTAGAGCTCTTTCTTTACTGAGTAATGTAAAAAATTGCTGGCCTCTGTTACTGCTTTACACATTATTAAATGCTTTAGGCTCCAAAGATTAAAATGTGAAAAAAGTAATAATGTTTTATTAAATAATAATCGCTTCAGAGAGTGGTATTGTACCTAACCATGTGGAGATGTACTTGTGACACTGAAGCAAGCAGAAAATAATTACTTGGAATGCCAAAGGGAGAAGGCACTGGCAGAGTTCACCTGTCTCAGATTAAGATTATCATCCTACTTGATGAACATTTTAGAAGCAGACCAAACGTAAGGAATTAATATTGCACAGTCCTCATATCACACTTGGCAGCACATTTCATAGAACTATTAATTATATCTCATCTGCAGATTTTTATTAGCACGTTTATTTTAACCAGAGTAAAAACTGCAATAGCATTTTATTCCATTTTTCAGTATAAATTACTTCTAAGAGACTTGCTGCTGCCTTATTAATCACATTGATACACAGAGTGGCTACTGTGTGTTCTGCCTTCTCACCATGCTGACTTATAGCAACCAGAGCACTTAGCCGTTAATTTTCAACTGTGAGAGCTGTTTATTTATTATTATTTTTTAAATAATGTAAACATGTTTACCAAAGTTCCAGAGATTGGTTTTCTAGCAGAATGGGTAATTTATTTTACAGGGGGCCCTATAAATGTTAAGTCTTACATTAAAAAAAACCCCAACACTTTTAAGATTTAAGCTTAGTGCAAACCTCGTTTCTCTGATTGTAGCTCATAAAATCATGCAATGAAATGAAACAACCTGAATTTGCAATTTAGGCCTAACAGATTTGTGGCACCTGGAAGAATGCTTTGATTATTGAAGGTCATCTGTTTAGCCAAAAAAAAAAAAAAAAAAAAAAAAAAAACCGGCATTGAACAATTTATAGAGATATATTTTTATAAAGGTTTCTTAAGTTATCCATTCAAATTTTCACCAATATTTAATGAAAAATAATACCCACCAATCATTTAACTCAAGTAAAAGTATTTGGTTTACCATTTGTCCTAGTTTTCATAATCTAGTCCAATCCTTTCTTCTTAGATGGCAGTTTATCTTTTGACGTTTGCTAAGAAACTAAAAATTTATATTTTGGAGAGAAAGATGTGTATTAAACTAGTTGTAGCTGAAATATTGAAAATTGTAACTTTAATTCACACAGGGAAGTGTTTGGTCCTTGTTTTTTCTTTGCTTTGATAGGACATTATCCATTTGTCACCAATGCCCTTCCTCACTCAGAATATACTGGTGGTAACAGCAGGAGCTGTGCTACTGAAAAGCTTTCCTTGATGAAAAATAGAAGCTAAAAAATTAGAAGTTATTCTTTTATAACAGTCCAAAATTGTTTCCACCTTAAACGGTACCTGTTAAGCAGTAATCTTGTATCATAGACTCACAGAGAGGTGACCGCCAGGGGCCAGCCACTGGCAATTCTAAAGTAGAAGCCTCCTTTATGGGTTTCTGTGTTCAGGGGGAGCATTGTGTTTTCTAGAAAAGTTACCTATGTGAAAGCCTAATTTTAAGTTACAAATTTCTAAAACTATGTTCTGTTTTCCTTAGTAGACAGAAAATATGGAGCATTATCAGCTGAAATTAAACTGCTACATAAGTAGAACATGGGGATGCAGATTTGGGCTTCAGGGAGAGGTCCTTCTGCTACCTTAGGCAGTTGTTTAAATGCTCTAAACTTCATTTATTAAATGTGTGAAACAACCCTGACAGGGTTGTTTTTAGAATTTATATATTGTATGAGTCCGTTTATATAAAAGTCCAAAATAGGTAATCCAGAAAGTAGATTAGTGGCTGCTAGGGTGGGGCATGGTAGGTGGGGTGAGTGATGGATGACTGCTAATGGGTGGGGGGGCTTCTTTTGGGAGGTGATACAAATAGTCTAAACTTAGGTGGTGGTGATGGCTTCACAATTCTCTGAATATACTAAAATGATGTACCTTTTAAATGGGTAAATTTTATGGTATGAATTATATCTCAAAGATGTTTTAAAAATTAAATGAGCTAATTCATACCTATAAGGTGATTAACACAGTGAGAAGTGCCTAGCAAGAGAACAGTGAAATACTGCTATTCATATTACTCATTTGTATTAGCAATTACTGTCATAGTAGAAAACGCTTCGAAATATATTAGATTTACCTACCCCATATCCACTGTCGTGGTGTGGTGTAAATTGAACTGACCCTATGGCCAACTCTGTTAGCTTGTTCAGGCCAGGTTGATGACCACACTGCCAGGAATAGCCATGCACTGAAGGCAGAGTAGGGACATTAATTAGGAGGAAGTGTGACTGTCCCACCTCTTCTGCCTTCCCCAGCCTGGTCTTATGATTAGATCTTTGGTCCATTTGGAGATTCATGTTTGTGTTTGGTGTGGTACAGGCCTCTGGTGACTATTTTTTCCCAGTGGATAGGCAGCTAGCCTAACACCATTTATTGAGTAATCATTTCTTTTTCAGTGGATATAAATCAGGAAAATGAAGGATGACCACTCATACACACATATAATATTTTGTATAAATAATGATTTTTGAAAGCCCTCCAGACTTAAATATCGCACAATTCCTTTCTGCAAGCCCCGAAATTCCCTTGATGTTCATTTATTGAGAGAACAACACTGAACAGCCCCTAAGGAAATGTCAGAGTTACTCTGGTAAGCTAATTGAGTAAGGAGCTATTAACCATTGCCTTCTTGATCTAAATTAGTTTTGGTTTCCCTAACACAAGAGAATGCAGCTTGCCTCCACAGGCACAATCTTTGGTTGAAGCAAGTGAGACTGAGAAAAGAATCAGACAGAGGTGCTGTGAGATGGAAACAGAGAAGGTGAACTGAATCCACAGAGCAGTCTAAGCAACCCATGGCATGCATCCTGGCCCGAGAGCAGTGGTGGGCGGCTGTTCCCAAGGGAACAAGAGTCATTGGAGGAGGTGGAAAGACAGGATGAGGCACAAGATCAGCATGCCTTTATCTCACAGGTTGGACAATGTTGAAGAATCTTAGGTTATAATTTCATAATCTTCTCTGAGATTTCCTGATCATGATGATGTGGATAAGCCTGCATCTTCATGTAATGAACTAAAAATAGCAACTGCTTGTCAATAGGAAAAGGTTCCTCTTTTCTAGCTGCTGTCTTCTAGCTAATCTGGACTGTTGGCTCAATGGGTAGAGAATATTGAATTCTCCATTCAGATTAAATAGAAAATCGAGGCCAAGCATGGGAGGCATTGTTGGCTTTCAAATTAGAGAAAGCATTCAGTTAAGTGGTGATACATGAAATGGAGTTTCCTTTTTGTGAATTATACTTCTGTGGAAGTTGTTAGCTTTTTTCATTAGGAAAGGCAAGAACTTTCTTCTTTTACCATCTTTTCCCCTTAAGGCTCGGTTTTTAAGGTTTAGTCCTCATCATAGTTAAACAAAAAAGCTACCCTTGATAAAAACAGAGGTTAAAAAGCCACTTCTGGTAGAATGGGTACTGGTTAAAGAAAAATAGTTTAGTAATCTTCTTTTATTTTATTCTCTTGGTTTAAGCTTATTTCAAGGGCACTAAGCCTGAACATTATTGCTGTCCTGCTTGGCAAGGACACGTGCCTTCTCAACTTAAGGATTCCCTTGTTTGACTGACCTGTGTGGTTTGCATCTTGTACTCTTAATGTAATTGTGTCAGGAGGACTCTAATGAGAAAAAAAATTGATTTCAGAGTAAGTAATAAATGGCAACATCTATCCTGCATACTTCACTCACAGCCCTGTTTTCCCCCTAAGGAGCCAAGCCATGCTCAGAAGCCTGCTGACAGGAGCACTCCTCACGCTGTTGTGCTTCATGACTTCGCAGCAGGTAAAGACATAGATAATGAGGTGGGCGAGCCCTGGGGTCGAGAGCAGTGCTCCTCCCTGGGCTAAGCTCTCAAGGACATCCTTCCTTATCCTCTGTACCAACAGAGCCCTGGACTCAAGGGGTCATCTTATCCATCACCCGGCCACAGAGAGGCTCGATTGTCCCCCGCCTTTCCCAAGAGCATAGCTGCATACCCCTACCTTTTAAATATTGTGTGAGAAAGAGAGAAGAGAGTTTCCCTTGCAAATGAACAAATAACAAATTGCCTACCAGCTGCAAACTTTTAAACTATTTAAAAAATCTGGGCGCCAATTAGTATTTATAATGAAATTAATTCTAATAAGTGAGGTTGCTTTTCTCTTAGTTGTAAAATCTACACACATACCTCAGGTATTACTTATGATATGAAAATATGAAATATACATTTTTTGTAACCAATTGTTAAATACCTTTTCTATCTGAGGCTACAAGTAAGACTCCTAATTTATTTATAACCACTTTTTAATCTACTTGGTAGACTGATTTTATTTTCATTCAAATGTACTTGCCAAAGAGCTGTACTCCCTCAGTTAATATTTTGTGATTGAAATTTTTAAACACGATTGAGAATGATACAAATAGCATTATTATGTCTATGAAAGCTACCAGAGATGAGTATGAATTCAGCAAAGGGTCTGCCTGGACACAGTGGCAATCATAGCACAGTGCAGTGTTTTGTGTTTAACCATTTCCTATCAGTCAGTGTGAGGTAGATTACATGATTTGGTCTTAAAAGAGGAAGCTCTTAACAGCAATATCCCAGAAAAAGAGTATTTCTTAAAGTCAATTTTAGAAGTATGATCTGTTCTCGGAGGCAGTAGGATATATTGCCTCAGTAGACAGAACTAAATGCTGTTTTGTGCTCTGTTTTAATCAAGTCTTTAACCAAGACAATTCATCAGACATAATTTTATGTTACAGAACAAGCTGATGATTTGAACCTCGCTTCTGGAGAAATTGTTTATCTTCTCGAAAAAATAGGTACAGATTGGTATAGAGGGAAATGTAGAAACCAGACAGGTGTGTTTCCTGCCAACTACGTCAAAGTTATTGTAAGTGGGTCCTGCTGCTTTAAATTGGTCATATATTCAGTGGGTTCTGTGTTATTTGCAGATTGGGAAAAAAATAACTGGAAGATAAGATTCTTAAATTCTAGTTCTCGTTCTCCTATTAATTTATCTGGTGTATGGAAAACTCAAAAAATAGAGGTTTAACTAAATAATGGATTACTATTATCTTTATGGGGTATTGGAATTCTATCTGAAATCCTAAGGTGAAAAGTTTTTACAGGTCAGCTGGTGAATCTGCTATTTTTGGAGGGCTGGTAAGCACTTAAGGATAATGTTTATTCTTTGAAACACTTAGTAAACAAGAATTAAATGGTGCTAGGTTGTTCTGGAAGAATATTCTCTGAGGCTATGGTACTGCTTCTCCTTTTCTTTGAAGCATATCTTAATTTTTGTTACTTTCATCCTTTCCATTCCCAATTCTTGTCATACTTTAAAAAAAAAAAGATTTGGGAATGCTAATGTATTTTCATTGGAGTTTGTCATTCAAATTGGGAAAAATATTAAAGCCTCAAAATTTTATACATCCTCACAGCCTAGCTTGTGAAAGCAAAGCCATATGGGAGAGCCCTAAGTGCTACACCAGGTGGTTATGAAACATGGAGATAAAATCAGATTGCCACTTGCACATTTATATCAATAGGGTGAACATGACTCAATTTTTTATATAAATTATTGATACTGGAACTATCAATAAAGCTGGCTTAAATGGTTGAACATTATAACAGTTTATTTGGGAGGGAAAAAGCAAATAAATTTCTATTACATCTTTAATGTAGAAAACTAATATAACAGAAAACCTGTATTTTCGAATATAAATGAGTTTGAGTCTCTTGAATTACAAAATATGGGTCTTAAAAATTGTCTAGTGTATATATATGCCCAGATTCTTTGGAGAAATCCAACCACATTCTCTAAATTAATATTAAGAATAATGTTGGTTTTAGCACTCTTCCTCATTTTTCTTCTGCCTAATGTAGCAGTACTTTAAAAAGCACAATTACCACACTGAAATCAGTCACACTGACTCTGCCACATTATTGCTATAAGTGTTATTTCTGTGTCTACAAGTTTAAAAATTGTTTGAAAATTTCAAACTTTTAGAATTCATCAAGAAGGGTGCTGATCTATTTAATGTAAACCTCAAAGCTTTAGGTAGTTTTCAGACTTAGTGCATTCTGGTTAAATATTCTATTACAACCCAGTTGACTGTGCCTTGTGAAGGTATTGTATAAAGTGCTTGCCACTTAGTAAGGTGCCCATTGGGTGCCAATTCTTTTCACCTTCCCTTTTTCACATTGAGGAAGGAAAAGAAGTGTCCCAGAGTTCGGACAATGGAGAGAATCCACACATTTGATTAAAATGTTTTATTTTGGGGTCAGGAAAGTATTGCAGTATTCTGCCAACACTTCGAGTAGTTGCGGTAGTGGCACAAACACCTTCTGACTGGTTTTTCTCTAAAGTCCCTCTCATCTGAAGCTTTCAATGTAGAGAACGTGGGATAAGGAATATTCCCTCATAGGTGGGATGATAGTAATGTGCTTATTCTAGCAAATGAGAGAAAGATTGATTGGCTGTTCTGGAAAGCTACTTCACGCATTTTTTTTCCCCAAGACCCACATGAATTACTTATTTTTATCACTTATGATACCACTTAGCCAGTGTTACTTCTAGCTAATTTCAGTCATGCATTTCCCAGTGACTTAGCCTTAAGTTTATTTACTGAATTCTGGGAAAATAAAAAAAATACAGTTGTTGCCTTGATTTTGTCTTTACTAGATTGATGTTCCAGGAGGAGGAAATGGGAAAAGAGAATCAATGTCATCCAATTGCATTAAGTAAGTCTTGTGTTCTTTTATACAAAATACAAAGGAAACTAGTGTTTCTATTATAAAGAATTACCAAGCATAAATGATTTAGCTATGTGATTATTCAGATTGTCAGCTTATCTTTTTAATTATGAGGGAAATTTTACTTGCTTATAAAACCAAGTAGACTAAAATTCTGATGAGAACGTGACAAACTGACAGAAGCTGCACGCCAGCTCTCCATATCACAGGACGTGCGGACGCAACTCAGTCTGTCTTCCTCCTGCCATCCGGCCTCAGCTTGAGCAGAACTGGGACCATAGTCTGGCATGGGGCTTCTGCTGTTTACCTACCAGTGCATTTTGAAAAGGTCGAAAATAGTTAAATCTTATAGAAAAATGGATCCTATGAAAACTGCTAGACATATATTGTTTTCTTTTTCAAGAGGATCTAGAAAAAAATAAGGAAGAATTAAGTCAGGGAGACCTTCCTTTATTTCTAAAGACCTTTCCAAGAATTTATATACACTTTTATGGATCATTGTAACTCCTTTGTGATTTAAAACACTGCCACAATGCAACTTTATATTCTAGTTAAATGAGCAAATTAATAGAATTCACTACCTGCTCAAGACTGTAAACCTGTCTTTGAATAGGTCAGACATAAGGAGATGATGCTCCCCGAGGACATTAGAAAATAAATGGAAAGGTTATTCACAAATAAGAAAACTTCTGATGCCACAATAGTTGAATTCTGTTTCAGGTTCAAGTTTTCTCCTGTGTTTAAGGAGTGTTTACTGTTCAGCAGCTTGAATTTAAAGTGGGCTTTCATAGCTGTTGGTCCATTCAGCTGAGTTCAATCAGAATTTGTTGGGAACCAGGACCAACCTTTTCTCTTCAACTAATTGCTTCTTCTTAGCCTCTTGGTATTGAAACTTCCTTTCTAAGACCTCAAATCAAAGGTTTGGTATTAAATCATGACTTCTAAAGACACAGTTTTATCTCTGCTTTTATCTTATTTTCAGTAAAAATTGCAGATCATTTAAGGACTGTTCTAACACTTATACGTGAAGTCCTTTTAAGGGAGATACAAAAATCATTTTTAAAACAACAGTGGTAGTTATAAAATTGCTTCTTGTAAGATGATAGGCCAATTTTTTGTTTTCTTGAAATGTGTCCATTTTGAAGGCCTTTCCCTTACTTATAAAATTTATTGATTGACCCAACATTTATATTGAACATTGACTCTGCCCAGCAGATGCCCTTGTGTTCTGCCATAGAATATGATGTCTTGCCCTGAAATCTCAGTGTTAGCATGCCTAAACTCAGTGCACTGATGACTCAGTACATGGGTCTGAGGGTTGAGACTCAGCAGCGGTTACATGGCTTAATGATACAAAGACCTTAGAGACTGCATGGAGAATGGGGAGATTCTGTAATGCAGCAAAGGCGTCAAAAGCATGTATACTCACTGGGAATTCTGCATGTACTCTGTGACCTGGACTTTATTCCTTTTCTTATTTTCTTTTATGTATTTTTTACATCATTTTTCATTTTCGCACAATGTATGCATTTTCATCTTGGTTATAGTCCCTGTGCAATTCCCACCCTACCCCCTTATTTTGACTCTAATCCCTCTTCCCCCACCCCCCGTAAATGTCTCTGGTTTATAGTTGCTTGTTGATTTTGATTTTTACTTTATTATAATTAGCCTTTTTCCTGGTCCCTTATTTAGGTTTTCTAAATTCCTGCTATGAGTGAGACCGTCCGGTATTTTTCTTTTTCTTTCTGGTTTATTTCGCTGAGCATGATCCCTTCCAGCTCCATCCATGTTGCTGCAAATTGCATGAGTTTATCTTTTTTTTTTTGATCGCTGAGTAATATTCCATGGTGTATATGTACCACATCTTCTTGATCCAATCATCTATTTTGGGGCATTTGGGTTGTTTCCATAGCTTAACTATTGTAAATAGTGCTGCTTGAAAAAATAGGGGTGCAGGTGCCCTTTTGAATTAATGATTCTCTGTCCTTTGGGTAAATACCTAGGAGTGGAATTGCTGGATCACATGGAAGCTCCATTTTTTGCAGGTTAAGGAACTTTATTTTTTTTTGAATGAATAGGTTCATGTCTAAAAATTAAGGACCATCAAGAAATGTAGTTTACTCTTTTTCATGTAAAATTTTGAATTATGTCTAGTATGACATATTCCATAGTAAACACAGTATAAATCTTTATCAAAAGATTGAATGAAGGTTTTAAAGCATTTTGAAAGTTGGTACTGTCCAGTTTAACCCACAAATGTGACCTTCTTTGTTCAGAGGTTCAAGATGTATTGCTCGATTTGAATACATTGGAGACCAGAAAGATGAGTTAAGTTTCTCAGAGGGTGAAATTATTATTCTTAAGGAGTATGTGAATGAAGAATGGGCCAGAGGAGAACTTCGAGACAGAACTGGGATTTTCCCCCTTAACTTTGTGGAACTTGTTGAGGATCAACCCACCTCTGTCACAAATGTTTTAAGTGAGTATAGGGAGTGTGTTTTTTTATTATGTCCTGTCCTAATTCAAATAAATAGAATACTAGGATAATATTTAAGCTACGTAGTAATCCACATTGTCAATGCTAAGATAGAAAGAAAGATGACTTTAAAATGGTAATCTTCGTGAGGTAGTTATTATTATAATTTCTCAAAGAACTGGTTTTGGTATTATGGGCAATTAGCAATCGCTTCATTATCAGAAATGGCAGACAAAACATCAGACTTTTAAGTAGAAAGGGAGACTAAAGAGACTATAATGTCTATCCTTCTTTACAATAGAGGGAACAAGGCCAGAGAGGGTTGTGCTCAAAGTTACATAGCTACTAGTATTTGAGAAGACTAGTCTAGAATCTCACACTTTTTTCACTCTCCTTCTGTGATTTTTCTCCAGTTTTATGTGGTTTTTATATCTAAAGTTTTGACTTTTTTCCCCCTAATGTAGGCACAAAGGTAGCCCTGAAGACCAAAAAAGAAGATTCTGGCACAAATTCTCAGGTAGGCTGCTTTCATAAAAAAACTGCAGTGAAAGCCAAGTTTTAACTCTGGAAAGAATATTAAAATCACGGCTATCAAGAGAAATTTTAGGAAATCATTTTTCAATTTATATAGCAGATGTTAAAAATAAATAGTTAGGTGGCTAATATCTTTTTAGTATATAGAGCTCATATAAGTGGAAAGACAGGCAAACCCTGATAGAAAATGAGGAAAGACGCATGACTAGATAATAAAAGTGACAGTGGTATAGACTACTGAGACTAAAAAATATATAGCCTTGCTAGTAGTCAAAGAAACGGCTTGTAAAAGCAGCATTACAACACCAATATCTGCTTCCAGACTCCTGTCCAGTTAACAAAGATTCAGTACAACTCAACAATAAGCAAGTTAATTGTAAGTTTATATGTGTTTTAAAAGAGAAAGTATAGAGATCATCATTTATCACCTTAAGAAAAGGATAAAAATATTAGAAAATATTTAGTAATAAAGGACCAAGATTAGGGATTTTTGTTTGCCTGGTGTTTTGGTTTTGATTTATAAGCCACCAATTGTTGACAACTTAAGATGGGGTAGGCACTGGTGTTCCGCAAGCATTATGTCATTTAATCCTCATAGCTGCCCTAATGAAGCTGAAACCCAGAGAAGAGGTGTTGCCCATTGTCACCCAGCTTGGAAGTGGCAGAGCTGTATCTAGAACCCAGGCCTGTGTGTCTCCAAGTCTTGGCTCTTCAAATTATCATTATCCTCTCCTTCCTCTTGAGCCTCTTCAACATAGGACTCTTACAGATCATAACTAGAAAAAAAAGATTTTGGTTAAACATTGTTATCCTTTAAAAGCAGAATAGCCATAAATTTGATCCCAACTGTCATTTAAAATTATATGTTAAGGAAAAAGGCATTGGGAACTTTTATTTCTGAAACTTGCTAGCAACAAAGTGTTAGGTAATTTAAAGAAGCTTCAGGCCTTGAAATGTTACGACCCCTCAGCTCTCTTCCTACCACTTGTAGCTTTATAGAATGAATTTCAAATAAAATCTCATATTTCTTACCAAACTTCTGATTTGTAGCAGGCTAACTGTCTGTCTGGAGAATGGTGTGAAGCTCTTCACAGTTTTACGGCAGAGACCAGTGACGACTTATCCTTCAGGAGAGGGGACCGGATCCTCATCCTTGAGCGACTGGACAGCGACTGGTACAAGGGCAGACTACGCGACAGGGAGGGCATCTTCCCAGCAGTGTTTGTGCGACTCTGCCCAGGTATGTCAGCTACACGACATGACAACTCCTTTCCAAAGGGATCCCCACACCTTTGATATATAACAGGCCCTCAAAACCTTTGTTTCATTCTAAGCTGATGAGAAAAAGCATCAGTTCCAACGGGGACCACTGTCTGTGTGGAGTTTGCACTGTCTGTGTGGGTTTTCTGCAGGTGCTCCAGGTTCCACCCACATCCCAAAGCAGTGCCCATGAGGTCTCATTGGCGCGTCTGAGCTGTCCCAGTAGGAGTGTGTGTGTGTGTGATGTGCCCTGAGATAGAAGGGTGGGGTCCCACCTTCCATCCTGTGTTGTTGAGATGGGCTCTGAGTACCAAAACTTGAACTGGAGGGCCTCCCGGGTGGCACAAGGGGTTAAGATGCAACCTGTGAAGCAATCTGCAGCCGCTGCAGCTCAATCCCCAGCCAGGGAGCTACCCATATAGCGCAGCAGACCTCTCCTAACTCACCCGCTGCTCCCTTAGCAGTGTCTTCGGTCCGTCTGCCTGTTCTGCTCCCTGCTCTGTCTCTGGTGAATCCTCTCACCCCTGCCCCACACCTCTGGCCTGTACCCCAGTTCTTGTATGCAAAAATAAATAAATCTTAAAAAAAAAAAGAACTTGAACTGGAATAAATGGGATGGAGGATGAATGAATGAACTAATGAATGAACAATTGTTGATTGTTACTGGAAGTTTTGGGTCTTTATTTAGAAGTTGGGTGATTTTATTTTAAAGATTTCTTTTTATTTATGCATACAAGAACTGGGGTGTAGGCCAGAGGTACAGGGCGGGGGGTGAAAGGATTCACCAGAGACACAGTGGGGAGCAGAACAGGTGGATCTACTGAAATACACTTCTGAGAGGAGCAGCAGGCGAGACAGGAGAGGTAGCTGCACCATGTGAGTTAGCTCCCTGGCCAGGGATCAAACTCATGAGGCAGTGGCTGGCAATAGCTTGATAGCAATGAGCAATGCCACCAGAGGGGCCCTGGGTGATGTTTTTGTGACAAAAATAGGCCATAAGAAAGTTTGTTTATGGTCAAATTGATTTTTCAATGTATATCATTTCACTTAAAGTTGCGGTTTCCGAGAACCTAGCAGTGTTGCGTGAGGACTTGCTGATTATTCCCTTTCCCTCTCGCCAGGCCACTTTAAGTCACTGCCTGCATCTGAAAGAGTTGGTTAATGCAGTTGTGCAAACTCCCTTCATGTATTTTGTTGGAGTTATGGGAGGGGAAAAGATTAAAATGCTATCACTTAACAATGGCTAATTTTGTCTACTAAATATATTTTTTAGTGTTTTTTTTGTTTTGTTTTGTTTTGTTTTTCCCTGCTAGGAGACTATCCTGCATCATTTTGCAAGTTAAATAATTGAAAAATATTTTCTTCTGGGAATGACAAGGGGATTTCTTACAATGTTTGATTTTTGTTTGGTCCAATGTTTTTCTAACATATTTGAATTTTTGTTGTCTTCACAGCTGAGGCAAAAAGTATGCCTGCTTTATCACTGAAGGGGAGGAAAGCGAAAGCCCTATATGATTTCCATGGAGAGAATGAAGATGAGCTTTCCTTCAAGGTCAGAATGTACAACTTTTTGTAACTGCAATAAGCAGCTGTAAAGTTTGAAATGTCTTTCTTTGGAAGGTAGAACATTTAGGTGGGATGTAGATCATTAGCTAAGAATGAACAGATCTTAGGCCGTCATCCCAAAAGAAGGCAAGAAAGTGAATAAGGCAAGTGTAACTTATAAGGTGGTTAGGTCCTTAAACCTTATTGGCTTGATAGCCCCACAATTCCCGAACTAATTCTTTATCCCTGGGCCTTTTAGCATCAGATCTCAGCAATAGTGTGGTTTCATTAGTGGACCTAGTAAGGGATGACTCTCCACATGATGCTGGCAGCCCACAAGTATCATGTCTTTACATGAGTGGAGAAATCAAAAGGTCCCTACCTCGGGGACACATTGCCACTGCAGCACTCGTGACCCTGGACTCTTGTCCCTAACAACAAGACAAGATCTTCCGGAAATGGCTCCTTAAGATTAAACTGCTTTGAAAAGGAATTTTTAGACTCCTACAATTTAATGTTAATCATATTACTTCATTGAGAAGTACCTCTTAGATTTATTTTTCACGTAAAAGCAGAGTATGTCCATGACCCTGTTTGCCCAGGCCATAGTTGGATCATGGGCAGAAGAAATCCCTCAGGGTAGCACTTGGCCAGAGGAAGGAGGGTGGTTTCTCAGCCACTGCTGTCAGAAGAGCCTGTGTCAGACAGAGGTGAACTCTCCATTGTGGAAAGGTTCAGTCAGGAGGAGGGAGGCCACAGAAGGGACTGAAGAAGCACCTGAGTGGGCATGAGTGGGCAAGATGAGACTAAAATAGTTGTAAGACGGGCAGCAAGATGAGACTGCCCAAACAAAGTTTTCACCTGTCTAGAGCAAAATGAAGAAAACAAGGTCATTTGTATGTGCAGGCTTGTGGAAATTCATGGCGATGTATCAGAATAAGGTTGCTGACTTTCCTATTCTGTGATCCAGTTTGCCTTCTGAGAATTTCTTCTACCTTTTTCAAACGAAAATATCATTTCTCTGACAAAATACTAGTAAATTTTATGCAAAATTATAATTTGATCATCTCTGTCAGGGTTTTTAAATTTTTTATTACTTTTTGTTCTCATTATTGAGGTAACATTGGTTTACAACACTGTATATGACCTAGAGGAATAGGTTCACACCTCCTCAGATACATGTTACCACATCACTCCTATCAAGTTTTTATTTAAATAATGGTTTTTGAAAAGATAAAAATAAATGTGCTTGATCCCTAAAATCTGAATGTTTAGAAACTATTGCCCTAGGACTTTTCAGTCTTGAGAGTTTAGCATCTCAAAATTCATTTTTATCTTGACATAAAATGTTACTGCAAGTGAAAACTCTGGACTCAAACGTTTAAGATGTTATATTTGCCTTTATTTAAGTTAGGTCAATAGAAATAACAGAATTCACATTAGCCTCCAAAAATAGGTTGGTTCCATTTTATAAATAACTGGCTATAAAAATGTTTCTAGAGTTTTCTAGTTAATAAGTTCTGTCCTTTCAGTAGTGTTGATAATGAATATTTTATTAAATATTCACAATAATAGTAAATACATTTTTTATTTCAGAAAACTGACATGTACAGATGAGCCAGAGCTCAGAAAATAGTTTTACTAAACCAGCATATTATAATTTAGAAACTAGAGGAGGCCTCCCCTGGTGGTACAGGCGGTTGAGCGCTGTGCTCTGAAGCTGTCCGCAGCCTCTGCAGCGCAGGTTCTATCCCGGCGGCTGGCGAGGGTCCCACATGGCACCCAGACCTCTCTTGTCTCACCTGCTGCTCCTCTCAGCAGTGTTATTTCGTCAGTCTAACTGTTCTATTTCCCACTTTGTTTCTGGTGAATTCTCTCACCCTCCCACACATCTGGCTTGTATGCCGGTTCTTGTATAAATAAATAATAAATAAATCTTTTTAAAAAAAAAATAGAAACCAGAGGAAACTTATTTATAATAGAAATTTTGAGTAGCTAGAATTTTTAGAGATTTTGGCAGAGTAAAGTAAATTAATGACATTAATGCTGATAAACAGCCTTTTTATTTCCATTTTCCATAAAAAACAGTCTTAAATCAAATCTTTTTTTTTTTCCCCAGAAGGCGGTGTATTAGGGCTACAAATACATTCATTTGGCTGATGAAGATATTTTAAAAGTAGCCAAGGTCATTTTGGACCATTGTAGAAATTAAATTCTAGGAAATGATTACAAAACCATGAAGATCAAAATACTCTTTGGATATAATTTCAGAAATTATGTCTACCTGTTGAAGAAATTATAACTCACACATATGTGATGCGCGGTCCTTCAACTAACCTGATGTGGCTAAGTCAGTGTTCTGAGTCAGGTGAAGCGCCTCAGTACAGAAGGAATACAACTTTTACATTGAGGCCATGGAATAGTGGAATAAAACAAATGGTGGAAGAGAAAACTGTTTTGTGGAAGAATGACTGTAGAATACAAAAGATCCACAAAGCCTAGTGGTTAGCACCATAGGTCCTGAATCATCCTTGATTTGAATCCTCTGTCATTAAGAGACATGCAACAGTGCACAAGTCACTTAATCTCTCTGAGCTTTAGTTTCCTAAAGAAATCTATTAAAAAGTCTGTCTCTAAAATGGATATTAATAATACTTCCCTCTAGGGCTGTGGTTGTTTAAAAGCATTAGTTCCTATAAAGTATACAGAATACAACAAGGCATCCAGTAAGCATGTGACTCTTTCCCCTCCAAGTCTTTGCTTAAATGTCCCCTTCAGTGAGGCCTTCCCTAACTGCCCTTATGAGTTGGCAACCCAATCCTTTCACTTTCTGTCCTCCTCTGCTGCTTATGTAGTTGACTTCCCACTCTAGAATGAGATCTCACTTGTTGCTGTACCCGTAGTGCCCAGAACAGTGTTGGACACAGAGGGCATTCAACAAATAATTTTTAGATGAAAAAAATATGTATATATATGAGTATAAATATATTATATGGTGGATGGTATTGTTACCTATTCAAGACGAATTTTAGATTAGGAATGGTGAATTTTGGAGACACAGTATAAGCAGAAAATAAAGTACAGCAAGGCTGACAATGGTAAAGGAATGGACTCTGTGAAAAAGAGGCACACGAGCAAATGGCATCATCAGGTATAGATTGTCCCTCTAAGCAAATCAAGATAAAGGAATTATATAAAACAAAGATGACACCCGCCTCTTCGGCTGTGCTGCTCACCATGCTTGTATTTACCACTAATGAATGATTATTTCTGATTCCCTTTCTCACAGGTTGGAGATGTAATAACAGAGCTGGAATCTGTAGATAATGACTGGCTGAGCGGAGAACTAATGGGAAAGTCGGGAATATTTCCCAAAAATTATGTTCAGTTTTTACAAGTCAACTAAAGGTGAAGCTTGACTGTGTTCCTTGGCACAAGAACTCACTTGAACTTTCACTTTGACTATCAGATTTGTTTTTGCACTATTTTTTTAAACTGATAGACATGCCTATGCTATACGTGGTACACAGAATTTCCTGAAAGCAGACAGCATCTAGGTTTTGCAGTTAGCTTTCACTCACAGTGGAAACATGACCAGGGAAGCCCACGAGTCAGTGTTCAAGGGAAACGCTACAAGGGCCTGGAGGGCAGGTGCACCCTCCCCAGGGACACAGGAGCCGAGGGAGGCTTACGAGCTGAAGTGGCACTGCACATCTGTTTTCATCAGCACAAATAAATTAACCATGCTTCTTCAGTTTCTGCTTTCGTTTAAAAAGAGGACGTTTGATAGTCTACCTGCTGAAACTATCAAGACATCGTTTGGTAATCTAAATTTCATTTTTGATACTCAGATTAATTTTAACAGCTTGAGCGCATTATCCTTGTTACCAGGGCAAAGACTTGCTTCGGGAGGGGTAGTGCGTGGCCCAGGTGGAACCTCTCTAGGCACGTGGTGAATCAGCTCACGCGCCAAACGCTCCCTGTGTTAGTGTTTCCTTTGTCCAAGTATTTGATGTGTCTTAGTCAGAAGAACCAAAATCATCCTGAAATGTCTTGCTAATACAACTAACCCTTCCACATGCCTGCTGTACTTATTTTTCCCCCATGTATACTTTATGTTAACAGGGTTTTTATAAAGTACATTTTCTGAATATGCAATCATTCTTTTGACAATTACTGGTACCCAAAGAAATTCATTTTCTTTGCATTACCCCAGTAATATATAAAAGCTGTTTCTTGTAGTAGTGGCACATTAGGAATTACATGTATCTCAAAATACGGAGCAACTGTCAAGGTAGAAAACTGTGCCAACCCCCTGCGGCCCATCTCTTCCCAGTATAAGCAGAGTGAAAGATAATTTAAGAAGACTGAAGGCTGTTACTTTTTTTGGGTTTTTCCTCTTAGCTCAACCCATCGCTGCATAATTATTAGAGTAAATAAAAATCCACTTTCCTACTTTCTCCCATTAAGCATTCCAGGCTTGAGACAAAAAGTGGTTCTTGATGTGACTCAATCAATTACACTTCGTGGGCAACAGCCCAAATAGGTTGAAGACAATCTTCCAAACAGATCAATGGAACAGAATTTCACTGGAAATGTAAACCACTTTCCCAGCAATGTTCACAACTTCTTCTGTTTTTGAGAAGAGTTTCAGATGCTTTTGTTACTGTTTCTCATTGTCCAAAAAGTTTTAGGCAGCCAGAGGTCAAAGCCATGAGGTGAGCACCGTGAGGAATGCAGTTTTACTTCGCCTTTGATAACGCTCATCTCCCAGTCACATGGTTACACTTCATTTTGGAGGACAGAAACTGTTTCTTCCACATGTTTTGAGTAAAGAAGACAATATAAAGAAAATTCTTGTCAAATACTACTCAAGTGATTTCATGAAAAATGGATGATTTGAAACGTTTTCTCAACTAAATTCCCATTTGCAGAGAGCCGTACAACAGCGGGGGCAGAGATGTAGGCAAGCTGTCTGGAGTAGGACGTGAGGTGTACCTTTTTGTCTGTGTAATTTTAACATCTTATATTAAAGATTGTGGATACTTAGCTTTATTGGAGAAAAATATCCCTCTTAAAATTTGACCTGTCAGCAGAATGATAAGTGCAATAGTTGTAAATCTACTTGACGCTATAATAAATTGAACTGAACTTTTCAATCCTTTTACCAGACTGGGTTTTTTTGAGAATAGAGATGGTATCTTACATCTCTAGTCTTTTGCAACATGCACAGGTTGCTTGCTTGAGTGTATGGGTGGGTGGGTGGATGGACGGAGGGACAGATGGATGGATGGATGGATGGATAACTCACATGTAGCAATACTATCTTAGATTCACCAAGATCAATATCTTGTTTAATTTGTAGACAAAAATATTTATGGAAACAAAATTCATTATTTCGTTATTTTATGTCATTTCACTTCACCGCACTAGATGTTTGACTTGCCTTTTATTTCCCACTCAACTAACCAGAAGTCAGGTGAAATTCTGAAATTGCTACTCTAAACCTCCTCAAATTAGACTGTGAGTCCTTTTTCTTTGTTGGGTTAAAACTACAGAAGTCATTTAATACATTAGTCATATCCTTTTCGACACTAAAAACAGCAGACTTCTTAAAAAGGTACCCCTGTTTACATGACTAGAAGATTGATACAATAATCTCATTATGCTCATGTAAATAACAGGGTTTGAAGGTAGTCTGAAACATTTATAATGAATAATAGTAATGGTAATCTTATAAAAAAATCAAAATCTGTTAGAACTAGCATGTGGGAAAAAATCATTTTGTTATACATCATTACTCTTAACAGTCACTATTTAGTTTTTGTTCATTTTCTTCAGTTTAGATAAACCTATCTAGAGGAAACAGTGATGGATATATGGGCTAATTATAAGGAGATGTGTTCGCTTTGGTATAATCATAATAGTCTATTCCTTCTAATTAATGTCAAATGCACATGGGCCATATGATTCATAATTAAATCCCACTTTGAATGCCATTGAATGAACTCTTTTTAACAGTGAATATTTTCAGAAGTAGTAGGGAATCATTTTCTAACCTATACCTTTCTACTTCACTGTAATTATAGAGGGACCAAAAATACAATGCCTAACTCAGAACAACAGCACCATCTAGGGGCCTCTCTCCTAATTGCATGCTCATCCTGTTAAAGCACAGAAGAGAGTCCCCAGACCAGAACTCAACCTGCAGAGGTTAAATGATTTGCCCAAGGTCATACAGGTATGGCAGAGCCTAAAGCAAACCTAGTTCTATTGATTCCCAATCCAGTTCTTTTTAAATTTGTTGTACTAAAGTGATACGTTTTTCTTTAGTAGTTTAACAAGTAGAATTGATGTTTTATTACCCTGTAAAAATTGTGTCCACTCAGATATATTTATGTTTAGAGTTGCAGAGAGCAAATTAAAGAATTGTGTTTATTTCTTTCAAGAAGAAAAGGAAATTCCTGCTCAACTTGTACTAATGTTACCTAGAAACTCAATACATGAATTGATGTATTTTTGTGTTTAATAGGAATATATAAATGTTTGGAGCATCAGATCTCAAAAAGTTTTGTCTATAGGACTGTGCTCTTGATACCAGCAGAGACAGTGTCATCTTCTCTTTAGACATATGAAATGCCAAAGCTATTAAAAAATAAGCATGTAGTGTTGTTAGAAAAGAATATCCATTCATTTATACAGAACAATTCTTGAGGAAGGTGAATGTGGGGGAGCAGGCAGAGGCCAGCATCTTTGCTGGTCAGGAGAACCTGCTTGGGATATGCGAAAGTCTAGGTATCCACTGCAGTGAGAGTTGGGGCACCATTGAAGAACAACGTAATAGCACACTAAGACACTGCCTCTCTAAGGCCACTTGACCGGACAGTTGCTCCAGTGCAGGTGTATCAGACTGTCCCTCTAAATGGTGTTGGACACTTCTGTATCATATTCTACTGATGCACACAGGGAAGGACCACTTTATAAAAAAGCATGAGGGTAATTTGATGAGACCATAGAAACTGAGTACCTCAGGGAAGATGAGAATCAGGATTATGCTCTTGAATAGGGCTGCTGAACACATACACGTATCCAAAGCACTACACATTTGGGCTGCTGAGAAACCCAGAACAGGAGGGGAAAGAAGTATATCTAGGTTTGTTTCCAGACCTAAATGGATTTGAAGGCTGAGCTGATTGAAAGCATACCCCAGAGTGGGACCAGCACTAAAATAAGCAAGTTCATGGCCTAACTGGCCGAACTCATATTTTAAAAAGTTGGAGGAGTATTTGCATGAAATGCATAAATGGCAAATCTATACTCCTGTAAGTTTTGACAATTGCATACACTTGTATCATCATCAGTGGATAATACAGAACATTTCCATCACCCTAGAAGGTTCCTCATACTTACGACCTTTCCAGGCAATCGCCACTCTCCTTGCTTTCCACCTCAGCCTTGCGCCTGCAGCGACAATCACTGTTCTGACTTCTGTCCTGCAAGATTGATTTTTCCTGTTCTGGAACTTCGGAAAAATGAAATAACATAGAATTTACTCTTCTGGATTCTTTGGCTCAACACCCTATTTTTGATATGTATCCATGTTACTGTGTGTGTTAATAGTTCATTCCCTTATATTACGCAATTTTTCATTCTTATAAATATACCCTAGTTTTTTATTTACTCTCCCTCCTCCCCCCCCCCCGTTTTAGCTATTAAGAATAAAGTTGATGTGAACATTCTTTATTCCCCCAGCTTTAATGAGATCTAATTGACGGGTGTAAACATCGTTGAACAAGTCTTTTTGTGCATATAGAATTTCATTTGTCCTGTTTAAATACCTAGGAGTAAAATAACTATGTTTAATTTTATTTTTAAAAACTGCCTCTTTTCCAAAAGTTGTTTTACCAAGTTATACTCAACTAGCAATATTTGAGCACTCCTGTTACTCCACATCCTTATCAGCATTTGGTTTTACCAATCTACTGATAGTGGCAATTTCAGACACTACATGAGTTTTGCACAGAAACCTTACAGAAGTGCAAAGAGACTTCTAAAAACTCATAATACCTGCAGTAATTTCTTGATCTTAATTTCACGAATAATCTTAGACATGAAAGTTCGCTGCCTTTCATAACTTTAACACTAGCATTCCCTATCACAGTGTTGTGTCTAACAGAATTGACCACCCATCAGATTGGTGTGACTGGGTAATTTATAACATTAAAGAATTATTATTGAAATTTGGAGATGGATTAGTAAGATAGTGGATGTGTTTTCTTCTTAAGGAAGCATTTTAAGATACATGGTGAAATATTTGATGTCTGGAATTTGTTTCAAGTAACTGGGGAGAAGGAAGTGTCAGAAATGTGTGCTGCTTGACATTCTATTCAATCTGTAAGCTAAAAAGTTAGCCTGCCACAGTTTTATGGATGTTGGCAAAAGATATGAAACTGCTGGGATTTGTTTCTCACAGGCAAAGCAACAGAGCTTCATGTGTGTGTCAGTTCCCAGGCCTCTCCAGATCCCACAGAGGGGATGCAAAGGGCCCATCTAGCAGTGGTTGTGTTACAGAAGAGGAAGACAGGGATTTGCCACCTTTGCAGGAAGCAGAAGCAAGCCTGTTCTTTTCCAAAGGGGAGACATTACCTCATCCCTCAAGTCTGCTCAGAGGGTGAAAACACAATCCTGAGAATGGGCCAGGTGAAGCATAGTCAGGGCGTTAGGGCATTGTCGTCTCGGCATACCCATGGGGAAAGTGCAGGACCGTTGGGCCAGATGCCAGCTCACCTCTCACAAGGATCGACGGCGAACCCATCAGCAGGTAAGGCTGTTGATGGCAACGCTGCTTGATTCAGGCAGCAGTTCTGGAATCAAAGGTACTAGTGCTCCACCAGAAAGGGGGAAGGAATGCAGTTGTGCCTCCAGGGATACTTGGCCATGTCTGCAGACATTTGTTTTTCACAGCTAGGGGAAAGGTGCTACTGCATCTAGTGGGTAGCAATACTGCTAACACCTCACAAGGCAGTTATCCTGCCTAAAATGCATAGGGCCCTTGGAGCAGCAACATTGTAACCTAAAAATGTATCAGGTGCTGAGGCGTCTGTAGGGACCAAAGTGTCCAAAGGTCCAGTATAGTCAGTCTGGGTGATAGGGCCTCACTGCAAGGCAGATGGCACATGGGCAGGAGTCAAGTCTGGCTTGCATGGGAACTCTTTACTGTGTGCACAGCCCATGGGGGCATGTGTTGCCTGCCACACGTGAGGGCAGTCAGTGGTGCAGGCTGGACCAGCAGCCTGATTCTGCTAGGTCTTATTAATAACTGGCCTCTCCCCTAGAGGACAAGAGTGACCAGACTCTCTGATCAGCAGGCACAAATCAGCCTTATCGTGAAAACACTGGTCATCAGATGGTGGCAAATGGCAGGGAACTTTGTCCCATTAACACTTCTAAATGTAGCAGTGCCCTAATTGGGCTAATCTCTAAAGCTTTATCCACATTTACAACACAAGCACATATCAATCTCCTGTTGCAGTGAAAGGTAAATAGTACTCTGAATTAGCCCACACACACAAAATATTTTATAAATAAAACATAGCTTAATTTGTGTTCATTGCAAGTTTTGCCCAAGCTCTATTAGTTGATCTGGATGCTTTATTTTCTTATTTATTGCAGGCACCAGTAAGCTTTTTCCATAGAGGGTCAAGAGACCAAAATGAAGATATTATGTGTAGGAAGAGGAGGAAATGAATCTCCACAAAATTTCAAGTTCAAACTAAGATGATAATTAAGTAATTTCTTTTTTGGGATACCTCCTTTGGGATGAGATTACTTTTCACTTAACTAGGGCTCAAAGTTAGTGATCCCTGCTGTCACACTGATTGCAAATGTTCACCAGATAATGCTGATTTATAGTGAGAATTTATATTGCATCTTTAAGGATGTCTTTTCACATAGGTGGTGAGGAACTTGATCATCATTGTCACTGCCATCTGTAATGCTGCCTTGGTGCCATCATGACTGTGCCACTTTGGTGCAAAGTGCAGCAGCTATGTAAGGAGTGCTTACTGTGTTCCAATAAACTACTTGTAGGTACTGAAATCTGAATTTCAAATAATTCTCACATGTGAAAACCTTAATTTTTCTCCAACCAGGTTATATGGATTTTTCTAGTAATAAAGCATACTGAGAAACTACTCTGTATGCAAGAACACAAAAAAGTATTGCCATGAAAACTTCATGAGCAGAGAACAAGCTTCAACCAAAATAACCACAGCCAGCCATCAACTTAGGGAATAGCTGTGGTCATTAAAACAGGTACTCACAGCCCTGAGACTGAATGAGAACTGAGTATACATAATGGCCTTGTGCTAAGACAATGTTAATAGTACATTTTTACCTGTTCTGAGTAATTATGCTGGCGGTGGTATTGAGATTGTTGTGAATGCAATGTGGGATAATGATGGGATATTCTTTCAGCGACTTTTTCCAGCTTTAAGAGTCCATCCCCTTCTCTTGGCTCGTGGCCCTTTTTGTGATCAAAGCTAACATCAGGCAGCATCCTAACAACTTTGTCCCAACCTTTTCTGCCACTCTTCCACATTTAGGAACCTGTGTAATTGCATTAGGCCCACACAAATAATAGAGACTATTCTCCCTAACCGTTTTCTCTCCTTTTCACATTAGCATGCACTTTCATACTTAGTGGTGCTGTGGGATTGTACACACTTATAGGCAAAGCCAATTTCAAGCCATTTGCTGTTTTAGTCACAAAATACAAGGCAGTCATGCCTCAATAAAACAGACTTCAGTAACCTATTTTTGAATAATCGTGTATTTCTGGTCAGTTTTTATTTTCCTATGAAAAATCAAGGTAAAACAGACTCGAGTACAATCACAAGGCAAAAAAAAAAAAAAAAAAAACCTCTAAACTCACCTACATATGAGGTAAGATACTTAAATGGGAAAATTAGAATTTCATTAGGTGAATCTTAACCACCGTTAAGCCAGACTATGGGGAGGCAGTTTGATTAATCAAACACGCCAACCCCATTTAGGTATAGAAGATTGGAACTTGACTGTCAATTATCTTGCTAAATGATGTCCAACATCAAAAGGAAAGCCACCATTTATGTAATTCCTGGTCTGCAACTCTGTGACTTTAGACCCAATTATTATCTATACCCTTGAAAGAAAGCCCCTGTAATTTGAGGCCCAAATCTGCAAAGGTTTCCAGTAGAAAACATTAAGGCACTTGCTTTTTCACTGATGTAATAGGGAATGTCATTCATTCCTTTGTTCAACAAATACTGCACTTGGCAATGGAAGGTATAGCAGCAAACCATGTCCTCATGGGTACAAATATACCAAAATAAAGAAAAATAGTGCTGAGGGTGAGTACAATTTTTAACAGGGCTAACAAATCATCAGACGCAAGAGGTTAAAGAAGTAAGCTCAGTTGCCATATCAAGGGAAGAGTATTTCAAGCACAGGGGAACCAAACATAAGAGCCCTAAAGTAGAAATGTACCCCATGTGTCTAGGAATAGGAAGGGCAGTTTGGCTAGAAAGAATGGTGGGGACACAAGTTGAAGACAAGATCCGGTATTTTTTGGGGTCAATCTAACACACAAACTTCTGTTAAGTGGGGGTGACGGAGTAGGTATCCCTAACAATGTAGGTGCCTTGTTCTAAAAGTGACTATAATGGAGATAAGAAATGACCCAATTCCACATAAATTTTGAAAAAGCCAAAGTATCTAGGGTCCTACGCCCTAAGGTTCTTTAACACCGAAGTCTGATAAACTAGCACAGGAGAGTAGCCAGTGAAAAGGGGAAAAAACTGTGAGGTGCAGTTCTAGAATACAATTAAAGTTAGGTGTACATGGAATATTACTCAGCATTCAAAAAATGCAATTTGCAGTAACATGGATGGAGCTGGAAGGGATCTTGCTCAGTGAAATAAGCCAGAAAGAAAAAGAAAAATACCGGATGGTCTCACTCATGGCAGGAATCTAGAAAACCTAAATAAGAGACCAGGAAAAAGAGTATAAGAAAAAAATCAAAATCAACAAACAATTATGAACCAGAGACAAATTATGGGGGGGGGGGGGTGTTTGCAATTGTATGGGGAATATAAAAATAAAATTAAAAAAATAAAATTTGATGCAATTAAGCTTAGAAAAAATTCATAGAAAGTGGAAAAAAATAAAATTAGGTGTAAGTCAACTGTCAGGTATCACTAATAGAAGTAAAATGAAGGCCAAGAGTGGGCCACTAAACAGCCAAGTCACTTGTCCTCTTGATGACGACAGCTCTCAAAGGTATGGGAAGAAAAATCTAATTGTAGTTAAATTTAAGTACAATTAAGACAGCATTTGGATTAAAAAAAAATCCCTGGGCTCTTCCTCCTTTTCCATATTCAGTTTAGCATAGGGAATGTCTGTGGCTCCAGGGCCTTTAGGAACACCTGAAAAGTTGTTTAAAATGGAAGTTCTTCAGTTCTCACCCTAGAATTACTGTGTTAGAAATTCTAGGGGCAGGGTCCTGCAATCCATCTTCCAGGAGGTTTGAAAACCATCAAATTTAGGCCACATAAGGGTTCCTCGTATTAGCCATCTGTAAAATGACAAGGCCACCACCCTTCTTCAAATACATAGTAACTAAGAGCAATGGATAAAATCCAGACATCAGTTTAGAAAAGTTCCATTATTATCCCATCGGAACATGATTTATCAGTTACCATATTATTTTAAAAAGAGTCAGAAATGAAACATCACAAATTTGACTTTTTATTTGTCATCAAAGTCTGATTTTTAAACGGATTCTTGAACTGGTGGTTCATAGCCATCAGCTCGTTCAACTTTAGCACCTGTCTCATCACCAGTAGCTTTTCCAGAACTACTGCCTTCACCATGAAGCTCCATGAGTTTTCCCACTAAAAGGAAGAAAAAAACTTGTTATACATTAACCGTATCTCAAAATGATGGCAGTCAATAATACATAAGCATTTTTTAAAAAAGAAATTATTTGGCCTCAAAAAAACCCCCCAAAATGTCAAATAATGTATTTGACCACATTTCCTCCCAGGAATCCTTATTTTGAAACTTACATTCAAACTTTGGCTTCTTCAGCATTTTTACTTTTCTAACAAAGACATCATGGAGTGGGTAGATAGACTGGCAAGCCTTTTCTATGTCTTTCCCAATGCTGTCTGGAATCCTGCAAACCAGCAACAATAGATTAGAATAAGCCCACACATACAATACACTTTAACACACAGTTATCTATCGTCCTTCACAGGTAAAGACTAAATGATGTAATTGCACAGCTAGTTAGTAGCCAAGTTAGCACTTGGGTCTTATGCCTTTCTAACACTATTAACTGTATGGGAACATCAGAAAAATGTTAAGTATTATCACTGGACCTCATCTGGGACCGAAACATTTTGTCATCACTTATTCCCATACACGGAAGCAAAAACATTTCCTGTATTTCAACTTTGCTATGAAATAACTTCATTCTCCCCTGCCAGCCCCAAAAGATAAAGAAACCTAAGCATTTAACATGTGTTCATTTTGAGGGGAGTAGGTAGTTTCAAAGACAGGATTTTAACAAAGGTCTGGCTCTCTTCTCATGCTTTCCCCTTATCTGAGGGATAAGGAGGGGTCCAGAGTTGTGTTGAATGTGGGAAACAAACACTTACAATTTATTGACCACCTCTTTCAAGTCATTTGTCTGCACCTCTCGGGTCATGATTTCCATCATCTTTTTCCGGATCTGGCGGACCTGCTGGTGCTGAGCATAAGAGGTCTTCCGAATCTGATTGTTTCGTTTTTTAGTAAAACCAACACAGAAGAGACGAAGCAAATAGCCGTCCGTAGTCTTGACATCAACATGAGCTTCAATCATGGTCTAGTTTAAAGAAAGAAAAAAAAAACTGTCAGATAATACAGTTTTAATGTTTATTTATTCACTCCAGTTCTACTTTAAAATAAAAGCTGGAAATATGACACCACAGAAACTTAATGTTACATGTCTGATTTACAAAATCAGGTTCTTTGAAGTAAACTCACCAACAATCACTCCACATTCTTACTATTCTTGATATCCATTGAGCTGTCTTCTCTCTAGGTAACTTCTCTATCCACACTACATTATCTCAACAGCACCTACCACCATACCTTTTAAAAATAAATACCAACCTCTAACAGTTTGTCCCTACTCCAAACTCATAAATACCAGAGGAACATGATAAGTTCTGAGACACCACAATGTAGACATCTACATTTTTTCAATCTTTTTTTAAAAAAATGTATTGATTAGGTAAAATACTGCTGTACTAACACTAAAGTATTTTTAGGTGCCATTTGTTTCAAACAAAAGCCATGCTATGGATTAAATATTCATCTTTATAGCTAAAAGAAAATGAAAAATAAATTATTAGTGCCAAAAATTTTAAAAAAGCTCTCTCTTAGTGACAAAAACTTAATTGCTTCCTTTGCATTTTATAAATATACCTCAGTTTAACAATTATAGCAAAAGGACCTTAAAAGTATTTTCAGAAATGCAACTGTAAAACCTGAGGGAGCGTCAGAAATAAATGTAACGGTATAATCAGTAAGTATCATCTGGGACCGAAACATTTTGTCATCATTCATTCCCATACACAAATGCCAAATCTGGATGTTTAGACACATCTGAACCAGTTTAACTATTTGTTAGAATACTGTTAGCTAAATGCGGTCTCTCAAACTCTGTGCTAAGTATCTATTTACATATATCTTTACTTCAGCCACTTAACTGAGATAGTCTTACCTATAGTTCCACAAGAAACCAAGACTTAGCAAGCTTTAAAGTACGTGCCAAAGAGCACACAACTGGGAAATAGGGAAGGATTCAACAAGAACCACCCAAGCCACCCTTTCACTATAAAGTTGTCTCGAGATCCGAAACATTCTAAAAGACAAGTAGAACTGCGAACCAGCACCCAGAAGTTCCTCACAGTCAACCCGTGAAGCAAAACATGATAATAATAATAAACCCACACGTCAATTGCTCCATATTTTGTCATTACATCATGACACCTTTGTAAAACCACCTACCATATCCCTGCCTGGGCATACCTTAGCAACATTCACTTCAAGGAACTTTTGGTCTCACCTGCCATTTTTTGACCATGGAGCACATTTTATCTCGGGTAAGATCCATGCCATGAAAGTTAGTCAGGCAGTTCTTGCCCTGAACATCCTCAGTAATTAGCTTGAATTTTCTAAATGCAACTTCATCATTCTGCAGATCAGCAAGGCTCACTTCAAAAACTCGACCTTTGAGGCCATCAGAGGCGATTTCTATAAAATAATCAATTGTCTCATTAACATCAGCAACCACATAAGCAACAAGACACGCTTCCAAAAATAATGTTCACACATAAGGCAATGGGTAAATTATAAAAACGCTAATGTTTGTTAACCAAATCTGTCTGCACAGCGCTCATCAGAAACTCAGAACTAACCATACATGTTGTCTTAGTAACTTAAAAGCACTGTCTTGGTTCTACTAGTGCTGCACCAAAAACAAGCACCACAGGGCAAAGCTGCACGGCATGTCCTTAGCATGTGCCCACCTCCCCCCCAACACGACCCAGATACATACATCTCCAGAAAAATAAAAGTGAAGAGTAAGGTACTCACTGGTTCCTTGTGTTCTCGTGACTAACGTTTTTCCAATATTTCTTATATTGAACATTGCTGGTGCTTTCACATCGTACCAGTCTTTTTTAGAAAATGGATCAACCCTGGATTTTAAGAAAAGAAAGCACTTTTATAGCAGATCAGACACTTTTCCTTTCCTCCTCCTGTAGGACTGCTAACCTTAGTTTGTGTGAAGACTTTAAAAGGCTAACAGGCAGGCAGATACTGGAGTAAACGACTCCTGCCACATTAAGGAGAGGGGCCCAAATCCAGCTTCTTTCATGATGTCTGTTTCACAGGACAAACCACACACTCTGAAAAAGTTATGCCCAAACACACTCCCAACCCCACTGCAACCTCAAGTACAGACACCACCGCCCAGCATGCACGTCTCTCGAACTTTAGTGATACAAGACGTCACGTTCTGGCAGGCCGGGTTCCTCAAGGCCTCACGGGGCCCCATCAGGACCCCCCAGGGTCCCCCCAGATTCCCCTCGGGTTCCCTCCGGCCCAAAGGGAGGGGCGGCGCGGGGTCCCGGCGGACAAGTGACTTCCCCAGGGCAGCTCTTTTCGTGGCATCGATTCCCCGTGGGCTGAAGCCCGTGAGCCCGTAACCTGGAGCACGCCGACCCCGGCTCGCGGCAGCACCCCGCGCGCACAGGGCCAGAGGAGCCGCAGCCGGCCTCCCCGCCACAGCACCCGGCCCCGCCAGGCCGCGGCTGACTTTACCAACCCGGCACGGCCCGCACAATCCGACGGGCATCCTTGCCATCCAGCCCACGCCGTGATCCAGAACCCGCCCGCTGACTCCAGCAGGAACCCAGAAAGCGGGGTGCCGCGACAGTCGCCACTTACACTTTCTTCTTGGCTCCCTTTTTGCCACCTTTCGTAAGGCGCTTGTTTTTGCCGACCGCCATGGTGCCGCTCGGAGAGCCAAAAGGGCGGAAGTGTAACTCGCGCGAGAACTTAGGCGCACGGGCCGGGGCGCGCCGCCGTTTGCGTGACCTTCGACCTTACGTTCTTCCTGCCTCAGAATATCGCGATAACTGAAAGAGGCGGTGGGTCTGGCTGCGACAGCGCCCTCTGGTGGTGGGAGACTGCGTCATCACCCGCTGACGCCCGGGCCTGGCTGTTTTCCGCGGCGGCGACGCCCGGAAGTAAGTTTCCGTAGACGGAGACGCCCAATGCAGGGCGCAGCTCGGGAGCGCCCCTGCAAACTTGTTTCTTTTCGAGAGCAAGGGATTTGGGGTCACAGTAGATACCGGGTTCAAATGCTAATTTCGGCCTGCTTAGCCTAGTCACCCGGCCGTGCTTAAGGCCCCCGGTATGGGGCCACCTCGGCGGCCTAGGCACTCCGGGTGCTAGAGAGGTTCTGCCTGCTGGTAGGAGGCGGTTAGTCAGGTATGTTCGCTGTGTGGACATATGTCAAGCTGACACGGATTTGTGTGCTTGGCTGTATGTGAACTTTATTGATTAAAAGTGTGGGGTGCCCCCCCCCCAAGTTCACGTCAGAGGGCTCATGCCGACATGGTGACAAAGTTTTCAGGGAGGCATTTCTCACACTGTGGCGTGAACACCCAGACGTCACTTGTTTTGGGGTTGTTTTTTTTTTTAATTTGTGCATACAGGAGCTGGGGGGTAGCCCATGGGGGTGGGGTGGGGTGAGAGGATTCACCAGAGACAGAGTGGGGAGCAGGACAGGCAGACGGACCGTAGTACACAGCTGAGGGGAGCAGTGGGGAGACAGGAGAGGTCTGCTGCGCCATGTGGGTTGCTCCCTGGCCAGAGATCAAACTCGTGCTGCAGAGGCTGCCAATAGCTTCATTGTGCTGTGCTTAACCCCTTGCGCCAGCAGGGAAGCCCTCAAATAACTTTAGGGCCCCAAAAGGACGCAGTTTTTTTTAAATGTCGTCAGCTCTTCTCATTCTTACCCTGAGGGGCAGTGGCCCCAGATATTTTCATTTTAAAATAATAATTGGATGTCTACATTTTAAATTGAAATCTCAAAATCTTTAAGTGTTTGCAACTAACCAAAAAAATTTTTTTATTTTTTTATTTTTTTTAAAGATTCGTTTATTTATGCATACAAGAGCTGGGGTACAGGCCAGAGATGCGGGGGGGAGGGGGGGTGAGAGGATTCACCAGAGACAGAGTGGGGAACAGAACAGGCAGACTGGCCGAAATACACTGCTGGGGGGAGCAGCAGGTGAGACAGGAGAGGTCTGCCTTGCCATGTGGGTATCTCCCTGCCCTGGATGGAGATCGGCTGCAGAGGCTGCAGATTGCTTCATAGTGTGGTGGTTAACCCCTTGTGCCACCAGGAAGGACCCCTCAAAAATATTTTTAATTGTAGGGGCTTAGCAAAATTCACCCTGGCTACCTGTAGCCCATTGCTTTAAGTGTGCAGTCCTGGAAATCTGGCCACACAATTTGGTGCTCAGATAGGTATATTGCGTTCCCTTCCTTCCCCACTGGAGACACACACACACACACACACACACACACACACACACACACAAAATCAGAAACCAAGTCCCGCTCCCAACCCTGCCCCCCACCCCCAGCAAGTCTGTGGTTCTTATAGTCCCTTCTAGCCCTTCTTGCCTCCACCCTCTACTCCTTTTCCCCCCACTCTCTAAAATGCTCATCCTAAATCTCCAATTCAGTCCTGTAATCTTTCAATAATTCCTTTAATCTCAATTGCTGTTTATAAAATGAAGTAAAAATATTTGTTTCACAACTATGTGAATATATTTAACACTACTGAAAACAGTTAAGATGGTAAATTTTGTGTTAGACATTTTTACCACATTAAAAAATAAATAAATTCTTAGGTGAGACTGTAAAACCACTTTCCTGAGCCTACTCCTTATACCTTTTCATCCCCACCATATCTTAACCTACACCTGGTTGGTGAATCTGGAAGTATTTCATATTCCCTGGACTGAACAGGTAGTTTTCTCTAGTCTCCATTTCTTTTCCTGCATCAGCAGACAAATACATTTTTCAAGATAGCTCAACTTCATTTTTTCTTAGAGTAAGAGGTTGATTCCCCAAACTTTCCCTTAGAACTTTTCCTCACTCCCAAAGGACCAAGCACCATTTAACTTGCTAGTAGCTATTGATCAAACCTGTCCCTTCCTCACTCTGGGCAGGAAGGCACACAGTACAGTAATTGTCTTATTTGTGCCCCATTTCTGAGCACAAACAGCCTTCAAAATATTTGTTGGATGAGCAAATAAGAGCTACACTACACTGGTGATACTTGTGAGCTTTCTTACCTTTGCGAATCAGTTCACATTTTCAAAATAATTTTGGGAACCAACATAACTAATTTTTCAATTTTACCAAACTTCAAAACAAAAACAACTACCTAGCATTGTCATTTCATTTTAAAATTACAATTTTGCCCCAACCTAAAAAAAAAAAAATCCTCTAAAAAAATCAGACCTTAAATAAATAAATCAGCTTTATGAAAAACTATAGACTTTATTTTTCTTGTCTCACTGCAGATTGGTGAAAACTAGTAGCCAGTGAAAATGAGTCTTTCCAAATATAATATTGATCTAATAAACTGTTTATTCTATATTTATAGTAATTTGACTATTTCCTAAGTAGCAGTTCACTACCTTAAAACTTTCTCAAGGGCCTCCCCGGTGGTGCAGCGGTTGAGCGCTGGGCTGCGAAGCTGCCCGCAGCCTCTGCGGCACCGGTTCGATCCCCGGCTGCTCCCCGGCCACCAGAGGAGGGTCCCACATGGTGCGCAGACCTCTCCTGCTGCCCACTGCTCCCCTCAGCAGTGTACTTCGGTCCTTCTGCCTGCTCTGCTCCCCGCTCTGGCTCTGGTGAATTCTCTCACCCTCCCGAGCTTCTGACTGTACCCAGTACATGTATAAACAAAACAAACAAATAAATAAATAAAACATGCCTCTAAAAATTTAAAAAAATTAAAAAAAAATTTCTCAATGGAAAATGTTATAGAGTATTAGGTACCGATTCCAGAATAAAAACTGAATTTGCCTTCTTCCTGCCCTCAGTGAAAGAGCCACAGGGGAGGCATTAATGAAGTCAGCTACATCTAGTATATTCTAGCTACACCATCTCCTAAGGAATTTGTCAGAGAGGTATGTATTTATAAAACCATTTTTGAAAAAAATTATATTTCCTTTATAGTAAGAATTTCAAAATTCCGACAGAATAAAATGGAACAGAAAAATGTGTGACTACCTCAAAGATAGTAAGTTGTCATTAATTTTCTTCTGTGACTTATCTATTAAATTCACCCAATGATGTTAAAATTTTGATCACTTGTGTTTTTTTATTTCTGAAAGTTCCTTTGAAAATTTCTTTTTCAATTTATGTCATTTTGTGTAATTTTTAATACACCCAGTAAGCGTAATCATAATAGTTCCACTATCTGGAGTCTCTGCCAGTCTGTTTCTGTGGTCTGTTTTTGTTCTGATTTTCCCTCATGGATCTAGTTTCCTTGTGTGCCCACTTAGATTTGGGTACTGGTCACTGTATTTGAAAACTTATTTGTGGGAATAATTTGAGGCCTAAGTTGATGACACTATCTGCCAGAAAGGATATGCATACCTCCTGCCAGAGTCCTGTGTACTTATCCAAGACGACTTTCCACTGAGCTTTTGACTTGAGGCTTCCTGAGCATCCTGTCCCAGGGGGTTCAATCCCAGCTGTAATTCTTTGACGGAACTTCCCCACTCTGGATTCAGCTCTCACCTTGAGGGTGTTGGTCTTTGAGGTCACAATTAAACGAGTGGATGATCCCCTGTTAGAGTCTGAGATTGGATCTATGTCCCTGTCACCCAGAGTGGCTATCCAAATTTCTGATTTTCTGGAACCAAAAAATACTCTTAGAGAAAATGTAACTTGGTGTTTGTTTATCTTGTTTAGTCCATGTTTTAAAATAGTTATAATTTTGGAGCATGGGGTATATATAGTAAGTCGTTGTATTTAACTAGTTGGTTAGAAATGTCTCCCATCAGATTTGAGGGGAAATTTAAAAAAATTTTGGTTTGTTATCTTAAATTTTAAAATTGGGCTTTCTAGTTATCATTCTAGTAAAAATAAATTATGAATTTTAGCTTGCTTTTCACTGATGACATCTAAAATACTTAACTGATAGACAGTATAACTGTTGCTCTCTCATCAGTACCCTTGGGTTTTCCACAATGATAGGTCATTTGAAAAGTAATTTGTCAGTATGATTCAAAAGCCATCCTGTTGCTACCTAGAAGCATATTATAAGGAAAAGACCCCAAATTGGGGGGCAAAAAACTACATATATCAAGATAGTATTCATCTTAATTATAAAATTATAAGATTAGGAAAAACCTAACTGCTATAAAAGAAGGAAATGATCAATAAATTATGATATGTCCACTTGATGGACAGCCATTATGAATTATGAATTATGTGTATAAACATTATTTAGACATAGGGAAAATGTTTATGATAAAGTGGTCAGTACTAAAACTGTATAAACAGGATAAGAACTGTATGGACATCTAGTAGCCATACCTTCATAGCAGGATTAGAGAAAAATGCACATTTCAGGCAGGAACTACTAGAAATTAATGTTATTGCAACAGGGTGGTCCCCAGGAAAGGGGGAGGTTCCCTGCCCCACCCAAGGGAGGGTGGAGCTGAGCAGGAAGAGGAGAAGCTGAAGAAGAGACTGAGGAAGGAAGCAGGATGGAGCCAGGAGACCTGGAGGAGGCGCGTGGAGCCTAGAGACACGTGAAGAAACTGCGCTTGTCTTTTGGTCGTGGACTGGGTGACACAGATGTGGGTGAGACCCGTGGAGAGGTGACAATGGCAGCTTTTATCTGGATGTTGATTTTGCTCTTTTCCTTCCGGGCTTGTCTGGTTGTTTGTGACCCTTTTCTGTGGGTCCCCACTGGAAGATGCTTTAGACTTGTAGCAGGCTTTGGGGCCTTGTTCTGGGCCAATCCCATATGGATGGAGTTTTACCCACGAGGGGACGGGTAACTTTGGGTGCTTCATTTAGAAACTAGACTCTTTGCCTTACCTGTATTGTTTCCTAATTTTATTAAAGTTCCTTCCCATTAAAGTCTCATGTGTTTTGTGTTGATGCGGCGGATGGCAAAACCCATTTAGAATAGGCAGGTTTGCGGGGTTTGGGCTGCCCCTCTCTCTGTCCTATAACATTATCACATTTCATTTGGGTTTTATGACCCCTGTGAGTCCTTTTACCAATCGGTTCCTTTTCCCCTACCTCTCAATGTCTGACTAGTCCAATCCTTCACCAAGTGCCTCCTGTCACCAACTGAGTCCTATCCCCTATCATTTTTAGAAATTGATCCTGTTGCCTTCTTTAGATAATGTGGGGACTTGCAAGTGACAGTCAGTAAGGACTCTGGATGTTTTTCTGTATGGACCGAGAAGCCATTGGAGGACTTTGAACAGTCACACTGGCACTTGTTTGGAGAATACAGAATAGCAGAGCAAGAGCAGAGTCAAGAAGTAAAAGACATGATGATAGCTTGGCTTGGGGAGGTAGAGGAGGAAGTGCAGAGGGTGGGGAACAGTGGAAATGGAACCCCACACTTGGAGACTAAGATGCAAATGTGTCCTCTGTAGTTGAGAGATGCAGTTGCCCTGGGTGGAGGCTTGCACTGACAACTTGGTTGTACTTTGAAGATAGGAGCCAATAGAATTTGCTGATTAATTGCTCTGGGAAGGAAAGGAGGAATCAAATATAATATAATTATGTTGTATTAGAATGACTTTTTTTTTTTTTTTTTTTTAGTGCTTAGCTACACCATCCCCTTTTGAGGAGAAGACAAAGAATTATAAATATCTTTCTCTGTGTACTAGTCATACATGAGTGAATGACTCAATCAGCCAATAGACGAATCCTGATTAATATTTTACTTTATAGATTACCCATTTTCTTTGGGAATTTAGCTTTTCTCCTTGTTTCACTGTTTACAAAGTGAAAATAATGTATAATGAGTTCTCATTAGAGGTGTTCTAATGGGATTATTGAAATCTACTCTAGGTCAGTGCTTCCTAAAGTAAAAGTCATCAGTATATTTACAAGTCAACAAGCTATGGAAAGTTGGGACTGACATAAGGAGCTTTTGACAGAATGAAATCAATTGTGTCACTAACCAGGATGTTTAGTGTAGCTGAACCCCCCCCACCCCCCACCCCCCCTCCCATAGTAAAACTTTATCTATTAAGGAAGTAGTACATTGATTTGCATTCTGGCATAAGCTCCTTATCTTGTTGCCAACTGGCACCTTTCTTGCAGCTACAACAAAGGATGAGCTGGCTTCCCTGAGTGCTGCAGAATATCTTGTTAGGCCTGCCAAACATATTATTTTTTTTAAAGATTTATTTATTTATGCATGCAAGAGCTGGGGTACAGACCAGAGATGCAGGGGGTGAGAGGATCCACCAGAGACAGAGTGGGGAACAGAACAGGCAGACCGACTGAAGTACACTGCTGAGGGGAGCAGCGGGCAAGACAAGAGAGGTCTGCTGTGCCATGTGGATTTCTCTCTGGCCGGCCGGGGATCCAACTCCTGCTGCAGAGGCTGCAGATTGCTTCATACTGCGGTGCTTAACCGCTTGCGCCACCAGGGAGGCCCATTGACAAACATATTAAAGGCCTGGCAAGATTCTTAAAAGTCCCAAGATGATCTTCAGAGTTGCATAGGGAAGATGAAGTCTTTGAAAATGAGAAAATTAAGTTTCTGAAAGGACTTTGAAAAAGTTTAAAGGCAGCATGACGTAATGGAAAGAACTTGTATTTTCAGTTCAAATATGGTTTCAAATCACTGCTCTGTCACTACTATGTGACCTTATATTGTCTTGGTTTTCTCACCAATAAGGGGGATTAATTCCTATCTACTGTAGTTAGTATAAGGTTTAAATGACTCAGCAGTCACCAGAAGTGCAGTGTAGCGTGGAGATTAGCCTGTAGTAAGCACTCAGTAAATATTAACTTCTCTATTCCAAATAAATATCAGATATATTATCTCGCTTTCTCTCAGCTGCCCATGAACACACACATCAATATCATCCTTCTATCCTTAACTTTGTAAAACGGCTGCTGTTGCCCTTTTGGGAGTTGTTTCCTAAGCCTACCTGTCCGCTGGTTTCTCATTGGTGGCAGATACAACTAAGGGGCTTGTTCCAGGAAACAAAACAAGAGAAGAGATGGAAAAGTGAGATTAAATCTGTACACAGGGCCTCCCCTTGTGGCGCAGTGGTTGAGCTCTGGGCTGCGAGGCTGCCCACAGCCTCTGCAGCGCTGGTTCTTTCCCCAGCCACCAGTGAGGGTCCCACAAAAAATAAATAAATAAATAAATCTGTACACACTGACACTGCTGTCATTACAAAAGTATGGTGATGTAGTCAGGCTAGATTCCTTATTACCATTGCCCTCACTGAGACCAACACCCATTCAGAGGACAAGCATCTTTTTTTTTTAAATCCCGACACCCATTGTTCTTGCTCTTCTTAGGTGGGAATTGAAACCATGTTCCCTGTGCTATAAATGGTAGAACTTCCTTCCAGTCAGCATTTCAAAAAATGAAAATCTAGGGTTCAAGTCTAGTTTTGTCACTGTTTGGTATCATATAGATCTGGGCTCAGCCTCGCCTTACCACCTAGTATTTGAACATCATGAGTTTTTCATCTTTCTGAACTTCTTTCCTCACTCTGTTGGAAGCTCAACTCAAGGCTGCCAGTTTTCACAATTCCAGGGAGCACCACTCACATGACAGGACTGAGGCAACACTGGTTCCAAAACTTTAACATGACTTCAATAATAGTGACAAAGATATTAGTGTAATGTTGGCTTCATAGAACGTGTTTGGTATTGTCCCTTCCTTCTCAATTTTTTGGAAGAGTTTGTGAAGGATAGGCACTAATTCGTCTCTGAATGTTTGGTAGAATTCATTTGTAAATCCATCAGGTCCTGGGCTTTTGTTTTTGGGGAGGTTTTTGATTACCATTTCAATTTCGCTGCTTGTAATTGGTCTGTTTAAGTGTTCTATTTCTTCTTTATCTAGCTTTGGGTGATTGTAGAGTTGTAGGAATTTGTCCATCTCCTCTAGATTGTTGAACTTGTTTCCATATAACTGTTCATAGTAGTTACTTATTATTCTTTTGATTTCTGCTGTGTCCGTTATAAATCTAACAAAAGAGGTAAAGGACCTATACAAAGAAAACTATAAAACACTGTTAAAAGAAATAGAAGAAGACACAAAGAAATGGAAAGACATCCCCTGCTCATGGATTGGAAGAATAAACATTATTAAAATGGCCATCCTACCAAAAGCAATATACAGATTCAATGCTATTCCAATCAAAATCTCAATGGCATTCTTCAAAGAAATAGAACAATTATTGATGAAATTCATATGGAATCATCAAAAACCCCGAATAGCCAAAGCTCTACTGAAAAAAAAAGAAGGAAATGGAGGCATCACACTCCCAGACTTCAAACTATACTACAAAGCCATAATCATCAAAACTGCATGGTATTGGAACAAGAACAGACATACAGACCAATGGAATCGAATAGAAAATCCAGAAATAAACCCACAGATTTATGGTCAACTAATCTTTGACAAAGGAGCAAAGACTATGCATTGGAGCAAAGAAAGTTTGTTCAATAAATGGTGCTGGGAAAACTGGGTCGCTACATGCAAAAGAATGAAGCTTGACCACTACCTCACACCATACACAAAAATCAACTCAAAATGGATTAAAGAACTAGACATAAGACCTGAAACCATAAAATACATAGAAGGAAATATAGGCGAAACACTACGGGATTTGCACATCAAAGACATCTTTACAGACACATCACCCAAAGCAGTGATAGTGAAGACAAAGATAAACAGCTGGGACTATATCAAATTAAAGAGCTTCTGCACAGCAAAAGAGACAATAACAAAAACAAAGAGAAACCCCACCAACTGGGAGAACATTTTTGCACCCAACACTAATGATAAAGGACTGATCACAAAAATCTGCAAAGAGCTGATGAGACTCAGCAACAACAAAGAAAATAATCCAGTCAAAAAATGGGCAGAAGAGCTAAAAAGAAACTTCTCTGAAGAGGAAATGCAAATGGCCAACAGACATATGAAAAAATGTTCAACATCACTTGTAATCAGGGAAATGCAAATCAAAACTACCATGAGATACCATCTCACACCAGTGAGAATGGCACGTATTAAAAAAACTAGCAACAACAAATGTTGGCGAGGGTGTGGAGAAAAAGGAACTCTTCTGCACTGTTGGTGGGAGTGCAAACTGGTCCAACCACTATGGAGAGCTGTGTGGAGATTTCTGGACCTACTAAACATAGAGCTTCCATATGATCCAGCAATTCCACTCCTAGGTATTTACCCAAAGGACACAGAAACATCAATTCCAAAGAGCACCTGCACCCCTATGTTTATAGCAGCACTGTTTACAATAGCTAAGCTTTGGAAACAACCCAAATGCCCAAAAATAGATGACTGGATCAAGAAGATGTGGTACATATATACCATGGAATATTACTCAGCATTCAAAAAAGATAAACACATGCAATTTGCAGCAACATGGATGGCGCTGGAAGGGACCATGCTCAGCGAAATAAGCCAAAAAGAAAAAGAAAAATACCGGATGGTCTCACTCATAGCAGGAATCTAGAAAACTTAAATAAGGGACCAGGAAAATGAATATAAGAAAGTGAAAATCAAAATCAACAAAAAACTATGAACCAGAGACACTTTTTGGGGGGTAGGGGGCAGGAGGGGAAGGATTGGGGTCAGAATGGGGCGTTTGCAATTGTATGGGGGAATATAAAAATAAAATTTAATATTAAAAAAAAATAAAAATAAATAAACATGCTATATATGAAAAAAAAAAAAAGTGACAAAGACAAGGTAGGAATTACTCCTTTATGTGGCAGTCCAAGTGTATACAGTCCAGGGCTGATGCCTAGGATCCAGGACACTGGGGGGCTTAGATTCCCAAGGCTTCACCAGTCTTACTATCCCACCATTCGTAATGTGTTGCTTTCACCTGTGTGGTGCAAGAGGAACAGTCACCAGTTATTCCAGCAGGGAGCAGGAAAAGCAAAGACGGCACGTTCCTTTCCTCGCAGAACAGTATCCACAAGTTCCACATATCCACTCTGCTCATATCACTTTGGAGTCAACTCCCAGCCTGAAAAATGTAGACTTTTGCTGTATAACTATGTGCCTCTCCAAAAGTTTTATTACTTTGCAAGAAGGGAAGAATGGGTAGTTAGTAATAATTTCTCTCTGCCTTGTAAAGTTTTTATGAAAATGAAATGCATAGCTGTTGCAACACCACACTGACAAAGAGGTGGGAGTTGTGGAGCAGGCTACACAATGCAGGATGCTGCTGAAGAGCAAGATCCTGGCCTTTTTATTGACTCACAGCATTGCTTGTAAGGGGGAGGAGCAAAAGGAAAGGGGAAGGAGAATAAAGAAAGGGAAGAATGTAGAAGATCAGGGATTGTGAGTCTGCCCTCCAGGCACTTCTTATCTGCTTGATGACTTGGTGTTGTCATTGAGATCAAGCCCTAATTCCCTCCCAACTCCCTGGTTTTAATCTTATCAACAAGGTGTTCCAATGATCAACTTCTGGGGCCCCTTGTCATACATCGTTCCTCAGCCCTCATCCCCCACCCCGGGCGTTCCTGGTCATACCTTGTGATGCATATCCTTCCTAGCAAGATCCAGCTTTGTGCTCTTGTTTGATTTGAAAAGGCACCTTGCAGGGTTGGGGTCCTGTACATAACTGACCAGGCCATTTTGACCTTGCTTAGGATTTAGAACAAAATAGTGGCTGAACAGGCTGCTTAGGAGTAGCAGACCCACATGTAGCAAAGTGACACAAAGTAGATGGTAAAAAAATGTTTATTTCCTTTCTAACTTTCTTACTCTCCTAACCCTTTTACTCAAAATGGAAACTTGTTTCCAACATTAGCATTACATTAACAGCAGATCAGTAAGAATTATGTAAGAATGATACAGACTTTAAATTCATTTTTCTATTAAAATGTGTAGCACTAGGAGGGGGCCTCTATGGTGGCACAGAGGGCTATTGCCTTAAAGATTTATTTATTTATGCACACAAGAGCTGGGGTGCAGGGCCTCCCCTGGCGGCGCAGAGGTTGAGCGCTGGGCTGTGAGACTGCCCACGAGGGTCCCACAAAAAAAAAAAAAAGAGGTGGGGTGCAGGCCAGAGGTGCAGGGTGGTAGGGGTGGTGAGAGGATTCACCAGAGACAGAGTGGGGAGCAGAATAGGTGGATCTACTGAAATACACTGCTGAGGGGAGCAGCAGGTAAGATAGGAGAGGTCTGCTGCGCCATGCAGATCATCTCCCACCTCCTGGGGATCGAATTCGTGCTGTAGTGGCTGCTGATAGCTTGACAGTGCTGCAACTTAACCCCCTGCGCCACCAGGGGAGGCCTGGTGATGAGTAAATATATGTGAGCAATTCAGGGGGCCCCAATATAGGGGTCCTAATGATAGTTAACTTGATCTGTCACTTAAGGAATAAGTCAGTGTTAAAAAGAAAAAAGATTCCCTCCAAATTCTGGTATTGTTAAATAGGGGGCGTGAAGAGGTGCTATAGACTCTGCCCTCAAGAATCTTATGGCTTAGTGCTAAAGAGATTAAGTAATATAGGCCTATACACTGAAGCATTACCTAAACTATGTGGATTCTATTCAGTGACACCTTCAAGTGGTTCTAGTAAAGTAATGCATGTACTATCATAAAATCCATCGATAGTCAAGTCAAATTACAAAGCCTTCAAAAACACCATACTTGTTATTTGAGCTTTTGGTCAGAGTGAATTCAAGTACACACTTTCTACTGTCTTGTTCTGAAATCTGTATCACATGAGGTCTCCTCTTAAATAGCATGGAGAGCTTCCTCTTATTCATTATAACAAGAGTTCTATTTGTAAATCACATATTCACTCAATACTGTTTTCTAGCTGCATGGAAACTTTAGTCTTCTCAGTAGGTCTATTTTGAGACTTCTCAAAAAATTGTGATACTGTGTAATTTGCAATTAAATGACATGGCTTCAATCCCAGTGTTCCCACCAACTAGTTGTGTGATCCTAGGAAGTCACTTAATCCTCAAAGCTTCAGGTTCCTATAAAATGGAGATAGAAATTCCTACCCTAACCATCTCATAGGATTATTGCCAGGTGATCAGTAAAAATAAAAAAAATATAAACAACAATGATTTTTTTTTAGCTGATATAATTTCAGGCCTTGAGCATAAACCAGTATTTAGATGGTATTTAAGTTGCCACTTTATTCTGAGCTCTTCAAAAGATGAACTCACACAGAATTATTCTTTTTTTTCTGCTACACTACCACACAACTTCATGTTTTCTATTCCTATTCCTGTTTTTGCCAATTTCCTTCTTAGTGATTGCTAAAGTGAGAAGTAGCTTAAATTATTTAAACCCTTAGAAGCACACTGAAGTTACTGAGAGATCAAGTAGCTGCTTTTGTTATATTATTGCAATGGAGTGAAAATTAACATTGTGGAACTCCTGACCCAGTGGTAGGATTATTTACATTGTTTAATTTAATCTCTTTTAGTCCTCACAAATAAACTGTAGGGCGGATTATTACATTAGGAAACAAGATTCAGTGGTTAGTGACTTGCTTCAAATTGCAAAACTGTGAGCCAAGAGCTGGGATGCATATCCAAATTTGATTATAAAAATTAAATTTTTTCTCCAAAAGATTCCCCAGTTGGTGTTGATTCTGGTGATCTGGGGTCCATGTTTTAAGAAACACTGGGCAAAATTCTGTTGCTTATCATCTAACATTTATAACGTGGTATTCAACATTGAATTGGAAACCTAATATATACTGATGAGAGAATAATTTAGAGCACTCCTTTTAAAACATATACACTCTTGGGCCTCCCCGGTGGTGCAGCGGTTGAGCGCTGGGTTGTGAAGCTGCCCGCAGCCTTTGCAGTGCTGGTTCGATCCCTGGCTGCTCCCTGGCCACTGGAGGAGGGTCCCGCATGGCGCGCAGACCTCTCCTGCCGCCCGCTGCTCCCCTCAGCAGTGAACTTCGGTCCTTCTGCCTGCTCTGCTTCCCGCTCTGACTCTGGTGAATTCTCTCACCCTCCCGCGCTTCTGACTGTACCCAGTGCTTGTATTAATAAATAAATAAATAGATAAATCTTTTTTAAAAAATAAATAAATAAAATAATAAAACATATACACTCTTTTTTTGTAAAATAAAAAAAATAGGAAGAACAAAAAAACACATGAGACATACAGAAAACAAAGATGAAAATGGCAAGTATAAATCCAATCCAATAACATTACATGTAAATGGTTAATCAGTCACATAAAAAAGCTGGCATTGTTAGATTGAATTTATTTTAAAAAAGACCCAACTGGGGCCTCCCCATTGGCGCAGTGGTTGAGCACTGGGCTGCGAAGCTGCCCGCAGCCTCTGCAGGGCCGGTTTGATCCCCAGTCGGGGGCAAGGGTCCCACATGGCGTGCAGACCTCTCCTGCCGCGCCTGCTGCTCCCCTCAGCAGTGTCCTCCGTCTGTCTGCCTGTTCTGCTCCCTGTTCTGGCTCTGGTGAATTCTCTCACCCTTCTGCGCTTCTGACTGTACCCAGTGCTTATATAAATAAATAAACAAATCTTAAAAAAAAAAAAAAGATCCAACTGTATAATACCTACAAGAGAACATTTCATTTCAAATATATAAATAGGAAGTTTAAAAAATAGAAAAGAGTATATCATGGAAAGAGCAAAAGAGAACTAGAGTGACCATACAGACATACTTTGGAGATATTGTAGGTTCAGTTCAACACCACTGTAGTAAAGCAATAAATAAAGGAAGTCATTAAATTTTTTGGTTTCCCAGTGCATCTAAGTTTCTTCCACTATACTGTACCCTATACTATAGTCTGTTTATGCAATAGCATTATGTAAAAAAGTGTACATATTTGTAAAATGCTTTTATTACTAAAAAAATGCTAACCATGCACCTTCAGTGAATTACGATCTTTTAGCAGGGGGAGGGCCTTGCCTTAAGTAGATAGCTGCTGACTGATCAGGGTAGTGCTTGCTGAAGTTTGGGGTGTCTGTGGCAATTTTCAAAAATAAACCAACAACGATGTTTGCCATATCATCTAACTCTTCCTTTCAGGAAAGAGTTCTCTGTAGCATGTGATGCTATTTGATAGTATTTTGTCTTTCAAAATTGGATCCAGTTCTCTAAAACCCTCCACCAAGCAGTTGGACTTTCACTGTGCTGAGAATCAGAGAGGAGCTGGAGTATTTTGTCTTTCAAAATTGGATTCAGTTCTCTAAAACCCTCCACCAAGGAGTTGGACTTTCACTGTGCTGAGAATCAGAGAGGAGCTGGGAACTGAAACAACAGAGACTAGCACTCCAGGAGGGGATGTGCAGGTGTTTGGCTGGGAGTCACTCTGTTACATTCTGGAGTGAGAATTCACTCCAGGGCTCTCCTGTAGGAAGGAACAGTTACCTCTGCACCTGGGAGGTAGACAGGCCTAGACACCAAAGTTGAAGAAGAATGAGCCTTCTCGTCACAGGAGAGTATCTAGGTTCACTTTACTCTTTCTTCATTTCCCTCGTATTATCCCTCAGCTTTGGTGAAATCTTATTTGTATGTATCAGCCTGGTTTTAACTAGGCCACAGTGAGTTAACAGCTTGCCCTCCTTTGACCAGAGACTAAACGTGGAAAGTAGGTCCCGTTGGGACTATCCCTTTGGTGGCGGCACTACTGGGGCTTCCAAAAGGAAGGTGAAACTCAGGACATTAAAGCTGGGGCCGAAGCAACTTTGACATCATTTTCCAAAGGATGGTCTCCTTCCCTCCACTACCGGGAAAGGAGCAGCAGAGGATGATTTATTTTGAAGGGGCCATTAGAACAGTGTTTTTCAAACAGCAGGTCAGGCCCACTAATAGGTCACAAAATAAATTTAGTGGCTGTCAATCAGTCAAACAGTCAATCACGACTGTTTTTAAAGGAAATGAAACAGCAATTATTTTGTAGTTAGAAAGTTTATTATTTCATGAACTTTTGTTTCAATTTAGAGAAACATGAGTCACTGTGTAGAATGTATCTCTTACTATGGGTTATGATCAGTAATGTTTGAAAACCATTGCTATGAGCACATATCTAGTGAAATCAGCTAGAGTTATCAAAATGGGGTCCTTGCAATTTCACTGCATTTTTTTGTTCACTTTGAACATTCAGATGTTTCTCTGCCGATGGGCAGTGACTCTTTACCTGAAAGATTGCCAGTTGTGGTGTCAGAGGCAGTGAACTACTAGTAACTCATCATCCTTTAATTGCTTGTCTTTTGTGGTCTTTCTTGGGATGCTAGATAAGTTCAAGTGTCGTTTGCATAATTTAATTACCTGTCTTTCTGGAATCAAGACAAGTTACAATGTCCCCTCTACACCCCCTTCTCTCTTGAGTTCAATAGTATTTATACCTTTAATTCTGAACCTTAATCATACTGAATTACATGTGACTAAATGGTTTCATATGTGTATGCCATAGTTAATGTGAATTCACTTATCTCCCAGACATTTTTCATCACTTTATAAATTTGGCTTACATGCCAGGTACTCAGATATTCATTTCCTTGCTTACACAGAAGGGCAGTAGCACTGCAGTTATGACTTCATGGCTTTGGAAAAATAAAATTCTTTACCAAAGCATGAAGAAAAACCTAACTGATATCTTTTGAATAACATCAGTCAATCATTATGACTTATAATAACTTATAGACAATTTAAGGGGAAACTAAGGAAATTCCAACAAAAGTAAAATTAGATCTTACTAGGCATAAATAGTTGACTGACATTTAATTTATCCCAGATGACTAGACCAAACCAACCATGATTTATTGTATTCTCTTGCCAGCATTTGGCTCCAGGTAGACATGTCACCAATTATGCCAAATTCTTAGAAATACTTCCTCACTCCTAAAAGTGGGCTTCTTTATGTGGATGTTGGGATGTCTGGGTTATGATGCCAAGAATTTCTGCTATCATCTTTCTGTTGTTTGAGGATGAAGCTGCTTACCTGCAGGATGAAGTGTTATCTGCAAAATGACATAAAAAGGAATAGAAGAACCCTGGATTCTTCATGACATTGTTATACAACTACATCTATCAACCCTGCCCTGCCTCTGAACTTCCTTGTTACATGACACAGTAAATTTCCTTATTGTCTGAGTCTTATGTACAGTGTGAGTAGGTTTTATTAATTATTTACAGACAAAGCATTCTAACTAAATGTTAATGCCACTTGGTAATACTGATTTTCCCCAGATGCTAATAGAACGCTTTCTGTAACCCATCCTGTACTTTCCAAGTCCTTAGAGAATTTTCTGGAAAATACATGTGAATTTAAAAGTTTAGAAACTCACCCACATACTCAGGCCTCAGTGTATTGTCAGGATTAGTTTTGTCAAAAGCTGCTATTCGCTTCTGTTCAGCCTGGTACTCACTGACTTCCACTGCAGACTGACTAAGTTTCAGAATTTCTTTTTTTTTTTTAATTATGCATACAAGGACTGGGGTATAGGCCAGAGGTATGGGAAGGTGAGAGGATTCACCAGAGACAGAATGGGGAGCAGAACAGGCAGATCTACTGAAATACACTGCTGAGGGGAGCAGAGGGCATGAAAGGAGAGGTCTGCTGTGCCAGGTAGCTCCCTGACCAGGATCTAACCCATGCTGCATTGGCTGCCAATAGTTTCATAACACTTAACCCCTTGCACCACCAAGGAGGCCCTTGTTTCAGAATTTCTTTCCTTAAAAGTCCCTGAGTATCGAGCTCTTGTTTGTAGCTGATACCATATCTGTTACTTAAACTCTGCTTACTTTCTGACATCTTTGACTAGACTGCTTAAGTAGGTTTCTGATCACATATTCCTTTTCTTCTTGATTGGATTACTGACAAAAGTTGAAGATTACTTTCAAGCTTACCTTCAAGAGCTCTCTTCTTAAGCTCACTTTCCTACCTGAACTCCTGATCCTTGCCTTCCCTGATTTTCTGTACCTTCACTCACTTAAAACATTACTGGTAAAGTGTATTTATAAAAAGGAAATGAGTACCCCAAAGTACGTTGGCGAACTATTAGCAGGAGTGGCCAAAATAGTGGTTCATAGTTTCTTATGCCTGTTTTTTTTCTTGAGGGAAGAAGAATTTACAAGCTGCTAACTTTGTATGCTCTGCATGAACTGTTGTTAAAAATTCAGATGTGTATTGAATTTAGTTTTTGTTAGTACTAACAATTCCAAAGAGAAACGAGAAAATAACCAGAAAGGTTTATTTCAAGAGCAAGTTTTATTAATTAAAATATCATTAGCAATAGTTCAGTATATAAAGTTAATAACTTCTTTAATATAGCCATTTGTCATTTATTGGCACAGCCCATTAACCTGAGTAATCAACTTTGTTTTCCCTTCAGTTCCAGTTAGTCAGGTTTAGGGGTATGCATAAATTTTTCTCTGGCTTGTGTTTGTAAAAATAACTCATAGCAGACTGCTTTATGTGCATTTTTACATATAAGGAAAAGTTAAAATATATTACAGTCTTTATTCTTATATGTGAAATTTAATTTCCTACCCATCAAAATATTTTCTTTTTAATTAGTTATCAATTATGTTCTCTTGTTCTTGTAAAACATTCCTGAATTACTTTCCTACCTGCTATTAAATTCTATAAAACTGTTCATTATGTGTTAAGAAAACATTAGTGTAGATCTAAATCTCCAAAGGCTTTTTAAAAAGGAATTTATCATCAAAATTTAATAAAAATCTTGTGCTTGGACACTACAAAAAAAAAAAAAAAAAGACCACACAAAGAATGGGAGAAAATATTTTGCCAATCATATATCTGATAAGGAACTTGCAACCAGAATATAGAAAGAGTTCTTAGACTCAGTAATCAAAAGACAAATAATCCAGTTTTTAAAAAGGCCAAGTATGGGTGGAACTGAAGAAGATTATGGTAAGCGAAATAAGTGAGGAGGAGAAAGACATTGGATGATTTCATTTGTGGAATACAGAGAAATGAAACAAATGAACGGACAAAACTAAACCACAGCAAACCCTAGAACTATGTCTGCAGAATTAAGGTTACTAGATGTGAGGGAGGGCGGGTGAGGAGGAAGGAAGCACCTAGTGATCTAGGTAAAGGCCTCTAGGATGCATTCGTGGTGACATACGTCTGAGAAAGTATGAACACATTCTCCTCAATCAAATACAGTGTTGTAAACCAGTGTTGCCTCCATATAAATAAATACATAGGTAAATGCATTGGAAAAAGTGAATAAATAAAAATGGACAAAGATTTCAAATGGACATTTCTCCGAAGAAGTTATACAAATGACCAAAGCCTGTGAAAAGCTTCTCAACATCATTCGTCATACGAAAATGCAAATCAAAACCACAGTGAGATACCTCTTCACTCCTAGTAGGATAGAGGCTTGTAATAAAAAAAGACAGTAACTAGTTTACGTCTATTATAAACTGATGATTTAGAGAAATTGGAACTCTCATATATTGCTCTCCTACTTGGGACTGGAAGTTCCTAGAATAGTTAGACATGGTTATTACATGAGCTAGCAATTCCACTCCTGGGTATACCTAAGAGAATTGAAAATGTGTCCACAGGTATTATTAGCAGAATTATTCATAATAGACAAAAAGTAAAAACTACCCAAAAGCCTGCCAACAAATGAATGGATAAACAACATGTGGTACATTCATACAATGAAATATTATTGGGTTATTTTGTGAACCGAATGTTTGTATCTCCTGTAAATTCATATATTGAAACCTTTATCCCCAGTGTGATGATATTAGGAGGTAGGCCCTTTATGTGGTAATTAGGTTTAGATAAGAGTGCAGCCCCGGTGAGGAGATTATTGCACTCAAAAAAAAAAAAGAGACGGTGGAAATTTCTTTGCTGTGTGAGGATATGATGAGAAGGTGACCATCTACAAATCAGGAAAAGGGCTCTCACCTAGAACCCTGCAATCAATTGGCTTGGATTTTGCGGCCTCTAGAAGAACTATGATAAATAAATGTCTGTTTTTTTAATCAACTTAGACGAGAGCCTTTTGTTATAGCAGCCCAAGCTGATTAAGATTGTGAAGCGTGAAGTAATGGATACATGCTCTACATGGAGAAACATTGAAAACATTACATTAACTGAAAGAAGTCAGACACAAAAGCCACATATTGTATGATTCTTTTTTATTATTGTATCATTCTTTAGATGAAATTTTCAGAATAAATAAATCCAGGGTTGGAAAATAGGTTAGTGATCGCCAGGGACTGGGAGAAGACAGGAATGAGGACTGACTGTTAATGGTTTGAGATTTCTTTCTTGGGTGATAAAAATATTCTAAAATTAGATGGTGGGGATGGAGATAAACTGAGCAAAGACACTAAAAGTTATGTAATTGTAATTTGAAAGGGTGACTTGAATGGTATGTGAACTATATCTCAGTTAAAATAAAATAAGTTCTATCTATGTCGTGTTAGTAACAAAACTTTAATTTCAGAAATAGAATCAGGGTAAGACATATGTAGAAAAATATCAATAGTCAACAATGATGAATCATCCAAATTTACATTTTACTCTCTCAAATTTTTTCCCTATGATTTATATACACTTTTCCCCTAAGTACTGTTCTCTGCATTGAGATAACAATTATCTTTGAAAATAACCCTCCCTGCAAAAAAAAAAAAAAGTCCATCTATTATAGGGCAGCCCCGATACAAAACAGGTTGCCTGACTGTGGGTCCTCACCCACGCTCTTTAAAGGACTTATCAATGCTCTACTGCAGGCACACAGGAAAGGTTAATAAAAGGTTTATTTACAAGGGAAGGGCAAATGAGGAAATGTATAGTTCAGGAAGAAAAGTGGGAGACAAAGTTTAAAATGTGTCCTACCTGATCCAACGATCTGGAATCCCAAATGGCTCTCTGAGAGCTGGCTGCAAGCCAGGAGCCGTGAAGCCAGGAGGCGAGCTCAGAGCGAGCCCCACCAAGGCCCACGTGTTTGGTTTTTATACCCAACCTGGCTGCTTAACTCCACCCTCAGGTCCCAGCCACCTTCCCTTTGGTGGTGACGGGATTTGTCTTTCCCAATGTCTTGATGGCTTTGGTCTCCTGTGGGGGTGGAGTCCACAAAGCCTGCATGGAATTAGCTCAGGACATCCCTTCCCCTAACACATCTATTGCCACTAACTGGGGGTAGAGTCAAAATTAGCACTCATATTTATCTGTTCCAGCCAGTGTTTCCAAAGTCAAAAGGATTTCAAAAGGGAGCCAAGTGTCAGTTATCATCTAAATAATGCACTTTCAGCCTTTTTTTTTTAAAAATAGGAGTTTTAAAAAGAGAGAAACTGTAGGAGCTATTAGGTTTTTCTTTTAAATTTGTCACCGTTCCTTAGCAAGTGTAGATGAGAATTCCATGAATCATGAATGATGGAAGAAATACAAATGATTGCTCAACTTTACTGAAAGATTGTGAAAGAACTAGAACTCCTATTACACAGGAATCCTTGAATGAACTAAGGATATTAGGGTGGGAAAAAAGTAAATTTAAGGAGGCATATGATAGCTACCTTCAGGTATCTTAAGCTCCTATAGAAGAGCTACTAGAAACCTAGAATTTAAGGTATTCTGTTTTATAGATCAGAAAACTGAGGCTCATAGGGGTTATGATTCTGGTCTGGCATTTCATGGTTAACCTGAGAATCCAACCATGGATGCCTGAATCAAAAGCAATTGTACATTTTGTCACTCCAGGGATATATAGGTAAAAATTATAAGAAGACCAACTTCAATTAGTTTTGGAAAAAGAACTCTTTAAAAAAATGTGTACTTTTGTGTGGTGTAGTGGGTCCCTGATACTGGAAGTGTTGTAGAGCAGCCCCGATACAAAACGGGGTGCCTGACTGTGGGTCCTCACCCACGCGCTTAAAAGGACTTATCAATGCTCTACTGCAGGCACACGTGAAAGGTTAATAAAAGGTTTATTTACAAGGGATGGGGAAATGAGGAAATGTACAGCTCAGGGAGAAAAGTGGGAGACAAAGTTTTAAATGACTCCTACCCGATCCGCCGATCAGGAATCCCAAAATGGCACTCTGAGAGCTGGCCGCAAGCCAGGAGCCGTGAAGCCAGGAGGCGAGCCATAGCGAGCCCCCCCAAGGCCCACGTGTTTGGTTTTTATCTTTTTTTTTTTTTTTTTTTTTATAGAGGCATGTTCCATTTATTTATTTGTCTGCTTGTTTGTTTGTTTTGTTTATACATGCACTGGGTACAGTCAGAAGCGCGGGAGGGTGAGAGAATTCACCAGAGCCAGAGCGGGGAGCAGAGCAGGCAGAAGGACCGAAGTACACTGCTGAGGGGAGCAGCGGGCGGCAGGAGAGGTCTGCGCGCCATACGTGTTTGGTTTTTATACCCAACCTGGCTGCTTAACTCCACCCTTAGGTCCCAGCCACCTTCCCTTTGGTGGGGATGGGATTTGTCTTTCCCAATGTCTTGATGGCTTTAGTCTGGAGTGGACGTGGAGTCCACAAAGCCTGTATGGGATTAGCTCAGGACATCATTTCTCCCTAAAAGAAGTGGTTAAAATAATCAAATTGTGTATCTGCTTAATTAAACACTAAGTTGAATCAGATTAATTCCACACTTCCAGCCAACTTTGAGTTGTGTTTCCATATTAATTTTCAGATTATAAGCAATATAAAACAGACCAATATTTACCATGGCAGTAAAAAACAGAATTTCAGAATCTTAAACACAAAAATAAAATTCACTGTATAGAAATAAATAATACATTTCCATTAAGGGATACCAGAATTACCTGCAGGCACAGTAACTGTTATCAAAATAAGAGTAAAGTTCTGAAAACAAAGACTTTTTACTTCTCAAGAAATAAAAGGGAAAGGAAGAGCATATATTTTTAGATTTGAATTATTTGTAGAAATGGAAAGGGTGACTATCGTGAAATATACCCATGAAATGGGGTAGAGAACATATTCTCATCCTATTTACATCATAATGATCAGGTTTAGGAGTTACCAGTATGGGAGAGTGGGTGATCATTGTGGAAATTCTGTGTATAATTCTCTCTAAGGATAATTAAAAATCAGAAGATGGATAGGCTAAGAGATAATTCCTACAATTAAAGCTCTCTATATACAGCTTCAGCGTGTGTCACCGGCACTTTGACTCACACAATAAGACAACAAGGACTTAAACAGCTTGAGTAAAGCAAAGATTGCAAGTTTCACTTAATAATTATATTAGAAGTTCTTTTTAAAAGAACAATTGTGAATGCTTTTTCATTTACCAGATCCTCAGGAAAAAAAAAAAAATTACTCTGTGATTCAAATTGCTTTTTAGTTATAATTATTTTCCCTGTGAAATACTTTGATAAGTACTGAAACATTAGTTAGAAATAAATTCACAACATTTGTAAACCCAGACACTCAAATTCATGATAGAAAGCAGCCTTTTCCAGCTCAATAATGGCAACTGAATTTTTTCCAGCTCGCTCTGGAATTATCTTCAACTCCTCTCTTTTGGTCATATTCTACACCTAAAATCTCTCAACTCTATCTTCAAGATACATTCAGAATCTGACTACTTCTTAGAACTTCCACAGATGCAATCCTGGGAGAAGTGTCACCATCTCTTTCTCATCTGGATTCACCCTTCTAACTGACCTTGTACTTTGACTTCTGCCCCACCTTCAACCTATTCTCATTCCAGCATCCTGAGTGATTTTAAACACATAAGCCAACCAGGTCCTTCCTCCGCTAAGGATCTTCCTAGGGCTAGCTACTGCACTCCTCACCATGTGGTATATAGGGCTTCAGAGTGTTTCCCTTCTAGGTTCTTTAATTACTAGTAATTAAATTGACACAGAACAAATTAACAGGAGAAAAATGAACTTACTTGTGTATATACAGAAGCACATGAAAATATGAGATTCAAAAAAGTGACCAAAGTAGGGAGCTTTTGTACCTTTTAGTCTAAAAAGCAACAAATTTATCAGGAATTGACAAGACAAAGGGGTTTGGGTTTTGGGTAGGATTAACAAGATTAGTTTATAACAACCTTTTCTGCCCTAAGTTCCCTATCTTTGGTGACAAGGATGCCTTCTTCTACCTTCCTGGTACAGGGAGGGTATCTTTTACATGGGAGATTTATCCATTACCTTTTTGGTGAGGAGGATCCGAGTCTCCTGTGTACTGGTCATTTCTTGAGTACCTTTAATTCAAAATTGTGGGTCTGCTACTCCTAAGTGGCCTGTTCAGCCACCATTTTGTCACCTATAGTTCTAAATCCTAAGCAAGATCAAAATGGCCTGGTCAGTTAGATACAGGAGCCCAAGCCTGCAATGTGCCTTTCAAATCAAACAAGAGCACAAAGTTGGATCACGCTGGGAAGGCTATGCATCACGAGGTATGACCAGGAACACCCAGGGCCCAGGACCAATGTATGACAAGGGACCCTGGAAGCTGATCAGTAAAAGCCTTGTTGATAAGATTAAAACCATGGCTGGGGGATTAGGGCGTGATCTCAATGACAATACCCAGTCATCAAGCAAATGAGAAGTGCCTGGAGGGCAGGCAGACTCACAATCCCTGATTTCTACATTCTTCCCCTTTCTTTAATCTCCTTCCCCTTAATCTCCTTCCCCTTTCCTTTTGCCCCTCCCCCTTACAACTAATGCTTTGTATCAATAAAAAGGCCAGGATCTTGCTCTTCAGTTGCACCCTGCATTATGGAGCCTACTACATGACTCCCATTTCCTTATCAGTGTTGTGTTGCCCGATGCAACACAAAATGATCAATATGCCAAAGTGCTATATCTCAGGCTGGTATATTCTACCTCCACCCCATACCTACAAGGCTATCCTTGATGGGGCTCCTTGATTTCCTGATCTCATGTACAGCAGTCTTCACTCAACATCTCTGGTCACACTTGCCTTGTTAACCACCCTATTTAAAATTGCAACTTTCATGACATGTACTTGCCTTGCCTTGCCTGATATATTTTTCTACACATTTCTTCTTGCTTCCTTATATACCATATGTTACACACGTATATATTTTGTATCATCTGTTCCCCATTGGAATATATGCTTTATAAGGGGATTTGCCTATTTTATACATGAATGTACTAAATATATGCATATCAAATACACCTAGTACAGTGCTGAGTACTTAGTAGGAATGCAATAAAATTTTATTCAATTAATTAGTAAGAAATCATTGTTTGTATTAAGGATTTATGGAAAGTAGTTAGGCTATTGATAACTTCAGCAAATGACTTATTTTTAAATTGGGATTGACAATTACTTTGCAATTGTAGTACATGCTAGAAAAGGTAGATATAATTAGCATTTTGAGGTACAAGGTGAATTGCAGTTTTAACAAGTGATGAATCAGACAACTCTTGGGCATAGATAGAAGTAGATATTTGCCTGAGGCAAATGTGCCCAGTTGAAAACTAAGTTTTTTAACTAGAGCTTACATTTAGTCAAGCTAGAAAAATATTTGTATGTTTTATGAATCTTTGTAAAATTTCCTTACCTGACCTCAGCAATGATTCAGAAATTGAAAATAAAACCAAAATCCAAAACAGGAACATAAAGATAGCACTGTATTCTATAAACTCATCTCAAAATCAAAGGTAAGCAGACTCACTTAAGATTGCCACAGTTGATTTAATAAATAAATCTGGATCTTGAGTGTTTTTTTTTTTAAAGATTTATTTATTTAGACAAGAACTGGGGTGCAGGCCAGATGTGTGGGAGGGTGAGAGGACTCACCAGAGACAGAGTGGGGAACAGGACAAGCAGACTGACGAAATACACTGCTGAGGGGAGCAGTGGGCACAACAGGAGAGGTCTGCTGCACCAGGTGGGATTCTTCCCAGCCGGCTGGGATTGAACCAGCGCTGTAGAGGCTGCGGACAGCTTCACAGCGCTGCGCTCAACCACCTGCGCCACAAGGAAGGCTCTGGATCTTGAGTGTTTTAAGAACAATAAGTAGTACTTGATATTGATATAGTAGTGGCAAATTAGATCTTCTGATTCTCATTTTAATATACTTTTGATAAATTGCTGAATTAAACAATGATATTTTTAATAAATTTGTTATTTATTTGAATAGCTCATTGCATAATTTATAGAGCTGCTTATACAACTATCACAAATATTGAGAAATATTCCTAGCTTTTTATATTTATAATATAACCCATTAGATTGCCATTCAGGAAAAAGAAAACGTGTGTAGTCCAAAACATGTCCTATTATGCCTACTTGGGAGGAAATTGCTATTTTCTACATAGCAGCAATTTTTTTTTAATCATCTCACTTTCTTTTGAAAGGAATGTTCCGTGACAGGCAAGATAAGGTTTTTTGTTTTGTCTAAATATTTTTATTCCAAAAAAATTGTTGCACCAGGAAAGATTGTTTTATAAACACTTAGTATTTGATTAAGATCTGAAATTAAAGTTGGTGATAAAACAGAAAGATCGCTTAATAAAATGCAGTTTAATAATTAAAATAAAATTCCTGTTTCACTAATTTGGAACAGTGTGTAAACCACATGTGCATAGTTTAAAATAATCATGATAAATCTGTATACTCACCACCTGGATGAAGAAATAGTACCAGTGCCGGGACTGTGTAGCCCTCTCCATCACATCTTCATCTCTTTCCCCAAAGACAATATTATTGCTTTTTATAGCTTAATTCATTTTTAATAGCAAATGTACAGGAAAAGCACAGAATACAGCATTAAAAACATGTACTTGCGGGCCTCCCCAGTGGTGCAGCGATTGAGTGCTGGGTTGCGAAGCTGCCCACAGCCTCTGCAGCGTGGGTTCAATCCCTGGCTGCTCCCCCGCCACCGGAATAGGGTCCCACATGGCACACAGACCTCTCCTGCCGCCCGCTGCTCCCCTCAGCAGTGTACTTCGGTCCTTCTGCCTGCTCTGCTCCCCCCTCTGGCTCTGGTGAATTCTCTCACCCTCCTGCACTTCTGACTATACCCAGTGCTTGTATAAATAAATTAATAAATGTTAAAAAAAAAAAAAAGGAATCTGTTGAGGTCTTTAAAAAAAAACAAACAAACATGTACTTGCATATAGTACAACTCAGAAAAGTATAGTGAATGGATGGAATCGACTGTATGATAAAAATACTACACACACCATTTAATCACTGTCAATTAGAAATATACTTGTTTTTAAAAAATCCAAATGCTGGGATTGTCCAGGAAAATTTAACAGTTATTTATAATTGTTATAAAGTTGAACTGCTGAAACATTTCCCCTTGCATTAATGCTTTATGTCCCTGCATTTATTTTAAAAATTCACATACAAATGAAAGTGGAAAAAACTACAATACCTGATTTCTGTCCCCTATTTTTCCACTTGCAATCATATACTTAGGTACCTTTTGACTACATGGGGAAAAAAATAGCTAACATTCAGAAATACCAGTAACAGGAAGAAGAGACAAAAAAAATTTTCTTGAGAACGAAATGTTTCCCATCATAGTGGATTCTTCACACGCATGTGATGCTGTAGCTGGATGTCTTTTGGCATAACTGTTATATGTTTGGCACAGATAGCACACAGATTGTTGTCTTCGAAGAGGCCAACCAGACAGGCCTCACTAGCCTCCTGCAAAGCACCAATGCTGTGCTCTTGTAGCACAGATCTACTTTGAAGTCATGAGCAATTTCTCCCACCAAATGCTAAAAGGAAAGTTGGTGAATCAGAAATTTAGTGAATGGCTGGTCACATCTAAGTGCCACAATACTGAAGTTTCTTTACCCCTCCAATAGAGGGCGCATGATTGCAAGTGGCTTTTGTAGCCAGTTGCTTTGTTGGTGCTTTACGACCTGTGAATTTGCTTTGTACCACCCATAGGTATAGAGTCCTTCTTATTTGGCTGCCTAAACATCTTTTTTTTTTTAAGATTTTATTTATTTATGTTTGTGTAGAAGGACTGGTGTGTAGGCCAAAGGTGCTTGAGGGGGTGAAAGGATTCACCAGCAACAGAATGGGGAGCAGAACAGGCAGATAGACCAAAGTACATTGTTGAGGGGAGCAGTGGGCGAGACAGGAGAGGTCTGCCACACCATGTGGGATTCTCACTGGCCGGCCTGGATCGAACCAGCGCTGCAGAGGCTGAGGACAGCTTCACAGCGCTGCGCTCAACTGCTTGCGCCACTAAGGGAGGCCCCTAATCCTCTTTCTTAACTGATAATTTCTGAGGGTAGGATTCTAGGTTGGTGGTCATTTTGTTCAGAATTTTTAATGCATTTCTCTTGCTTCTTGAAAGCTTATCTTCTTGCTTCTGTTACAGATACACCTCCATTAAGGAGAGGTGCCATGTTCCCCATCTCCAACTTATATGACCCCACATTGGACTAGAAGTCCCAATCTGCCATGAATCAGAATTCTTGAGTAGGGGAGCTACTGGGACTTGAGGGTGGAAGGAAGCAGACAGTTGGGCCAATATAACATGGAAGTACACTCTCTTACTTCTCTTACTTTAAGTACTCTCTCTTACTTCTCTGGCTTTGACTTGCACATAGTTACTTGGAGGGAGATATGGAAGGAGACGTGGAGGAGAGACATGTAGAGATACTTGGAAGAGGTACATGGGTGAGAGACATGTGGGAAGGCTGTTCTTGTAGAGACAATGGAAGCTGTTACCTTGATTTGTGCTTTAATTTTGAATTTTAAATCTCTCCTGCTGTCCTAGCTCTCTCAGACCTATCTAGCCCCTTTCTTGTGGTTCCTTGCCAGAGGTACCTTAGATTTGAGGCAAGCTTTCAGGCCTTAGAAACACCATTTCAGGCCAAGCCTTTTTGGCTAGGTATTTGCCACAAGGGGATGGATAATTTTGGGGAGTTTCTTGGGAAACTACTATTAGGAAAATCCTTTCTTCCCTCTCTGTGAACACTAAGTCTATGAAAGCTCTTTCACACAAAGGAAGAGTCTACTATTAACTACACAGATACTTTAATAGTTTAGAAACTTTAAGTTTTGCCTTCTTTAGAGAGTAAATTTCTGATACATCTTTAGGCTTGAGGAAGAGCACTTGCTTCCCAGTTGAAGTGGAGGTCAAACTTCTTTCACCCTAGTCTTCCTTACTGAAAGTTCTAGAACTTCCTGTTGATGTCATTTTCCATGTCTGTCGAAGATTCTATAAAATAAATTGAGTTGACTTTCAGTTTTCCTAGTGATGTCTTGGGATTCAGAATTCTTAGATCTAAGTCAGTGACCATTGGTCTATTTTGATTTCAGCTTCCAAAATTTGGATGCTGCCATCTGTTTTCTCTGTTCTTTAGTTCTGATGGCATTTTGAAAGGAGTAAAAGAATTGCCTCCAATTGATCTGCTATCCTACTGCAGAAATTTAGGAATATTTTCTGGATTTACTAAATATCACTTAGTTATTAAGATTGTAATATACTTTTTTTTTTTAACTAAAATTTTGCCTCCTTTGTGGGAGCTTTATGGATTTGTTCTTGTCACTGAGCAAGACATGTCTGAGGTTTGGTTAACACTGCTAAATTTCTTTACCTCTTTCCCATTCAAAGTCACTATTCCTTGAGTTCAGAACAAGCTGTAGAGAAAGATGGTGACACATTCAGTCCTTCATTCCTGGCTATGCTGGGTCCCTACTTTGGTATGCCAAGAGGTGGGCCTTTTCCTGTAGCATAGCTTTCTCTCCATAAAAACTTACAAATGACCATGATGGCTATTGCTTTAGGACCATGGTTTTCTCTGGAGGACATGCATAGTAATGACTTCATAGAGAAAAATTAACAGAGTTACTTAATACAGTTCAAGATATTTATGTGCTAAGAAAACCTTTAATGACTAATCCTGTTGTTGACTTTTTAGGTGTGACAGAACAATGGCATTTCCATTATATCACCCCACTTACATGTAGGCTCAGGATGCATTAGGATCCAATAAAAGAATACCACTTGTCATGATACAACCAAATTTCACAAATAATTGAAATAATTTTTCTTTTATTACATTTTATGCATATATTTATGTGAATTGTTTTGAAATGTATTACTAGTGCCTTCCTGGTGGCGTAGGGGATAAATCTCAGCATTACCACTGCGATTGCCCTCTTGAGTTCCATCCCTGGCGAGGGAGATGGCCCACAAGGCACAGCAGACTCTTCCTGTCTCTCCCTCTGCTCCCCTCAGCAGTGTATTTCAGTGAATCTGCCTGTTCTGCTCCCCACTCTGTCTCTGGTGAATCTTTTCACACATAGCCCCCACCCACACCTCTGGCCTACACCTCAGTTCTTCTATGCAAAAATAACTTAAAAAAATAAAAATCTTACAGCAAAGGAATAAGTCTTCCAAAAAATAAATAAAATATATATTACTACATTTACTTTTTTTGTATAACATATAAAGAAATAGTATCAAATGCCTTTGCCATCTCTTACCATGTGAAAATTTGTTATTTTTAAAAAGTCAAAGTCATTAATTTTACAAAACTGGGCCTTTTGTGATATGTAAGAAGTAGAAATTGAAATGCTTATTGGAACTCTAGCCTTAGAGGCAAAGACAAATGCCTCTGCAAGGTGGCTTCTAAATATACCCAGAACATGCAGTTATTAGTGACTGTCTGAGCAAGCTCAGTTCAACTGAAACTAATGAGGGAAAAGGGCAAAGAGCTGTCAAGTAGAAATTTGTACATTTAATGTTTGGATTTTCTGTCTCTGAATTGGCCAGGAAGGAAAGCATTTTGCGATAGGACACTATTCACACAAAACACATTTGGCCTAATACTACCATAACATTTTTTTCTCCTCAAAAACAAATCTTAAGCTTAAGTAAATTCTCTAGTTTAATATAATGAAAGTTTTCATGAGGAGTTTTTCCTGATTGTATTTATTTTGTCTCATTTTATTCTATAAGGATAAAGTACTGGTCTGAGAAAATAGTTACATATTTCATTGTAACTTAAAATACATGGTTATGTAAAGTACACTTTACCTGTGTGTGCCAGTTGTTTGCTTAGTGATGATCAAGAGTTGAAACAAAATGTAGATTTCTCTGTCTGTAGTTTTTTTTGAACAATTTATTTATTCATGCACATAAGAATTGGGGTATAGGCCAGGGGCACGGGGGGGGGGTGTGAGAGGACCCATCAGAGACCCCTCTGTTTATATTTTATAAGTAAACAATTCCTGTAACAATCAGGGTGACTGATATTCAAGTCATTCTAAAGAACATGAAAATTGAGGGCCTCCCTGGTGGTCTAGGAGTTGAGTCTCAGAGCTACCACCACTATGACCCTCCCTTGCCAAAGCAGCCTGAGTTTGATCCCAGGCCAAGGAGGTGACCCACATGGCATAGAAGACCTCTCCTGTCTCACCTGCTGCTCCCCTCAGCAGTGTATTTCAGTAGATCTACCTATTCTGCTCACCACTCTGTCTCTGGTGGATCCTCTCACCAACGCCCCCCCCCCCGCCCCACCTTGTGCTTCTGGCCTACACCTCAATTCTTCTATGCAAAAATAAATAAAATAAAAATCTTATAATAGGGCCTCCCAGGTGGCACAGGAGGTTGAGTGCAGTGCTGTGAAGCTGTCGGCAGCCTCTGCAGCGCCAGTTTGATTCCTGACCAGTGAGGGAGATGCCCACATGGCGTGGCAGACCTCTCCTGTTGTGCCCGCTGCTCCCCTCAGCAGTGCTTTCAGTCTGTCTGCCTATTCTGTTCCCCACTCTGTCTCTGATGAATCCTCTCACCCTCCTGTGCCTCTGGCCTGTACCCCAGCTCTTGTATAAATAAAAAATAAATCTTAAAAAAAATCTTATAATAGAGGAATAATTCTTTAAAAAAGAAAAGAATATGAACATTAGAAACTGAAAAGAAATCATCAATTATCTATAAAGTTGTTCTATTTATGGATTTATTGTTCAAAGACTTTATAAAAAATCTTTCATCAAAGAAAATGTGTGTCAAGTGTCAAACATTAATCAAAGCAGTTAGACAAGCTAGTCAATTAACTTTCACTTTTTATGAACCAAGCATTTTTCTGGGAGTTGGGAATTCATGGGGATCTAGTTGAAGGCCATGGCCTCCAAGAAGGTCTTTCTCTCCTTAATCAGGATGCCATTATTGAGTACCTAGTGATTGTCAGGCCCACTATGTACTCTAGGGGTGGCAAGATAAGTTTATCTGGCTTCAGTGATTGTAGTTGATTCTGAACAATATGATGCTGGCAAATACAATCCAGTCATCTAAAGAGACATGACTGAAGACATATGAAAATCTCCAGGCCCTCTGATTCCACTTAACTTTGTGATTTCATCAAATTTTTCATTTGTAAAATGAGGATAATAGCTTATGTTATGCACGTTAAATAACATCATGTAGCAATGTGGCCCCTAGGCGGGCGGGCTTCTGGCTGGCTGAGCGACTCTAGCTCAGCAGTGGCAGTCCTATTTCATGCCTCAGCAGACAGATAAATTACTACATGTCCTGGAGTTTCAGGGCCATTTGTGATATTTAAAACCTCAAATGTTCCATGTGGTAAGTACTGTGTTGAAGGTAAAAACAGGTTGTCATGAAAGTACCTAGAAAGGACACCTGAGGGATGGGGGTGATGGGTGGTGCAGGGAATCTTGAGATGAAGTCTAGGGAGTTATTCCGAGAGTGGAGTGAAGAAATGAATTTTATTTATTTATTTATTTATTTATTTATTTTTTTTTTGTTTAAAGAGGCATGTGTTTTTAGTTATTTATTCGTTTGTTTTGTTTATATATGCACTGGGTACAGTCAGAAGCGCAGGAGGGTGAGAGAATTCACCAGAGCCAGAGCGGGGAGCAGAGCAGGCAGAAGGACCGAAGTACACTGCTGAGGGGAGCAGCGGGCGGCAGGAGAGGTCTGCGCACCATGTGGGACCCTCATCCGGTGGCCGGGGAGCAGCCGGGGAGCAGCCGGGGATGGAACCGGCGCCTCAGAGGCCGCGGGCAGCTTCGCAACCCAGCGCTCAACCGCTGCGCCACCGGGGAGGCCCAAGAAATGAATTTTAAACCTGAAGAGATAGGTCAAGTCGGTGGAGGTCAGAGAAGGGACCCTGGTATTTTAGAGGAATCACTGAGATTTCAGTAGAACTACAACTGAGCAGCTATTTAAGCCTTTTTTTGTGCCACAACCCACTTTATCCATGTGGTAAAGCCAGTAAAACTTTCTCCAGTACTGTTTTTAAATATATAAAGCAGAAACCTATTTATTGCAGTGCAATTATCAGAACATTTTAAACGTAACAGCAACTTGTATTTCTTTATTAACCCATTAACAAAAAGGTCCAGAAGTGGATGTAATAACAATTATAATTTCACAGTAATAATGAGCAGGAGCAATGTGTAAGATGTCTACAAAGCTAGAATGTATTATGAATGCACGTGATTGTATTGGTTCTCAAGTCACAGATATTGTTGACAGAATGATAATTCATTGTCTACATGCATAACTGGAAGAATTCCTAACTTCCAACTGAGACCGTAAAAATAAAGTTATTTTTCCCCCGGAGTTCAGTCTACTACTGATCCATGTTATGTGCCTCTGGCTTTAGGCTCTGGCTTCTAAACAAGGTCCACTGTCTTGAGCCCATTCCTGCCTCTACCCAGCATCTGGTCTGGGCATGCATAAATCTGATCAAACGTTCCCCCTCCTTAAAACTCTTCATTGGTCCCTTGTTCCTTAGAATGAAGTCCAAATTCTTTACTGTGTCTCATTCATCCCTCCAGGATGAGTCTCTCCATGCTTATTCTCTTTCTCTTTCCCAGCAAACAGATGAGGTCAAACACAATCCTCTCTTGTCTTCCCCCTTACTGCTTTTTCTTAATGGAATACTCTCCCTTGATTCTGTTCCTTCTCTAATCGTTAAACTCCTCTTGACTTGACAATATTGCTTATTTCAGTCATAAATACACACATGAATGAGTGACCTCCTGCGGGTAAGGGGGGTGCCACAGAGTATGTGTACTCAGGAGACACCTAATGCTAGTTTGTGCTATTGTTTCTGATTTTTACTTATAACCCAAAAGAGATGATCATTTCAAAAGTTTAAAAGAATTATTTGTTTTTCTGGGCCTCCCCTGGTGGCACAGTGGTTGAGCGCTGGGCTGAGAGGCTGCCCACAGCCTCTGCAGCGCCGGTTCATTCCCCGGCCGCCGGCGAGGGTCCCACAAAAAAAAAAAAAAAATTTTGTTTTTCTGATTATAAAAGTGTTACCAATTCATTTGTAGGAAACTTGAAATATATGACAAAATATACAAATATACAAAATACACAAAAATTATTTTTTTTTTTATTTATTTATTTTTTTTTTATAGAGGCATGTTTTATTTATTTATTTGTTTGTTTGTTTGTTTTTGTTTATACATGCACTAGGTACAGTCAGAAGCGCGGGAGGGTGAGAGAATTCACCAGAGCCAGAACGGAGAGCAGAGCAGGCAGAAGGACCGAAGTACACTGCTGAAGGGAGCAGCGGGCGGCAGGAGAGGTCTGCGCGCCATGTGGGACCCTCCTCCGGTGGCCGGGGAGCAGCCGGGGATCGAACAGGCACCGCAGAGGCCGCGTGCAGCTTCTCAACCCAGCGCTCAACCGCTGCGCCACCAGGGAGGCCCAAAATACACAAAAATTAAATTCAAGTCACTCAGAAACAATCCCATGCCTGGGGGTAACTTTCTGGGGGTATTTTATAATTGAAATTGATTATAAGCTTTATTATGTATTTGGACATTCATTTCTTGATTCCAAAAATGTAAATTGTATATATTCTACAGAGTGTATATAATTATCACTGATGTGTTTTTTCCCTTTGTTTAGCAAATATTTTCTGAACATAAAATACAAGTAAGACAATGGGTTACCACTCTGAAGAAAATAAAGATATATTGGACACCAATTCCACGACTCAGGCACTTACAGATTATTGGGGGGATCAGACACACTTGGAACTTTACAAGGCAGGAAGGATATGTGATTAAGAAAGCTGCAGTCAGTCAGAGTAACCTTTGAAAAGGTAAATTAGGCCATATTGTGAGCCTGCTTAAAATCTCTATGGGTTTGCTGCATTTACTTTTATTTTTATTAAAACATTCAAAAAAAAAATAAAAAGGGCCTCCCTGGTGGCGCAGCGGTTGAGCGCTGGGTTGCGAAGCTGCCCGCAGCCTCTGCAGCGCCTCCAGAGGAGGGTCCCGCATGGCGCGCAGACCTCTCCTGCCGCCCGCTGCTCCCCTCAGCAGTGTACTTCGGTCCTTCTGCCTGCTCTGCTCCCTGCTCTGGCTCTGGTGAATTCTCTCACCCTCCCGCGCTTCTGACTGTACCCAGTGCTTGAATAAATAAATAAATAAGACATTAAAAAAAAAAAAAAAAAACACCTCAGAATTCACATATCTTAAAACTCCCTTTTTAAAAGTTTATAACTCACAAAGTCATGTAAACATTTCTCATTGGGTTTTTAAATAAAATCTAAGCTCTTAACAACGACCTATCACTTTGTATAATCTTGGGTCCTGCCTGCATGTACTTCTCAAATTTATTGTATGACACACTTGCCTTTACAGTTCTATTTCCTAAACCCAGAATTCTGGAATACTTTTTCTGCTGGCATTTGACTTGGTTGACTTATCTTGAGGGGCTCAGCTGAAATGATACCTCCACAGTGAAGTTTTTTTGAACAGGGTCCAAAGTAACCCTCCCCTCATATAATCTTATTTATTTTCTTCACTGAATTTACAATTTGTGAATGGCTTTTACTTATTTGTTAGTAGTATATTGCTTAGCTTTCCCACTGGAATATACAGTTCAGGGCCAGAGATTTGTACATCTGTTCTCTCTATTTAAAAAATTTCTCAACTTGTTATTTCGATAAATTTCAAACTTACAGAAAAGCTAAAAGAATAGTGTAAAGAACACCCATATATCCTTTACCTAGTCTCCAGTTGTTAGTATTTTATATGTCTGCTTTACTATTCTTTATATGTGTGTAGTTTTCTGAACCATTTGAAAGTTACACATATCATATTTCACCATGAAATACTTCCCCCTTGATCTCTTAAGAACATTTTTTTTGTATGACCCACAAACTAACAATGGTTTTTACATTTTTAGATCATTGGAAAAAAAAGAATAGTGTCTCATGATGTGAACATTATATGAAATTCAAATTTCAAAAATTAATTTTTACTGGAACTTAATCATCACTACTGGTTTAGATGCTATTGTTAGGGGGAAGTGATGTCCATGACTGTTTGCCTGATACAAAGGCAGAGTTGTGTAGTTGCAACAGAGGCCGAAATATTTACTATTTGTAGAAACTAGTAGAATCTTTTAGACTCCTTGAGGGCACAGTGTATTGCACGTAAAAGCCACTCAATACCTGTTTGTTGGGTTAAATTGAAACTCTAAAGTCTGTTGATTTAATTTTTCTGATTTTAAACTCTTTATCTGTATCTGCATAAATACTATTTGAATACGTAGTATTTTAATATGAAATACTATGCTTTAGTATTTACTAAAATTTGTCCTTTAAAGTCTGATAAGTTAAATCATACATTTTTCTAACTCTGAATGTGTTAAGTGTCACAAAAAGTTACATATTACATGTTACTGGTTTCAGGGCAAAACAGCACATTAAACAGGAGCAGTTGGGAAAAGACTTCTGAATTTCAGAGTAATTGTCAATGAACACTGAGGTCATGTGAGAATACCAAAGATAAAATCCCAGAGATGGAAATCACTGTGTATGAAGAGGAAGCTGTGATGTGGCCAGCTTGGTGGGAGCATAGAACTGTGCAGGGTGCTGATGTGTCATACTAGACTGAAGCTCACCCCTGAAAGAATGTCTTTCCCAGCCACTTATCATCTCTACCCATTCAAGTGTCCAGCCCACAGTAATCTGACTTTTCCTTATCTCTCAGACTGTTCTATTGAAGGTCACCTCTAACCACCAGACCAACCAATAGGTTTTGATCATCTTTCCCCACCAATCTGCAGCATTTAAATATGTAATCTTCTTTCTTAAAACCCTTTCTTCTCCAGTTCATCTTTACAGTACTTTTACTGGCTCTTCTGATCCTTTTTCTATTGAAGGAGAACAAAAAGGAGGTGCAAATCAGGACATGGCTGTCAACATAGCTATAACAGGTTCTATATCCAACTTCTTTCCTTTCAACACAAACTTTTATTGAAAATATATTACAGGGGCCTCCCCGGTGGCGCAGTAGTCGAGTGCTCGGTTGCGAGGCTGTCCGCAGCCTCTGCAGCGCCAGTTCGATCCCTGGCCACCGGCGAGGGTTCCACATGGCGTGCAGACCTCTCCTGCCGCCCGCTGCTCCCCTCAGCAGTGTACTTCGGTCCTTCTGCCTGTTCAGCCTCCTGCTCTGGCTCTGGTGAATTCTCTCACCTTCCTGCGCTTCTGACTGTACCCAGTGCTTGTATAAATAAATAAAAATCTTAAAAAAAAAAAAAAGAAAATATATTACATCCAAGGTGAGTTTTCAGATATAAGGAGGAAAAGAATCTTAAAATGGCCAGTCTATGGAGGAGAGAGATTGGTAAACAAGTAATTAAAACTCAAAGCAGAAAAAGATAGGGCTGATAAGAAACATAAGCAGTTTTCTGTGGATGTGAAAAGGAGGAGCAATTATATATGACCTTGAGGATAAGAATTGTTCAAATCTCTCCAGGTATGAGGGAATTTATTACTAATGCCCCATTGACTAAGAAAAAAATAGAAGTTACAAATGTTGTGTGATTCTTAAAATTGTTTTTCTTAATTTTTTTAAGAGGCATGTATTTTTATTTATGTATTTATTTAGTTATTTGTTTGTTTGTTTATACATGCATTGGGTACAGTCAGAAGCGCGGGAGGGTGAGAGAATTCACCAGAGCCAGAGCGGGGAGCAGAGCAGGCAGAAGGACCGAAGTACACTGCCGAGGGGAGCAGCGGGCGGCAGGAGAGGTCTGCGCGCCATGTGAGACCCTCCTCTGGTGGCCGGGGAGCAGCCAGGGATCGAACCAGTGCCGCAGAGGCCGCGGGCAGCTTCGCAATCCAGCGCTCAACCGCTGCGCCACCGGGGAGGCCCTAAAATTGTTTTTCTTCCTGCATTATTGGTTCATTGTCTATATCAAAGCTTCCCTTTTAAAGTGATCATTGTAGCTAATAACAGCAATTGTTAGTCCTTGTTACATAGATGGTAAAAATGAGACTCAGAGGAATTAAATAAGAACATAGCAAATTGGTCTCCAATAGAATTAAATTCTCTTTTCATTATATGAAATGAATTTTATAGGGAACTGTTACAGGGCAGGGAGGGGGCACCCCAAACTCTGCAAACCTGCCTGCTCTAAATAGGTTCTGCCATCCGCTGCATCAACACAAAACATATGAGACTTTAATGGGAAGTAACTTTAATACAATTAGGAAACAATACAGGAAAGGCAAAGAGTATAGTTTCTAAATCAAGCACCCAAGTTACCCGTCCCCTCGTGGGTAAAAGTCCAGCCAAGCAGGATTGGCCCAGAACAAGGCCCCAAAACCTGTCACAAGTCTAAAGCCTCTTCCAGTGGGGACCCACAGAAAAGGATCAGAAACAACCAGACAAGTCTGGAAGGAAAAGAGCAAAATCAAAATCAAGACAAAACCCACCATTGTCACCTTCCCACGGGTCTCTCACCCACATCTGTGTCAACCAGTCCATGACCAAGAGGCAAGTGTAGTTTCTTCACGTGTCTCTCGGCTCCATGTGCCTCCTCCAGATCTCTTTCTGGCTCCCCGTCCTGCTTCCTTCCTTCCTCAGTCTCCTCTGCAGCCCCTTCTCTACCTGCTCAGCTCCACCCTCCTTTTGGGTGGGACAGGAAACCTGGAAACTCTCCCTTTCCTGGGGACCACCCTGTTAACAGAACTACTGGCCAAATCTTTATTTAAGTATACTCCTGGTTTTGTTTTCTACTAAAACAGGAAGCTAAATGCCAGTATTTAACCTGAATGAACTCATAGGCCCCCAGATTCAGTAACTTTTATTTACTCCAGGAGACTCATTTACTTCATTGTCAAAGTGACCCAGCAATCAGTTAGGTCCTTGGAGACATAAAAACTCTTTCAATTGAAGAACAATAAAATCTGTGATGTTGGTAAGAACAATGCAGGTCTCTAAAGCTGTGTTTGCATGGCAGTCCTAAAATGGGTAAAAAGTGAAAAGTGTTTCAGTAGTTGTTCTTAGCCCTCAAATTGAATTTCAGCACTGGTGTAACAGGGTGGTCCCCAGGAAAGGGAAATCCAGACCGACATTATTTTGTATATGTTCCACTTTTTTGCCCCTAAGACTGGGGTAATCAGTCATCTTCAGGCGGTCAAACCAGTTTGATGGGTACCCCTCCCACTGGCTTCAGTGGAAAACTGAAGTTTCAGACGCTGGCTTCAGAACTTAGTGCTCATTGGAGGAGGATTGACAGGTGTGCCTCCCTGAGAAAAAGAAAATACTTAGCAAGCTTCACAGTAAGATTTTGTAAACAAATGAAAGCTATGTTAACATAGTATTGGTAATCTCTCTAGTTTCCATGAAACACTAAGAATCCTGCAGAAAGAGATCACAGTAGACAATTCACAATTCACAGAACAGAATTTTGGAGGAGGTGGAGGTGAAGAGGGGAGGAGGTGTGGCTGCTGCAGCTTTAGTCCCACACTATTCTGGCCCAAACTTTTCATAAAATAGCACACATGCAGGAGCACTGAAGAAGTTTCAGTGCAAAAAAGTGACCAAAGTGTAAGTGAGAGCGTAGTTCACTACCAAGGACTTCAGAATAATTCTTTGTTGACACAGGAGCAGAGGATCTGATAAGGGGAAACCTAGTGCAGCAGGCAGTCTGTGCGCAGTGAAAGAACATAGGGGAGGGTGTCAGGCCATCGGGGTGTTGTGTCAGGCAGGATAGAATTCAGTAATGCCTCTTCCTAGGTGCTTCATGAACTTTGGTTAGCCTTCTCTCATTTCATTGTCTACAAAAAAGTGGCTCACTTCTGTCTGAGCAGACAGAAGTTCATATGAATTTGTTGTGCTTAGTCCTAGTGTTAGGGGGAAATGATATAGTTTAACAGAGTGGTACTGTTAATGTCATTTGAAAGAACTGTATCTGAGATTCTAATTCTGTATCTGAGATTCTAATTCTGGAAAATAAAAACAGTGAAATTGTTTTGCTTCATGGATTTCTAATGAACCCAGTGATCAAAGAAAAACCGGTTGTCAAGAGTTACCCCTCTTGGTCCCAGAACCTAATGGAATTTGTGACTGAATCAAAGATTGTATGGGTGTCCTAAATGCTAACCAGACTAGCTGGTAAATAGAACAGAAATAGCTAATTTGATCAAACAAGCTTCTATAAATTATTTTCAAAAGTTAAAAAGTAACATTATTTAGTGATATATGCTTATAATTATTAAAATAATGGCTTACACTTATTAAGCACTAATTTCTTTTGGGGTACCATGCTAGCATTTTATCTGAAATCCTTGAATGGGTACTATTCAAGGGTGATTTTATAGATAAGAAACTGAAATTCCAATAATTTTTCACTATTTCTTTAGAACACATAGGCAGTAAGTCATGGAAGTAGAAAAAGCAGATGTCTTATGTACAAAAGCCTATGCTCCTAACTAGTAAACAGTTTTATGTTATGATCTAGCCAATAGTGAATTAATATTAGTGATTAAGGTTAGATTTAAAAGACTATTTCTAAGTGAAAAAAACAGACTACAAGCATTGTGTTTAATGTGATCTCAGTTTTGTAATACATATTTATTATCCTTGTGTTGTAAATATGGGTGTAATTTTTTCTTTCATTTTCAAACTTTGCTACATTTTCCACTTTTTTTTCAGTCAACATGCATTGCTTGAGTAATTATGTAAGCCCCTTCAGTGTTATTTAAAGTAGAGGTGAGAAATGTAGTAAGAGGATTAACAAATATACCATTATCAGTTTTGTGACAGATAACAAAAATTTTGTGGGTAAAGAAGGTTGGGGAGAATTCCACAAAGGCAAGCACTTTCTCAGGTGCAGCCTCTAGTGCTGATATGTTTCATAAGTTTCCACTAGCTGATATCATTAACCAGGGTGGTGAGTGAGCACAATCATATTCTGGTCATTTCCTCCTTGAACTGCTTTCCTTCCTTGGCTTCTGAGACTCCCCACTCCCATTTTTCAGCTGCTTCTTTGTCTCCTTCCTCAATCTCCTTTGCTACTTCCTTATCTTCTCCTGACCTCCTTTTACCTTTCATAGCCCAAGGCTTGGCATTAGTTTTCTTCTTTACCATCAATCTTGGGGTGGGGTGGGGAGCGAGTTAAATGACTTCAGGAGCCAGGCTGGTAACTAGTGAAGCAAGTCCTTGATTTCAAGGGCAACTTTCTTCCAGCCCAACTTTCTTCATCTCCACTGCAAAACCACCAATTCAAAAATCTAGAAGCCATCTTTCATCCCTCCCGTATCCTCATTGTTTGTCACCCCCTTACATTCAATGCATTAGCAAATTCTCTTGGTTTTACTTTCAAAATATATCTTGAGTCCTTTTGTTTCCCTTTCAACCTCCATCTTGCTTAGGCGACTTAAGGGTTATCCTAAATGATCTCCTTGCCTTGTTCTTGATGGCCACAATCCATTCTTCATGTACTATCAATTGTACTAATTTCTATATTTGGCCTTGAAAATTCAGAAGAGGCACTGGTCTTCATTTTTCCTATTGAAAAGGTAAGATTTATCAAGCTTGTCTGAATCATCACAATTTTGAATAATTTAATAGTACTAAAAAATTCACCTTAGTTTTTAGCAGTGAAATATTTAGGAACTTAAAAAACTTAAAGAAAAAAACAACAAACCTGAGCAGGCACTTCATAAAAAAATTGTTACAAAACAACAAAGAGAAAAAAAGGAAATAAAAAAAAAAGTGGTCAAGAAAAAAAATTTAAAGGAAAGAACAAAATGTATTTGCTCAGTTGTTGTTCTCACCTTGTGTGCCACCACCTTGATTAACAATGGTTAAGGGAGAACTGAAAAAAAGAACGAAAGAAAGAAAGAAAATTGCTTTGTATTCTTATTTCTCATCCATCCATACATACAGAACAAAACCGAAAGGCTGAAATAAATGAGTATTTCAGTTTAGGGGCGGTTTCTCAAACTTGTTTTCATTTAAGTTAGTCCTGTCTCATTGTTCCAGAGCCTCAACTCAGTAGTTCATTTTTTTTTTTTTCTGCTTTCTAAGCTTCTATGACTATGACTCATGGAACCAGAACTACATCAGTACTGCTATGTGTTAGTTTCTATATTAGATTTTTCTCAACTGTTTAAAATGACATAAGCAAATTACATTTTGTTTTCCTGAAGCTTAAACACAAAGTTAAACCAATAACCTCTCATTAAAAGCAGTTGGGTTTAGCAGAAGAACAGAATTTCTAATTTTGCTGTGCAACAAAAAATAGTTACCTCCAGGTATTTCTTCCGTAGATACTGATCGTAAACTTCCAATAATCTCATTAAGACCCTGGCTATTAATGTACATTTTCCTAAATGGCAGTTTTTTGTTTACTAACCACATTTTGCTTTAGAAATAACTTTTCAAGTTGGCACTCTTCTTGTGTTGCTTTTAGCAGTTATGGATGGCTTCAGAGTGCTGTGTCTTAACACCTTGTGCCACCAGGGAAGCCTGCAATTTTTTTTTTTTTTAGATTTATTTATGCATACAAGAACTGGGGTACAAGCCAGAGATGCAGGGGGTACGAGGAGTCACCAGAGATAGAACAGGCAGACTGACCGAAATACACCTCTGAGGGCAGCAGCGGGCAAGACGGGAGAGGTCTGCTGCACCATGTGGGTAGCTCCCTGGCCAGCTGGGGATCGAACCTGTGCTTCAGAGGCTGCAGACAGCTTCACAGTGCTATGCTTAACTCCTTGAGCCACCAGGGAGTTCCCCCGCAATTTTTTTTTAAATTGAGATATAATTGACATAGAATTGTGTAAGTGTATAGTGTGTTGATGATATATTTATATTTGCAGTATGATTTCATCTGTAGTGTTAACTAACACCTCTATCATGTTACTTAACTTTGATGAGAACAATTAGGATCTAGTCTCTTAGTAATAATGACGTTTATAATACAGTAATGTTGACTGTAATCACTATGCTGTGCATTAGATCTCCAGGACTTATTATCCACTAATTGGAAGCATGTCTTCTTAAACATCTCCCCAACTCCCCCTTCCCTGTCTCTGTTTTTATGAGTTTGTCTTTTTCAGATTCCACATATAAATATTATCATTCAGTATTTGTCTTACTCTGACATCTTACTCAATCTAATGCCCCAAGGTCCATCTCTGATTTTGCAAATGGTGGGATCGCTTCCTTTGTCATGGCTATGTAATCTTTTATTACCAAATCTTCTTTATCTATTTGCCCATTTATGGACACTTACCATATCCTGATAATTGTGAATAACTTTGCAACAAACATGGGAGTGCAGGTATTGCTTTGATATCCTATTTCCATTTCCTTTGGTTATATCCCCAGAAGTGGAATTGATAGTTCTATTGTTAATTTTTGGGAGAACCTCCATACAGTTATCTATAGTGGCTGAACCAATTTATATTCCCACTAATGGTATACAAGGGTTCCTTCTCTACCTGCCCTTGCCAATACTTGCTAGCTCTTCATAGTTTCCACGTGATCTCTCATTGTAATTTTGATTTGCATTTGCCTGATGATTAGTGATGATATCTTTTCATGTAGCTTATGGCCATTTGGATATTTTCTCTGGAACAAATCTCTATTTCCTCTACTCATTTTTTGATTGTATTTTTTTTTTTTTTTGGTTATTGGACTGTGTGAGTTCTTTATATGTGTTGGTTATTAACTTTTTAGCAGATATACAATTTGCAAAGATTTTCTCCCATTTTACAGACTGCCTTTTACTTTTGTTGTTTCTTTTGCTGTGCAGCAGCTTTTTAGTTTGATGCAGTCCCATTTGCTGATTTTTGTGTCTGTTGCTTGTTACATTGCCAAGACTAGTGTTAAGGAGTTCCTACCTTATGTTTTTTCCCAGTATCAGGTTTTATGTTTAAATCTTTATTCTACTTTGAATTAATTTTTGTGAGTTGTATAAGACAGAGGTCCAATTTCACTTTTCTGCATGTGGTTGTTGTTTTCTGGTGGCAACACATTTTCCTAGGTCTGTACCACACCGGTTTCTTAGAACTGTGTGGCACATACAATAACATCAATCTTCCAAATATGTTTCAATTCAAGTGTGTTTAACTGCTAAAGAATATCAAACGTCCATAGCTGATCACTAAGAATAGTGTTATATCTATGGGAAATAATCTAAGACATTTTACTTAATCTTCAGTTTCTCAGCATATAGAGGAAAATCCTAAAACATCCTCCTGCTATGGATATGTTAAGCATCTCATTATCCCATACACTTTTAAAATATCTTTTTTTTTTAATAGAGGCATGTTTATTTATTTATTTATTTATCTATCTATTTATTTATTTGTTTGTTTGTTTGTTTGTTTGTACATGCACTGGGTACAGTCAGAAGCGTGGGAAGGTGAGAGAATTCACCAGAGCCAGAGCGGGGAGCAGAGCAGGCAGAAGGACCGAAGTACACTGCTGAGGGGAGCAGCGGGCGGCAGGAGAGGAGAGGTCTGCGCGCCATGTGGGATTCTCCTCCAGTGGCCGGGGAGCAGCCGGGGATCGAACCGGCGCCGCAGATGCCGCGGGCAGCTTCGCAATCCAGCGCTCAACCGCTGCGCCACCGGGGAGGCCCTATCCCATACACTTTTACACTTTTTATAAATGCAAATTTTTATGAAGTTACAGAAACATTGCATTCCGCCAAGCCTAGGTAATTGATTCTACCCAAATATGTATTGGTATTGGGTGACTGCTAGTGATTTTCTTCCTTTTTTTTTTTTTAAGATTTATTTATTTATGCACACAAAAGCTGGGGCTGCTAGTGATTTTCTTTTCTTTCTTTCTTTTTTTAAAAAGATTTATTTATACAAGCACTGGGTACAGTCAGAAGTGCAGGAGGGTGAGAGAATTCACCAGAGCCAGAGCGGAGAACAGAACAGGCAGAGTGACAAAGTACACTGCTGAGGGGAGCAGCGGGTGGCAGGAGAGGTCTGCGCACCATGTGGAACCCTCCCCGGGCGGTCAGTGATCAAACCGGCGCTGCAGAGGCTGTGGGCAGCTTTACAACCCATCGCTCAACCGCTGCGCCACCAGGGAGGCCCTGCTAGTGATTTTCTTAAGTGGGTAGTGAAATCCTCTGTCCTCTGAAATCCACTGAAGGTAGCAGGTTGCCATCTGCATAGAGTCCAGTTCTTCAGCTGGTTTTCTGGGGTTCACAGGACCTCTCTAGTTTTGCCTCTAGCCAACTTCCTATTAACAACTTACTGCTCTTTCCAAACTCACCATGTTTATATACTATTATAATACAGACATGGGATCTTGGTTACGCGAACATAATTTTTATTCACAATAAAACCAAGAATGGGTCATAATCTATTCAATTTTCCCTTCTTTAGTCTATTGTGTAAACATAGGTCTATTTCCCACTTTGTGCAGGGAAAATAAACACTATAATGTTATTTAATGCTGTGTAATAAGAATTATCTGCACTTGGTTCCTCATACATAGAGTACCTATAAAGAGGATGTGATCAAAGTAGAGGTGGTAGGATGCATTTTTTCCCCTATAGATGGTTAATAGAGTAACCTTTTTGCTGCTCTATAGTTCTACCCAGAAGAAAAAGCTATTTAAGAGTTACAATTGGATTCATTTTTTTCCAGAGACTTTTCATATTGGAGTGACCTTCTCTGACTTTTTTCCACCTGGTTTGTTCCTATTCTTTGTTATTCAACTCTCATATCACCTTTCCTTGTAAATCTTCTAGGTTTTCATAGGTTTAACAAACTTCACTGAAATGTCTATCTCAATAACTAGATCATTAGTCTTCAAAGTAGGGATGAATGTTTCTCTTCAAACCTAAATGTTTAGTGCTTAATACATACGGACAGTCTGTAAATGTTCACTTTTTTTAAAAAATGATTTGAATTGAATGAATTTCCACTTGCCTTAAATATGTTTTGTTCTATTTGGTACCATATTATGCAGGGGTTTATAGATCAATAATCTTGATTTCACCATGGAATTACATTCTTTTTGCTTGAGTTCTTCTAAGATAGGCCCAAGGCTTCTCTTCTGAATCCCCCATGTATTATTTTTTTCCCTATGATTTCAATGTATACTAGAGACAGATAAAAATTTGAAAACTTTAATTCTTAATTCCGTCAAAATGGTGATGTCAGAGAGATACAAATTTTTAGATGGTGATAGGAAACTTGAGCCTGGCTTTACAGGAGGTTAATCTTGTCTCCCTTCCTGTGTAGCAGCTGAGTGTGTGATACAGGCATACAAGTCAGTCAGCCCTCCAAATTCATCTGTTGATAGTTCATATGAAGGCTTTTGATAGAAAACCTACACTGTAGTACCAAAAATACAAATTTTGACAAATGATAAAACTGCTTTCCATATTCAGATAGGCATTTATTTCAGGATCTTCTCTTTCTAACTGGTTCCAGTTGTAGAGACCCAGGCAAGGGCTTTCTAGTCAGAGACATTCAAGTATGGAACTTTATAGAGTCCTAACTCAGTTCAAGTAATATGTATGGAATATCTACAATGCTCAAAGTATTGTGAGACCATGAAGGGATTTCAGAGCTGATGGACAGAAAACTGTTCTTCACCTTCTCACCTCCAAAACTTCATGTATTTGCACGTCGTCCTCCTGTAGGGGCCATGCTAATCCTCTCTGTATGATTCCAATTTTAGTATGTGCTACCCAAGTGAACACCATGTGTAGGGAAAGTGAAAATGACATCAGGCTTTTCTGCCCTCCTGCCATTAGGATTGATGATGGGTCCCTGCAGTCCTGAATGCATGCCTGATGGCGGGCACCTGGAGTAGGGTGTGGGCATATGTAGATGGGCTTCACCTGGGCTAAGACTGGGTTTATAAGGGCGGCGTCACGGGGATGCCAGCAGCGACCAAAACCACGAGAAAAACCACGAGAAATGCAGAAGCAGAACTACGAGAGAAGCAGAGAGAATGTGAGAGAACGTCGGAGAGCCTAGATAGCGTGAAGACTTGCTGGGGGCTGGCCTGCCAGCCTCCCGGCCCCCCAGCGCCCCTGCCTGCTGTGTGCCTGGTAAATCCTAATAAAAGCCTGGAAAGCAACTGAGGGCTCCAGGACTCCTCCTTCATCCGGTCTGCTCGAATCATAGAAAACCTGCACTCTGTCCCTTCCTGCTGCTACACCATGGTTCTATTTTTTATACCTAAACGATAATCCACAGCTATTGTTACTTTCAACAGTGTCTTGACTGGAAGTGAAATTTCGCTTTATGATTCCTTCCTATGATTTTTACAAATTATTTTACTGTAACAAGAGGCAAAGTGAAGCAGGAGGTTGAATACTTCTGAAAATTTTGAAATAGTTGGTAATTATTTGATAATTTAACATCCCCTTTTGTTTCACCAGTAGAAGCAAGTTCACTGCGAGCTGGAAAATCCATGACGCAAACCTTAACCCTAGATCATTTAGATTGAATAATTGGCAGTCATGCCATGTGTATAGTATTTTCACTATCATTTGCTCTTCTTTAATGGACGGCATTCATTTATTTAACAAGTACTTTACTGCACATACATGCCAGATATATTAACATACTCAAGATTATAGTGTTTAACCAAAACTGAAGCAAAATGCTGCTAGAAGCCTTTCACTATTTCATCTTCCCTTCACAGGTGCTAAAGGTCAAGTGAAAGTTGTCTTTCCTGTAAGGCTCTTCCCCCTCCCCGACTTAGTCCAGATTTATCCAAACCCAGGGATTTAGTTTTTCAGGGATTTCAGGAATGGCGAGCCACTGATGTGCCATTTACCCTAGCAATGTGCCAGTCACCAATTCAGTTCATGAGAAAAATGTCTGCCTCATCTTTGGACTATTTTAACCCACTTATATAAAACAAATCTAACAAGTATTTGCAAACATGTGATACAGGTGAGTTCATTCTAGTATGCAAACATTTCAGTACACAGTTAAGACACTCCTGTGGTTCTTGTCTCCAAGCTGTAGCCACCTCCCAAATTTCCACGAGATAGTTAAAGTTCAGTCGACTTTTCAAGTCCAGCTCAAATAATCCTTCCTCTAGGAAACTATTTTCTCTCTTAAACCAATATAATTATCTGACTCCTCCATAGCACTTCCTAACTTCTGCTTGACACCACTTTTTACGTCACTTTCATTTTAGTGAACTAGGCGTATTTTAACCACTGTTTTTAAGGCCTTACGATCTCAAAGGGGACCGAAAAGGTGAAAAATCACCTTCTTCTGTACTAGTTGGTTTGCTTTTCCCTAACGCATCAAGGATGCTTCGCTGTAACGGTGGTTGGGGGTGCAAGGCTACATTCTGAGCACCTGTGCTGGCTTCTATCCTAATATAATCGGTCTCTTAAACTCATCCATGGAGAATGGTCTAACTTTCAGGCTGGAAAAATCGAGGGAGGAAAGCCCCCCGGAGCCAGCGCTCGGGGCCCCACGCGCCCCGCCCGCGCGCCGCGGGAGCAGCTGCCCGGGTGTCCCCGTCCCCGCTCTGCGGGCGAGGCCCGGCCGGCGGCAGCTGCAGAGCCGGCGTCTCCCCAGGCTCCTCGCCCCAACCCCGCTCCCCTCCCGCGCGGCGGCAGCTGCGGGGCTTCCCCGCGGAGACCTCGCTCCGAGTCTCGGCCGAGCGCGCGCCGAGGGCGGTCGAGGGTGGGGACTCGGCTCCCCCCAGCCCCGTCGGCTCGCGCGCGGCCGCCTCCGGCGCGTGGCGGTCCCTCAGGTGTCCTCCTCCGAGCCCAGAAGACACCTTGGCAACGCGGGCGGGCGGCCGAGAGGCCCTCCCGTAACTTGACAACAGCAGGAGCGTCAGCGCCGCCGCCTCGGCTCGGGCCGCAGCGCCTTCCCAGGTGGGGGCGGCGGGCGGGGAAGGAGGCGCGCGCCCCGCCGGGCCGCACCTGGCGCCGCCCGGGCCCCCGGGGCCGCCCGCGCGCCCCCACCCCGCGCGGGGCCTCCGCCTGCGCGCCCGCCCGCCCCGCGCCCCGCGCACGCGCACCGGGGCCCTCGGGCTGTCATGGCGGCGGGGAGCGGCTTCCGTGGGCACCCGGGGCGCCGCGCGAGCCGCGGCGGGGCGGGCGGGGGCGGGAGCATCCTCCCCGGCGGCGGTCGCCTCGGCCGCGGCGTCCCCGGGGCCCGTGCGCGCAGCGGCTGAGCGCCGCGGGGGGCCCCGGCCGGGGAAACGGGGCGGCTGCGGCCAGGTGCACGGACCGCCCCCCGCCCCCCGCGCCCGCCTCCCGCCTCCCGCCGCCCCACACACCTTCCCTGCGCGCCCGTCGAGCCTCAGGTGCCCGGGGCCGCGGCACTCCTCCCCCTGGGCCGCGCGCCGAGAGCAATCGCCGCCCCCTGCCCCCGCCTTTTCCTGCCCTGGATCTCCGCCGCCGTCGCGCGGCTCCCCGGCGGGGTGAGGACGCCCGAGGGGCCGGGTGAGGGGCGCCTTCTGCCGCCCCGCGAGCTCGGGCCCTCCCTTCCCGACCCCTCCCCGGCCGCCCGCGGCCGCGCTCCCCGCGCACCTGCGAGGCGAGGCGGCCGCGCGCCGGGAACCTGCGCCCGTGGGGGGGGAGGGACCTGCGCCCGGGCCCTCGAGCCCGCCGCGCCGAGCCGGCCTCCGAGCCCGGGAGAGCGGGTCGCGGGGCGTCGGGAGCCCTCGGGAACTCACTTGACGGACAGTAACTGCTCCCCGCGCCCCTCAGCCTCCACCCCCCCACCCCCCAGCAAACCTAACCTATTTAACATCGATCTAATCTTCCAATAGGGTTTGGCGTTGTTGTCAGCCTCGGGGAGAGAGATTGGACAAGTGTTCTCCACGAGGAAGAGGGCGACGCCAAGGACTTTCCACAGCAACCGCTTTTGGGGTGTCTCCACAACTTGGAAGTGACCTTCGTGGTGCGTGGCCGGAGGTGTGCTCGGTGCCCGTGCAGCGGCTGCTGTCCCGGAGCGACTCCGAGCTGTCCTTCCTCCCGAGCTGGCAATGGCTAGCGAAAACAAGAATGTCCCTTCCCCGCCACCAACAGGTGATGACGGGGGAGGTGGAGGGAAAGCAGAAGAAACCCTTGCAGAAGGGGGTGCACTGTCCCTGAAACCAGGACTCCCCATCAGGGGCATTCGAATGAAATTCGCCGTGTTGACCGGGCTGGTGGAAGTTGGAGAAGTATCCAACAGGGACATCGTGGAAACTGTCTTTAACCTGGTAAGTAGATAATTTTATCAGCATTTATTCTCACCGGGTTGGGGCACTAGACATTGAAGCTGGAGCCAGATGCTTTCCTCAGACTGTGTGATGATGGCTTTTTCCATGGATAGAAACACGAAATTCCGCTGACCTACATGAAGCGATTTCGTGTATGTTTCAGTTTAATGGCATTATGTAAACTTACACGCTCCAGGTTTTGTGAAAGTGAATAGCTCTCTTGTGCTAAGGAAGGAAATTGTTGTTGCCATGGGTGTATTTTGGGGAGTTCCAGTGGAGGGGTTTTTTATTCTAGAAAAACTTTTCTCTCCCTTGGAATGTATTGCGAACTTTGCATTTCTCTTTAACATTTAAAAAAAGTTCTCCTGGCCTTTTATTGTACTTGAGAAGTAACGTGCATGGGTAGTCCTGCCTACTCTTTTGAGTCTGATCTAAGTTTTGAACACAGTTCTTGTTCATAGGACTGATGAAAGAGGAATTTGCACAGTCAGTATTTATTTTTAATTTTGACGAGTTTTTAGATATAAGTATCAAAAGTTAAATTTTGGAATGACTTTAGGGTTACATGTGAAAATTGAAGGGCATTTTGAAAGGAGGATTGTGGCAGATATGTCTATATTTTGTCTTGAAGGAAAGTATATTTGGTCACTGGAAGTTGCTGGTTATACTACGATGGGCTGTGAATATTGTTTTTAAAAGATGGATATGCAGTACTTTCCTTTTTTTCAGTTACATTCTTTGAAATAGCTATCATTTTTTTTAAAAGATTTATTTATTTATTTATTTATTTATTTATTTATACATGCACTGGGTACAGTCAGAAGCGCGGGAGGGTGAGAGAATTCACCAGAGCGGGGAGCAGAGCAGGCAGAAGGACCGAAGTACACTGCTGAGGGGAGCAGCGGGCGGCAGGGGAGGTCTGTGCGCCATGGGGGACCCTCCTCCGGTGGCCGGGGAGCAGCCGGGGATCAAACCGGCGCTGCAGAGGCTGCGGGCAGCTTCGCAACCCAGCGCTCAACCTCTGCGCCACTGGGGGAGGCCTTTTTTTTTTTTTTTTTTAAAGATTTATTTATTTATGCATACAAGAGCTGAGGTACAAGCCAGAGATGCGGGGGGGTGAGAGGATTCACCAGAGAGAGCGGGGAACAGAACAGGCAGATCTACTGAAATACACTGCTGAGGGGAGCAGCGGGTGAGACAGGAGAGGTCTGCTGTGCCATGTGGGTTGCTCCCTGGTGGGCTGGGGATTGAGCTCCTGCTGCTGAGGCTGCGGATTGCTTCATAGTGCGGTGATTAACCCCTTGTGCCACCAGAGAGGCCTGAAATAGCAATCATTTCTAATGGGAACGTTTTAGATTTATTTATTCTAACCTCTTGCTCATCAACTCTAAGAGTAAAAGCTAAATTTGGCTCACCTGCTCACCTGATGGAGACAATAACACATGGGAACAAGTAAGATGGCAGTAGTTGTAATAACTGTGTAGTACCCCTTCTCCTTTGCCTCTAAATTTTCAAGTGTAAGCTTGTTTTGTTCCAAGACAGCTCATTATTTCTTTCACTAGACCTTTATAAATATTCTGGTCACCTGCAGATGTATCTAAAAGATATATACAGCTTATATAGTGAGAAAGTAGCTAGATGAATTTCACTTGCTTTTGAAGGATGAAACTTTCAACAATAGGTTATTTCTCTGCCAGTTTTGTGTTTTGGGACGTTATATATAAACACCTACAAATACACATATAACACATGTTTTTTGAGGAAATGTTCAAATATACACAAAGATAAAGAAAGTATAATGAGCTCTGGTCTCTATCATCCAGCGCTCAACTGCTGCGCCACCGGGGAGGCCCCTCTTGTATTCTATTGTTAAGAAAAAACCAAATTCTATAGTAGTAGTTTGCTTATATGCTACCTGGAGCCGTATGCCTGGTAGAAATTTTAAGGTTATTGGTCAAGTCATTCACAGCTGCATGTTTTCAGGGTAATGGTTGTGTGGTTTAAGGACAGGGAAATCTGTTCATTTACACCACCTGCTCTTCCTTATTTCGTTTCTGATGTGTAAAGAGGAATAGATTAGTTACTCTCTTTCCATTACTTCCCATGCTCCTTTGCGAATATCTGGGGTCTTGCCTTAGTCTTAATTCTACTGAAAGAAGGAAATTATATATATATTTTAAAGATTTATTTATTTATGCATATAAGAACTGGGCCACAGGCCAGAGGTGTGGCGGGAGAAAGGATTCACCAGAGACAGAGTGGGGAACAGAACAGGCAGATTGACTGAAATACACTGCTGAGGGGAGCAGCGGGCGAGTCAGGAGAGGTCTGCTGTGCCATTTGGGTAGCTCCCTGGCCTGGAATTGAACTCATGCTGTAGTGGCTGTGGATAGCTTCATAGGTTGCATCGTAACCCCTTGCGCCACCAGGGAGGTCCTGGAAATTATATTAACTGGTAAGTGATGTTAGAAAAATTACTAGTATCTATTAGCTACTACTGTCTAGCAGTGGGCTAGATGCTTTACACGTTTTTAATTCTTCTCTCAATAACATACATATATCTCATTTTATAGATGAGGAAACAGAGACAGTGGAAGGTTAAGTAGATTGCCTACAATTGGGTGGTTCTTAGAATATCAGTCTTTCCAGGATTACATCATTTTTTTTGAATTGGTGTAGAATTGTTTGCCTCCCTAAGCAGGTATTTATAGTTTAGGCATAGCTTTCCCCTATGTAAGGACACAAAAATTCTTGGTTCCACTAAATATTAATGGTGCAACTTCCATCAGTAGATTTTATTTCTTTTTATTTAACACTCAGATAACTTTCAAAGAACTGCTTAAAAAAGACAGAAATTGAAAAACGTTTTCCAGGTCATTTGGTCAGTTTTATCTCACTCAAAATGTGGATGCAGAAACTTGATAATAAAGTTTTTTTAAGAGGTAGTATATTGGGTTAATGAAGACATTTTTAAACCTACAGTATTTATTATTACCAAGAGAAACTGTTCCTTAGCCCAAACATTCACCGTTAGGAACACATGTCAGTGATAAACTTCGATGGAAGTCAAGGCAAAGAAATCCTTTCGTACCAAAATCACAGCATTATGAAAAACACTAACCTTTCTTATTTCCACCAAATCTTTCAGGAAATCATAATTTCTGTAAAAATCAGTGTGTGCCTTCTTTCTTGGTTCAGCCTTAGCAGATTTCCAGAAAGCTGCAACACCTGGGGATAAAATCATTGCTCCAACAATATGAAATCATGGACGCTTGGCCAGAAGGCCTTGCATCTGAGGTTCCATCAAAGCCGTAGAAGCCATAAATTCTCCTTAACCCAGAAATCCTCCACACTCTGTATGCAGGGTTTTAAACTGTGCAAAATAGGATACAGACTAAAGAATATGTGACTTGTGTGAGCAGTGAAATCTTACAAAAATATCAGTCCTGTGAACCTTCCATCTGACTTAAGGAACTAGTGTGTTGTCACTTAATCCTCAGGTGTGCTCCCCCTTTATCCTGTGCAGTAGATTTTCATCAGTTCATTATTTGTAGCAGTCATAACTTCCTCCTATTTTTTTTTTTTTAGGCATTTGATTAAAATATTGGGCTGTTGGAAAAGTCATGACTGTTTTATGTTTGAAAAACAGAAAAAATGCATTATGACTTTTCTGACCCTATGCATTGTTTTGATTCTTTTTGTTACTGATTACGTATCAACTACTTTAAACAATGAAGTTTATACTATTAAAATTAAGTTCCCCTTGTCCCAGAGTTGTGTCCAAAATAGTAATTGGTAAAGCCACCATATAACTCAGGAGGTCTTTCCTTGCTTTGCTAATGTAGTTTGACCTTTCTCTGTTATGAATTCCACCCTTCCTATAATTTCTCTTGCAAATCTGTTTTATAGTTCAGTTTTGAATAATAATACAGCTGTATATGCAAGTGTTTCAAACTTTCAACTTTTACATATTTCTTGTTGCAATTTACAATCATTTTATTTTGTCTTCATCTGTGCTAAGGTAATTTGTCACATTCTTGGACCCAAAATAATTAACGTGTTGACATTTTCGGGCACTTGATGCTAAGTTTAAGGCTTCCATCAGTTATTTAGAGGTATTCAATGCTATTAAACACTGGAATAGTGTTTACCATGGACTGGTGATAAATATATGTATTAATGAAACTTTTTTTTGTTTAAAAGGTAACTGGTTTTAATTAAAATGCTAAAGCTAAAAGATAAATTTTCATTACTTGTTATATAGTGTTTGATACATAGGTCCTGCTAAAAATTAATTGTGCAAACTCCTAGTACAGGAGCTGAGGAGATCGCACAAAAGCTATTTGTACTGACTGCGTGGAGAGTGTGCTTGTAAACGTAAATGGGCAGTGGCTATTCCTGTCTAGTTGATTATTGTCCTGCAATAACGTGGATCCAATGGTGTCATGTCTTTTGATCTTTCAGGAAGAATTCAAATCTAGATTTAAAAAGACATTTTAAAATACCAAGTAAAAATAAAAAAATAATACAATATGGGACACATAAAATCACAGGTAGTTACTGTGATTTTAATCTTTCATGAATGATTACATGAATGACGATAATCATTCAGCATGCTTTTTATTCTGATGTATATATCTAGAATTATTTCTTTCTTGTTATCTGCTTTCAGAAATTTAAGGGTTAAGAGTACTTCATTTTAACACTTTTTTTTTTAAAAGATTTATTTATTTATTTATTTATTTATTTATACAAGCAGTGGGTACAGTCAGAAGCGTGGGAGGGTGAGAGAATTCACCAGAGCCAGAGCGGTCTGCGCGCCATGTGGGACCCTCCTTCGGTGGCCGGGGAGCAGCCGGGGATCGACCCGGCGCTGCAGAGGCCACAGGCAGCTTCCCAACCCAGCGCTCAACCGCTGCGCCACCGGGGAGGCCCAAGAGTACTTCATTTTAGAGACATGCTTGTTAATGGACTTCCCCCAGTTCAATTTGTATTTCATGTTGAATAGAAAACTTGAACTAGTTTAAATGCAATAAAAAGACTCACTTATTTGGAAGTCCAAAGTAGGGTAAGACTTTTAGTAACAAAATAATGGTAAAGATTTCTTTTTCTATGATGTGAACTTCAATTTGTTGATGTTTTCCTCATGGTTGTAGTGTGACTTCCAGTGGCATTTGGGGCCATATATATTCTTATTCACATCTCTTGGGAGAGAGAACCTCTCTGTCCTAACAATTCTAACAAGAGTCCACTAAACTGAAAACTGTGACTGTTGAAATGTTGTGATTGGTACTTGATGTTATAACCTAAAAATAGGGACAGTTTTCTCAGACATCTTTGTATGAGGAGTGGTAGATACATAAAAAGATGGGTAAGAAAGTGAAAAGGTGAATTGGATGCTGCATAGTCAACTGGTGATGTCAGGTATTCATCTCTACAAATGCATAATAATATATTAGTAATGTTAATGATATTCATTTGTGTAGAGAGAAAAAAAAATCATTCTTGATCCTAACTTTTTTGATGTTGCTCTAGTTTTTGTACCTTACGTAGTAGTGAGAATTAAGTGAATAAATACCTTAAGATAATGTGTGGTACAAGTGCTATTTTAACTATTTGCTATTATTTCAGTATTTGTAATTTTAGATATAGTCATCATATTCCAGCCATATAATTTTTGCATAGCCATTACTGACCTAATTGGTTCTGCACCATACTATATAGTTCATCTTTTGAAATTCATTTAATAGCCATCACCATTTTTCAGGGGTGACTTATTTTTAAACACCTTTATAGAGTTATAATTTACCATAAACCATAAAATTCACTTGGTTTTTATAAAGATTTTTACGGGATTGTGCAGGCATTATCAATTTAATTGAAAATATTTACGTTCTGTGTTGAAGAGGTTTTATAGTTTTAGGTCTTCTATTAAGACCTATTTTGATTTAATTTTTGTAAACTAAAGGTATGATTTCTGTTAATCTATTGATTTTGATGGGAGAGGTGTTGAGCTTTCAACCCATGAATGTGGAATGTCTATTTATTTGGGTTGTCTTTAATTTCTTAATGTTTTGTAATTTTTAGTATATGAGATGTTACTTTTTAGTAAATTTTATTTTGTTATTAAAATACTCTGAAGGCATCTTTGTGTGTTGAAATTTCCAGAAGAGGAATAAATGGTTCCAAGTATAGGAACATTTATATAGCTCATGAGTAGATATTGTTATATTGTTAATTAAAAGAAATTTGCAAGAATTGGTGAGTTTTAAAAACTTTATAGGTTTGTAGAAGTGATAGAATTGATGATTTCGTCTCCTGCTGGTATAGTCTTGTTCCCTTTGGAATTGGTTCATTTTAAGAGAAATCATTTGGGAACTGAAAAAATAATTTTTTGGGTGTGAATTAATAGCAAAAGAAACTAAGTTTTCTCATATTGACCAAGGTAGCTATTGGGGGTATATTTAATCAAACATCTTATTTTAAACATTTAAAAGTTTTTGTGTGCATGAAAGAAAGATGTCCATAATACAATTTTGTTTTAAACTACCTAGATAAACAATACTTGTTTTTTATACTGTCAGAACTTGTACAGTGCTTGATATAGCAAGTGTTTATTCAATTAAGTGGAACTGTGTTAATCTTTTTATTAGGAAACATAGTTTCTGTTATTCTTTCTGCAAAAGCTATGTTAAAATCTTAACACATATTTCTATTATTTTTTGAATTTAAGAAGATACATGTCCAGCAGCATTCATTTTTCCTTTTATTCTAGTTTTTTTCCTTTTATTCTAGTTATCTTTATTGGCTTTCATCTAAGGAATATATATTCAGAAACCTTCTTGTTTGTAGATATCTAGTGAATCTTTGTTTTAAGTATTATTGGGACAAAATTCAAGGTAAAAAACAAAATAAGAAAGGAAACAGTTAAAAAAAAAGGCTATCGAGAATATACAAATTCTCAATTATTTTATACAAGACACCTAGTTTTACCTTTTAAAAATCTTTTTGTGTGCATATCTTTTTTGATTCCTCAAAGGTTTTATTGGTTTTGTCTAAGGTAATGAATTTCTTGTTGCTGGAGGTTTTAGAAGATTGCATATTGGCTATTTTGTAGAATGGATTCTTACTTTGGGTAGGAAATTGGACACCAAGTGACTTCTAAGGTTAAGTAAATATCAGATGTTCATTTTCTAGGTTTTATTGTCTCTTTTGCATGTGGGGCTTTGTATTTATTTCTCACTTCCCTTGATTCGACTTACACCTTCAGTCTTTTAGTAATTAGTTTTTTAAAAATGAGTTTTAAAGACAAGTGAGGGGCTGGATTTTCTCTATTATAGAAAATGAAAAATTGATGAGGTCCCAATTATGTTTTGCTAGATATAAATTTGTTGCTTGAGAAATGAAAATGATTTTTTTCTTGCCTAACAAGATCTTTGTTCAGTGAGTAATGACTTCATTGGTGTGGTATTTTTGTATATAAACTATAGTAAATTTCTTGAACCTGTGGGAGTTTTAAATAATTAGACCTCTGATGAGTTGTTGGATTTTGTTGTTTATAGTGAAAATATCTTTCTCATAAAGTAATATAGATAAATGAAATATCTAATTGAATCTAATCTTTATGATCTTTGGGCTTCAGTATCTTGAATGAAATAATCATAATATCTCAGAGCTAATAAGTATGTAAATAAATGTATAAAACACAAAGCATTTAAGAAAGTTTTGATTTAAAGTTAACACATGAAAATTAAAAAGAGAAATCCTGTCTTTTCTAGAATTAAAGTAGGCTTCTATTTAAAAAGGCTCATTGGTTTCTAAAATAGAGAAAAATATTAATTGTTGAACAAAATTATATAAAGGTATATTGAAATGATTATTATATCATTTTCTTAGATTTAGCTGCTATGAAATTAATAGATATCAAGGAGACACAGCATCAAAGCATTTCAAAATATTTTCCTTATCAGTGGCTGCCGAAGACAGTGCCTGTAGGCAGACGTGAGAGGGGGTTATTTTGCTGGCTTACTGAAACATTTGGTGGATTTACACTTCTTAATCTTTTCAAGCTTTTTTTTTTTTGATGGGTAATTTTTAATTTTCAGCTATGGTAAGAGGTAGTGGAGTTGTGGGAACAGTATAGATAATTTGTGTGTTTTTGAGATAAAGTTAATAGTTTTGAGTTACAGGTATCACAGTAACTAAGTTTGCCAGTTTTGTTTGTGTGTATTACTTAAATTCCTATACTTGCCACAATCAGATAGGTATTGGTATTTCTGCTGAATGTTCTGTTTTCTGCAAAAGTTGAAGATAGCAAGGCCTATGGTGGGGGGCAGGAGGGGAGTAAGACTAGAATGGACCACTGAAAACCTCTGGAACTTTGTAACCAGAATATTAACAAAATGAACAATGATTCTAATGAAAATGCTCACAAGGAGAAATTTCTTCAGGTATTTCCACTTTAGCATCACATTCACTTTTGTAGTACTGATTTCTGGACTTTTGCTTCTTCTTTGAGGAGTAGGCCTGGTAGCATAGCTTCTGATGGAGAACATTTGTTAGTACTAGCATCTGATACATGGTGTAGCTTTTTTTACTTATTCGTTATTTTAATATAGGGGGGAATATCTCTGCAGTTTCTTAATCTGTACTTGCAAATTATCACGTTTAATGCACAGCAGTTCTTGCAGTCATTAATCCAGGCACTATTTGCATTAAAGGAAAGCAATTCTGTAAATATTCTGACTTAAGATCTTTATATGTTGCTAGGAATTTCTCTTTCATTTTGTTGGAAGAAACAGTAAATGAACCAACCTCACTTCCACACTGTTCCTGTATTATTCTACTTCTTAACAATCAGTAGGAGGTGTTTCAAGGCAAAGATGTTATAGCAGAACAGACTGCTGCTATATTCTGAGCTTTTAACCACTGAACTATATATGGTTTATAATTGCAAAGACCTTGAATGTGAAATAGTAGTGGTTTAAGGCATCTGTCAATCATGTAATTGAATAGTGAGTCTGGAGAGTTATCTAGTAGGACAATGTCATTCAAGTATAAAAGTGAAATACAATGTGATATTTGGTTTCTTAGTATATTACCACCTAATCTGGAATGAGGTGAAGGGTGCCATGGGTGAATTTTTCTTCCTGATACATTTCTATTTTGATCTTTTTTCATAGAACTGAATTTGAACTGTGACTTTTTTGCTGTATTGAATAGAATGTGTTGACTATGATTTATTCTTTCCTGTAAGTTTGAGTCATTGATTTGAATGTTGATATTTGGGATGTGATTTGGAATACTGAATATTTCTGCAACCTTCTCCCTCTTCTACATTTCTAGTTCTTAGTTCTTTAGTACTAGTTTAGGTACTCATCATTTATTTTAAAGATTTATTTTATTTACGCATACAAGAGCTGGGGTATAGGCCAGAGGTATGTGGGGGTTGAGAGGATTCACCAGAGACAGTGGGGAACAGAACAGGCAGATTGACTGAAATACACTGCTGAGGGGAGCAGTGGGCGAGACAGGAGAGGTCTGCCTTGCCTTGCGAATTATCTCCCTGGCTAGTGGAGGAGGGTATTGAAACTGCATTGCAGAGGCTGCGGACAGCCTCACAGCGCTGTGCTCAACCCCCTGCGTCACCATGAGGCCCTCTATTAAAGTGTTACGCACTAGCGTATGTTTTGTCTTGATGTGGCTGATGGCAGAAACTACTTAGAACGGGTAGTTTTGGGGGTTCTGGGGTGCTCCTCTCCCTGCCTTACAACAGTAGGACTGGAGGTTTTTGTCCATTTTATTCATTGCATTCCTGGAAGGATACTTGCCATGTAGTAGGTGCTTAAAAAATGTTTATTGGGCCTCTCCTGGTGGCGCAGTGGTTGAGCGCTGGGCTGTGAAGCTGCCCGCAGCCTCTGCAGTGCCAGTTTGATCCCCGGCCGCCGGCGAGGGCCCCACTTGGCGTGCAGACCTCTCCTGCCGCCCGCTGCTCCCCTCAGCAGTGTACTTCGTCACTCTGCCTGTTCTGCTCCCTGCTCTGGCTCTGGTGAATTCTCTCACCCTCCCGCGCTTCTGACTGTACCCAGTGCTTGTATAAATAAATAAATAAATCTTTACAAAAAAATGTTTATAAACTGAACATACTGGTTTTCTTTGCTAGGAGTCTCAGGAGGATGCTATACCTGGCATCTTAAATTTTTTTTTTTTAAATCAGTGTGGGGTTTCCAGTTCATGCCAGTACTGTGAATTCGAAGTCACAAACCTATGCAAAGACTATCCCTAAACTTAATTTTCTCAGAGGAGATTTTTGTTTGCTCTGTAGATCAGTAGTCCAAAGGGTAGTTACTTGTGTTTTCCCAGTGCCAGTGGATGGATTTTTTGGGAAGGGGCATCTACTATTTCCCTTTTGGGAGTTATGTATTTTCAGATTTCATTTCTAGTTCCCCATCTTGTGTACTTTATTTCTTGTTTTTATAGGGGCATTAAAATTCAAGCTTCCTGAGGTACTAGCTTTCCCTCCTGTGGTACTTCAGCAATTGTAATAGCAGTTCAAACCCTACATTTTAGATCCTTGGGGAGTTGCCCTTTTTTTCTTGCAAGCTCAGCTCTACATTGGAAAACATTTTTATTATATTTCACTAATATTTGTAGGTGTTTGTAAAGTGATAGTTTTTAGGTAATCTTAGTCCATTTACTGTCCTGCTAAAACTATAAGGTGTAACAAAGCATTGGGTATCTGATAACCAGTGAATAAAATTAGTAGCAATTTTGGCTACAGTGTGCCAGTTATAACCAGCCCAGGAGTACCTTAGATAATTACAGATAATTCTACTGCACATTAGCATACAGATTGTACAGTTGTCATCTTTCCTAAATTCTTACATTTTATATACAGTCAGTGAACAATTTTCATGTTAGAAAGCAACCCTATACCAAGTACACACACACACACACACACACACTTATTTACTGGAAATTTTATGTGTAGGGGTAGTGTTTTAAATCTTGATATTTAAATATGTTTTTTGAGTTTTTAGAATTGTGGAATGTTGTGAGAAGTTTTCAGTCATTTATATGGAATGTTAAGTCTTCCTAGAAATACCATTTGTATTGACAAGAAGCTTTATAATTTTACTGTTTTGAACATTTTTATCAGTCCAGGGAGGAACTTTTGACCTAAAGATTTCAAGGTTCACTTTTATTTGTAGGCACTATTGTCATTGATTTATTTAGTTTAGATATTTGAGACATTAAGGGAAATTCCTCACTTAGTCAAATTCTACATTCGGTGTGAAAAAATTCAGCATAACATCTTTCAAATATATTTCCAGTTTATATTGTTAGACACTGGTATCTTATTCTGTGGTGCATGAACTGTTACATCATATTATGCAAGTAGTGCTTCAGAACAAAGATTGAAATTAATGCTTTGTTTTGTACTCCAATTACATTGTAATAGGGGTGAACCTGGATATAAGTCAGGTATTTGACGAGTCTGTTGATTACATATAGCCAACATGAGTGTTGCCCAAGGATCGTCTCACTAATCCACACAACTCCTTTATTAAGCTTGTTTTATAACAAGAACACAAGATTGGAGAGGTTAAAGATACTCAAGTACCATGAAAAATGGGATTTTGACATAAGGTTCTTTGAACTTCACTCTTGCTCACTATGACTATTAATATAAATTAGGTGCTCATATTAGTATTTTAGAAAATGGTTACTTAGCTTCTCAATTGTATTTAAATCTAAGAAATTGCTGAACAACTTCTACTGTCAGTTTTTTTTTAAATTTATTTTTATTTATGCATACAAGAACTGGGGTGTAGGCTAGAGGTGTGAGGGGTGAGAGAATGCACTAGAGACAGAGTGGGGAGCAGAACTGGTGGATCTACTGAGATACACTGCTGAGGGGAGCAGCAGGCGAGATAGGAGAGGTCTGCTATGCCATGTGGGCTAGCTCTCTGGCAGGGGATGGAACTCATGCTGCTGTGGCTGGTGATAGCTTGATAGCGCTGAGATTTTAGCCCCTGGGCCACCAGGGAGGACCCAGCTATTGTCAGTGTTTTTAATTTTTATTGTTTTACTAAATTTATAGTGGTGTTTCATTGTGGTTCTAAATTTTCTTAACCTGCAATATTTAACATTTCTGGTGTAACAAAATATTTACTTTTCTGTTACCAGGCAAGAGTCTTTTAGTGGGTTAGTATGGTATTGTCCATCTTGAAATGTATCATTTTAAGCCAAATCATTAACATGGAATGGATTGAATTAAGACATAAGAATAAGAATCATACTTCAGTTCTACTTGTGGTGAAAGTGACATTATCTTCCAATTCTAACATATAAATAATTAAAAATCATCAAACTTTCTTTGTTGGTAATTTTGTTGAATTTCTTTTGTAGGATATGGTTTTAATTAAAATAATCTCAACTTTTCTAAATTTTCCTTGAGGTGATTATCTTTTGGTTTTTCATTTTTGGTCCTTGACAGCTTTACCCCTTCTTAACTAGCATTAATGTGACTTTTATTTTGAATTATTTGCATTTCTTTCCCTGTTTTGGCTGGTAGATATCTTAGAAATAACCCAGTTTAACCCTTCCAATTTTTAGGTAGGCTAGGTGGTTAGAGTTTGAACTGGTTTTGGAAACCCAGATTGCCTACATTTTTAAACATTTCTCTTTTACTTAGCCCTTATGGCTTTCATTTTAGTGGATCAAGCTTTGTAATTCTCCTTTTCATTTAGTCACATCTTTTTTTCTTGCCCTCTTTCTTAAAACTTACATACAAATAAAAAGCTCAATCTGATCATAGCTGTTTATATGTAGTTTTCAATTGATTGTTTCTTTCTGAAGATCAATGGTTTACAAGAAACTGGTTTTCTACTCTAACATTACAGACAAATTGAGGAACTAGGATTTTTTTTTTTCAATTGAGGTGTGAGGAAGGAAACTGGCTTTTTTTGAGGTTCATGTACTTAAAATGGATTTTCACGCTTGTGTTACTAGATACTTGCCTTAACACTAGGGGGCTGATGTAATAATGTATTTGTACAGTGAATTTTAAATGTAATGAATATATACTAAATTCTCCTGGATTGCAAATATAAATTACCATTTTAAATATGTTGTACTTTTTCACAGTCTTGTCTTAGTTTATTCTAACTTATGCTTAGATGACTAAATTAGGTTTAGGGTAATTTGATGTGTGTTCATGTGTGTGTATGTATATTTATCTGATTAGCAGAATGGCTAAAAGGGAGTTTCTCCAGATCTGATATTTTGGAGCTAAAGTACACAATACATATAACAACAGAATAATTACAGGGTTTTAAATACAATTGTACTTTTGTCTGTTTTTCCTTGAATATTTGTCATTTAATAATTTACCAAGCATCATTTATTTTGTGACGTTTTCTATAAATTCTCTGGTTTTGTATATTAGTGCAGTAGTGTTTGTTTCCTTTTTTTGTGTGTAGAAGAACTGGGGTATAAGCGGAGGTGGTGTGTGTGTGTGTGTGTGTGTGTGTGTGTGTGTGTGTTCACCAAAGACAGTGGGGAGCAGAAAAGGTGGCTTTACTGAAATGCACTGCTAAGGGGAGCTGCAAGCCAGAGAGGAGAGGCCTGCTGTGCCATATCTGGGTTAGCTCCTTGGCTGGGATGGAATTCAGGTCTTAGGGTGATAGTGGCGAGACTCAACCCCTGGCCACCAGGGAGGCTCTGGTGTTTGTTTCTCTGAGCCATCCTTTTTTCTTCCTTCCTTCTTTCTCTCTTTCCCTTTGCTTGTGAATCTTTGTTCCATACCTGTATGAACTTTGGGTAAGTTACCCCTCTGATTCTCTAATGTTCTTTTATGTAAAATAGGGCTGATTCTGTATCTAATAAAGGATTGTTACATATTAAAAAGCTTGACAGGCACTTGGGTGGGACAGAGAACCTGGAACCTCCTCTCTTCCTGGGCACCACCCTGTTACAATATGACTTCTATATGCTAATTTTCTTTGACTCTTTACAATTAGATCTTTAGAATCTTAAGATTACTAAATGTTCAGGTACAATTTTCTAGGAACATAAAATCTGCTGCTAAAGTTGATATGAAATTGATAAGCTGGTATCCTTGGTTTGTGTTGTGTACTGACCTCTGACAGTCTCCCCTGGGTGCTATACAATTACGAGAGCAGTGCAGTTTACTTTGTCTCCTGAAATGATTTTGGATTTGAAATTGGAAGTCCAGGAGTTTATATATATGGTTTCACTTTATTTTCCTCTTGAGTCACTGAGGTAGAAGTCTAATAATTTAAATGAAAAAGATAATGGATACTAATTTGGGTCTGATATTGTAGGGAAGATTTTCAGTAAGTGAGTGTGCTAGTTGAGTCGATTTTGTCCAAGCTCCTAGAGATCTGTACGCATACTCCTGTTATTACCATGTTCTCAGGAAGTCCAGATACATTTGCATACTTTTTCTAATTCCTATATAGGTGGTTTTTTGTTTTTTTCAGTTCTTATTATTAGGAGGGGATTTTAAGATATTCTTAATTTTGAATCATAGCCCATCACAGTCCCAATTGTTGGGACTACTGCATAATTTAAGTTCTTATTTCTATCTGGAAATATAGTTAATTGGTATGGATGAGGAAATCCCTTCCTCTATAAATCTAAAGACATGAAAAGTTGCTATGGAACAAAGTTTTAAGAATACATTTGCCAGAGGCAGGTCAGATTTTCACTCTAATGAGCATGTTTTCAGTTGGCTTCTCAGCTCTCTGGCCCCACAGGGTATATTGTCATTTGATTGGAACATTCTATTATTTTTTTATCTTATGGAGGAAGATGGAAATTTCCACAAAGATTTCTTTTCTCTCCCTTTATTTATGGCAAATAGAACTGCCTTTCCCCCTTTCCTCTCTTGAGCTTGCCTACTCTTTTCCTTAGCATCCGTATTCTGTTCTTTTTGAATTGGAAGCTTCCATGGCATTCTACTTCAGCCAGAAAGCTGGTAAGAGCTTTCTTATCAGTTACCATAGGTGAGTAGATCTCTATTTTGTTTTTATGTTTGTTATCATTAATGTAGTGAAAAAATTAGCATGATGACTTTGGTGACCATCCCCAGTTGGTTTGGAAACAGTTACTACACCAGCCCATCCCCTCCCCTTTATTTTAATCATTTTGCCAGATGCCCACATTCTGTTTCAGACCATGTGTTGGCATCCTCTGCTGATCAAGGAGTAGGTTGAAGACTGGCCATGTCTGTAATACCTCAAGTCTGCAAACATATCAGGCTTGATTTCAATCATCAAAATGTCATACATTAGTAAATAAAAGGGAAAAATTACTGTATTACTTTTGTAATTATAGTGTGCTAGTTACTTAGAAAAGTAACTATGCTTTTGAAAGAAGTTTTCTCTGTCTAGTTTAATTAATATTTAATAGGCTGATATTGAAGGGTTCATTTTTATTTTAGAAGAGCTTCAGCTAAAATTTGAGAATAGCTACTTTCTAATCTAAGTATTGTAATTTGTAAAAATTAAGTAATCTTTGACTAAGGTCAGAGATTGCAAAATCAAAACTCATGTTGCTCTTGGTCCTTACTGGGCAATGATGATAAGATGATGCTAAAATTGATCTGATCTATGTAGAGACCTTCAGGATATAAAACTAATTTTATTCCCTAGAGTTTGTCAAATCTAGATGGAAATGGTATTTTTTTCCCCCTAAGTATGAAATGTTATTCAGTGTTTTCTTACATGAACCTTTTCATACATGATTTTGGAATTTTTTTTTGAGCTATTTGTTTTCTAGTAGTAAAAACAAACAACCAAAACCAGATTTGTGTTTCTTCTTACTGGGCTTGTAATTATATCTAAAGCATGTTTGAAATAGTGGAACATTTACCTTGTTGTCTTTTACATTACATTTAACTTCGTTTAGTTCCTTTGAAAGTATAATTTTTAGATTCTGATTACCTGAAAGCACTGTTGTTACAGGGCAGGGAGAGGGGCACCCCAGAACCCCAAACCTGCCCACTCTAAATAGGATCTGCCATCTGCAGCATCAAGACAAAACATATAGACCTTTAATAGAAAGGAACTTTAATACAATTAGTATATAAAAGAAAAGACAGAAAAGACAAAGAATATAGTTTCCAAATCAAGCACCCAAAGTTACCCATCCCCTCGTGGGTAAATGTCCTGCCAAACAGGATTGGCCCAAAGCAAGGCCCAAAAGCCTGCCCCAAGTCTAAAGCACCTTCCGGTGGGGGCCTATAGAAAAGGGTCAGAAACAGCCAGACAAGTCTGGGAGGAAAAGATCAAAATCAAGATAAAAGCTGTCATTGTTAACCACCCCCACCCCCGTGCTCCCACCCACATCTGTTTCAACCAGTTCACGACCAGAAACCAAGTGCAGCTTCTTTACATGTCTCTCTGCTCCATGTGCCTCCTTCCTGTCTCCTCATTGCTCTCCATCCTGCTTCCTTCCTTCTCAGTCTCCTCTCCATCTTCTTCTCCTCCCTGCTCAGCTCCACCCTCCTTTGGGTGCGGCAGGGAACCTGAAACCTCCCCTTTTTACTGGGCACCACCATTACACTATTAGCAGACCATATTCACTTGTATCAGTACATTGTAAATATGCCTGAGTGTTTGTAAAAAGTTGTTTTTTCTATGTTTAAAATATACTTAGTTATAAAACTTATGTGTTCAATGTATTAGGAAAGATTTGATGTTGGTTTAGGAATTGGATTAGTTAATACTTATTTCTATTTTTTACTGTCATTCATCTCCTTTTCTCCCTCAACAGGAAGATACAGAAGTATGTTGGTTATAAATATTCTCAGTATCAACACGTAATCATTGAAATTTTGTTCTGGCTAAAATGCTAAATGACAGCACTTTAAAGTACAATTTACATAGACCCAGTTAACATAAAATAGTTAATTTTGCTTTACTACTCCATATTTGATTTATTTTGGATGTAAACATGAGTTTGATAGCTAGCTGCGAGAGTGAGATATGAAAGAATTTGATGCTGCTATAAGGAATGTTTTTTTTTTTTTAATTTGTAAATGCGGTTATACCAGCACTTTTATAATTCCTTTTCCTTCTTTCTTCCCCTTTGCTACTTCTGCCTTTCTTTCACATTAAAATGTGAATATATTAGAATTAAACTCCAAGTCCTTCTGTTTTTCACTTGTATTACACACAAACTTGCACACTCCTAAACATAATTTTAGATTTCTTTGGAATGTGTTAGCATGTGAAAGAAGGCCAGTGTTTAGAATTTGTAGCAGATTGACATTTAGTTTTTGTGGAAGATGGCAGTCAGCTAGGAAATTGCATATTTTTTTTGAATATTAGATACAACAAAAACCCTAAGTGCAGTTTCTTAGATTTCAGGTGTGTTTTTATGTATGGTTTATTTTTTTCATTTATTGAATTTTACCAGGTTGAATGTAATTACCAGGCTCTAGGGTTTTTTTTTTTTTTTTTTTTTTTTGTGGTTCATGCTCTTAATCTTCCTGTTCAGAAAAGTTTGAATTGTCTTTAAATAATGTTAGAGAACAGTACAGGAAGTGAGATTTGTGGCTTGAATTAAGATGCCATCTTTAGAGGTTATAAAGAGCATTTAATATGAATGGAATAAATATTTGTTAAATGAATACATGGATGCATGTGTGAATGAAAGCAGCCCAGAGATATATATATATATATATTAGTAGAGAGATGGGCATGACCATACACTGTCAAATAAGTATCTTGAGTGTTTACTTGATAACTAATCTATAATTCTTACCTATTAATCACTTGTAGATTTTTGAGATTCCCAGCTGCAAGTTGAGAATAAGAAAAACTGATCTGCGTGAGGGTCCTGGGGAAAAAAAAATCCCTGTGTGCCTGCACTTTGCTCATTTAAGTATTTCAGCACAAAATAATTAAACACTTTATGGAATACTTTTTGTATCAACCAGGTAACAGAATTTCAAAAACTTGATTTTAATAAATTTTATTTAAAAAACTATTTGGTAGAGAGAGAACTGGTTGTATTTTTTTTTAAAGATTCATTGTTATTCATGCATATAAGAACTGGGGTATAGACCAGAGGTGCGGATGTGGGGGCGGGTGTAAGAGGTTCACCAGGACAGAGTGGGAAGCAGAACAGGCAGATCTACTGAAATACAATGCTCAGGGGAGCAGTGGGTGAGAAAGGAGAGGTCTGCTGTGCCATGTGGGTCATCTCCCTGGCTGGGGATGGAACTCAGGCCACTGTGGCTGGTGATAGCTTGATAGTGCTGAGACTTCAACCCCTGTGCCAAAAGGAGTCCCTGGTTGTATTTTTAAACGAAATTACTGTGTTCCCCTTTATTATTACTTATTTTGTGATTCATTTAAATGCTGTGTTTAGGAAATAGTTACATATTTGTTGTGGAAGAGAGAGTAGATAATTAAGGTCATGTGGGGTGGGGTAGCATTAAGGGAGAGAACAGTGGTAGTAGGCATGTGACACGTTGAGACAGAAATGAATGAGATTAGCCAAAGGAGTTCATTAATTGTGTGTTTATTGAGCATCAATCTGATTGCCATACTCCCTCTTCCTGACTGATTTCCTATATCCTCTCTAGAGTAATCATTTATCCCATTTTTTTGAGGCAAAGTATTATAATGATGTTTAATGATGTTTCTCAAAAGAATTTAAAGAATCTCCTTGTGTGAAATACATGTTTCAAAGGTTATAAACTTTCCAAAACTGGTATAAAACATGATCCTAAGATGTAGTTTCTTTATAGAATTGAGTAAAGATGTGAAGGATTATGTGCCAGCAACATCTGAGGGGTGAGTGCATCAACCACACATTCAGGGATGTGAATACCTAGGCCAGGGCTTCACAGCTTTGCCTAGCCTCAGCCATGTTGGCCTGCTTCCGGATTGCCTGCTACCCTGAACTCAGTATCGAGTTTATCACGTAAGGTGCTTATGCCTCTGCCTCCTCAGGAGAGTAGATACCTGTCCCTTCTTCCTGCCCTTGTCTTGCCAATGCCCATCAGATACCTAATCCTGCTTCTTTAAACATCAAATTTAAAAATACAAGTCATTTAACCATATTTAAACTAACTGAATTATTAGCTTTAATGTTCTGATAACAGAATGATACACTTGAGAACTATTGAATTAGGTAGTATAATTTGCCCTTTTGCTGGATATCTGGAGATTGTTAGGTGTTGAGTTCTTTAATGTGATTTTTCACCTCTAGATGGTCCATTATCAGCTCATTTCCCCCCCCCCCCAATTTTATTTACTGTGGTAATATATATAGCATAGAATTTATCATATCCATTTTCAGGTATACAGTTAAGTGGTATTTAGTACATTCATATTGTTGTATAGCCATCCCCATTAACATTACAGAACCCTTTTCGTCTTGTAACACTCAATTTTTTTTTTTTTAAAGTTTTATTTATTTATTCACTTATACAAGCACTGGGTACAGTAGGAAGCGCGGGAGGGTGAGAGAATTCACCAGAGCCAGAGCAGGGAGCAAAGCAGGCAGAAGGACCGAAGGACACTGCTGAGGGGAGCAGCGGGCGGCAGGAGAGGTCTGCGCGCCATGTGGGACCCTCCTCTGGTGGCCGGGGAGCAGCCGGGGATCGAACCGGTGCTGCAGAGGCTGCGGGCAGCTTGGCAACCCAGCGCTCAACCGCTGCGCCACTGGAGAGGCCCGTAACACTCAATTTCTACACCCATTACATAGTAACTCCATATCCACTCCCCCTGCCCCTTACTCTGCCTTTGGGACTTTGTCTCTATGTATTTTCTTTTAATTAAAATTTTTTCATATTAAAGAAATATAAACTGGAGAAAAATATTACTGCAGATTTCTAATTTTGGCATCTTAAAAGAAATTTAGATGGACTATTCCACATTATTGGACTAACTTATGGTGAATGATTTGTGACTTACTTGGAGATACCACATGTAGCAATGTTCAGTTCTGTTTGTAAGTTTGATCATTCAGTATAAATGCGTTTTAAAAAAGATATTCATTAGATTCGCATTTGGTGGCTGCAAGTTGGAATGGAACATTTCAAAGAGAGTGGAAAAATCATCAGACTGGATCATTCCTAGGAAATTATTTGGTACACAGTTTATTCTCTCACTTTGCAGTTTGCACCTGTCATTTGTGTAAGTGCACACAGGTCACAGTGAGCATTTTCAGATTGTTTTCCCAGCTCAGTGAATTGCCTAAATTTCTTCCATTACATTCACTTGGTTATACTGATAAGCATTGTCCTACATTCTGTGGTTACTTTGTTCACTGTCTCTAAGTAATTTATTTAATCTATCTTAGTGATTTTTCTTTAGCTTCTTCCAGAAGTAGAAATGAGGTTGTAAAAATCATACAGATTACTAAAGAAATCTGTAGTTTTTTTTTTGTGTATTTTGCTTTTTGTCAAATACTGTAACATGGAGAGAAAAACAATTCTGATTTTTGAGAAAAGCAATTCTGATAATTCTAGCATTTATCATATTTTTATGAGGAATTCTCTGGCAGTTGAATTTTGTTTTTACTACTTACTGTATTTGAATCCTATGTTTGCTACACTGTAACATTTTTGCACTTGTTTTGAGTTAGTTCTTTTCAGTATTTGATTTTGGATTTCAATGGGCATTTTAGTTTTTGAACATTCAAGGCTTATTTTAAAAAATACACTCAAGTTTTAAATAGCTGTACGTTGATTTCCTCACAGTGTGTTTAGGTAATTTTAAATTGTGATTAAATAGAATGAGATGTAAGGAACAATTAATAAGCAACATCTCAGTTGTTTGAAGAGATGTGATTGTCTTTCATACCTGTAGGTTGTTTTGTTTTAGTATATATAGTGGGTCTTCTTTTTATTTAAAATCTTACAATTTGGAGTAAGAAAACTTTTGAATTGCTTTTTGCTTATCTACTTGTTGACTCTAAGATGTTATCAATTATAGGATATGTCATTTTATGTATCATCAAGAGAAAACATTTATTAAACTTAGACCTAAAACATTTTTTTTATTAATAACTACAAGCTTGAAAGTTTTAAAAACATTTGCGTATTTTACATTGTAGATTCATCTATTATTAAAAGTCAGTTCTACCTGTCTTATCATTGCAACTGTATGTTGGCACCCAGCATGTGCTCTTTTGAACTTAACTGTTCAAACAGTTTCTTTTTTTTTTTTTTTAATTTTCTAGAGGCATGTCTCATTTATTTATTTATTTGTTTGTTTGTTTGTTTGGTTTATACATGCACTGTGTACAGTCAGAAGCGCGGGAGGGTGAGAGAATTCACCAGAGCAGGGAGCAGAGCAGGCAGAAGGACCGAAGTACACTGCTGAAGGGAGCAGCGGGCAGCAGGAGAGGTCTGCGCGCCATGTGGGACCCTCCTCCGGTGGCCAGGGAGCAGCCGGGGATCGAACCGGCGCCGCAGAGGCCGCAGGCAGCTTCACAACTCAGCGCTCAACCACTGCGCCACCGGGGAGGCCCTCGAACAGTTTCTAATGGAAATCAGTCTGTGTCTCTTAAGAGATCATCCTCACTGATTTTTACAGTTGTATAGTTTTCTTTTGTGGTATGTTTGTGCCACTGCAATTCAACCAGTCAAACATACTGGGACATTTAGATCATTTTTTAAAAAAAAAATTATTTATGTATGCAAGGCATGAAGGGTGAGAGGATCCACTAGTGACAGAGTGGGGAGCAGAACAGGTGGATCCACTGAAACATACTGCTGAGGGGAACAGCGGGCAAAAGAGAAGTCTGCTGCATCATATGGGTTAGCTCCCTGGCTGGGGATCAAACTCAGGCTGCCTTGGCTGATGATAGCTTGATAGCGCTGAGACACTTAACCCCTGTGCTACCAGGGAGGCCCTAGATTGTTTTTAATATTTCCAGATAATGCTGGAATAAATAACTTTGGTCAAATCTGTTTTGTTTGGTTGGAAGTATATGTCCAGAATACAATCCTTGAAGAGGACTAGTTGGTTAGAAGTGCAAACACATTTGTAGTTCTGTTAGATACTGCAAATGATTACTTTTCATTTGGGTTGAACCATATTACATAGCCACTGGCAATATATGAAAGTGTCTTTTTACTCATAGTGTGTAGTAGCAATTTCTGGATGTTTTTCCAGTGTGAATAGTGAGAAATACTATGGTAGTATAGTTTTCATTTACATTTTCTCTTACTCATGAATTTATCAGATGGTGGTAATGGAAGATTTTTTATTTTTTATTTTTATTTTATTTTTTTTTATATATATAGAGGCACGTTTTCTTTCTTTCTTTCTTTCTTTATTTGTTTGTTTTTTTGTTTATACATGCACTGGGTACAGTCAGAAGCGCGGGAGGGTGAGAGAATTCACCAGAGCCAGAGCGGGGAGCAGAGCAGGCAGAAGGACCGAAGTACACTGCTGAGGGGAGCAGCGGGCGGCAGGAGAGATCTGCGCACCATGTGGGACCCTCCTCCGGTGGCCGGGGAGCAGCCGGGGATCGAACCGGCGCCGCAGAGGCCGCGGGCAGCTTCGCAACCCAGCGCTCAACCGCTGCGCCACCGGGGAGGCCAATGGAAGATTTTTTAAACAAATAAATAGTACTCATGTCATATTCCTTTCTCAAATGATTTAAGTGATTTCCTGACAAGAATGGTTGCATTGTCTGGTCATACCATTAGAAGTAACAACTTGAGTTCTACAAGACTTCTGTTTGGCTAGCAAAAATACCACCAAGTGCACTGTTTTTCTGAGAAGCTAAAATATGAAAATTAAAGGCACCTCAGAATTGATGAAATCTAGCGTATATGTGTACACACACACACTCAATGTTATTGATATATCACAAATGTAGAGATCAGACTTTGGACAACCTTGGCTTACTGAAAATAGACCTGAGGCCAATAGTATTTTCCAGAGATATCCGCAATGGTAACTCCCATCTCAAGTGCTTTTACACTGTAAGTAGAGGTGAGGCCTGTGTCTCCTCCCTCTAAAGCTGAAAGTGGTTTTTGTGGCTTTCACCCTGTAGAGTATGACAGAAGTGACACAATGTGACCTCTGAGTCATAGCTTATGCTTGGAATCCTGAGCTGCAATTCAAGTTCAGCTGTTTAAGGCCACCACATTGTGGGGCGGCTCAGACTAGTCCAAGGGGAAAACATACAGAGGCTCTGAAAATATACGAGAGAGTCCAGCCACGGGCTTCTCCGGTAGCCTTTCCACCCCAGCTGTTCCAGATTTAGTCACTGTGTGATTGCAGTTGCTGCTATCTGGAAAGTGAGAGCACTTGCATATTTAGCATAGGGTGATGTTCAGATAATGCGTTCAGAAATAAATGATCTTAATTGACTCAATAGTTAAATATTTGTTTTCATTGATATGTAATTTACGTATCTTAAAATCCACCATTTGAATGTATATTTTAGTGTATTCACAAGGTTATAAAAATAGCACCAATATCTAATTCCGGAATATTTTTGTCAACCCAAAAAGAGATCCTGTATTTATTAACAGTCACTCTTCAGTCTTCTTTCCTTTAGGCTTTGGGATCATCTTATTTCTATCAAATTGTATTTAGCATCGAACTTTTTAATTTGTCTAGTTTTCTTTCCTTGGCACATTTGAAATAATACGCTGGAAGGATCTTGAGTATTTTAAACTGGCTTACTGATAACAGGAGTGATAGCTGAAAATACATTCACAAGGAGGATTCAGTATTTAAAAATTCTGAAATTTTTATTAAAATTAAAAATTTAAAAACCACAACTACAGGATTCCTTATCTAGAGAATAGTAATGATATGACTAATGAGTGAATGTTACCATGAAAAAGTTACATTTAGTAACCTTTTTAAGGAGGAGAATTCTGCATTTCTTACTAAAAATATATCAGAAAAATACTGAAAATAAAAAGGGCTAAAAATATTAGAGAGGGCCTCCCCGGTGGCGCAAGGGGTTAAGCACCATACTATGAAGCAATAGGCAGACTCTGTAGCACGAGTTCGATCACTGGCGGACCAGGGAACAACCCACGTGGCGCAGCAGATCTCTCCTGACTTGCTGGCTGCTCCCCTCAGCAGTGCACTTTGGTTAATGCCTATTCTGTTCCCCGCTCTGTTTCTGGTGAATCTGCTCACCTCCCACACCTCTGGCCTGTACCCCAGCTCTTGTATGCATAAATAAATAAATCTTTAAAAAAATATTAGATAGGGTACTTTTTCTCTAAAATGAAAAGAGTAGCCATTATTAATGTGTGCTTTTCACAGGGTTGTTAACATTAAATGAAATTCTATCAGTAGGAAGTAAATATTCAGTTATTCAGAAAAAGTTCATATTAATTTCATGTTATTTTCAGATAAAATATGTATTTGGTCCTTAATTCTGGAAAAGATATCCAAGCCATCTATATAATTTCCCCTTGGAAGGATAAGACTTGGTAAAAGTTGAATTGTAATGTCAAATATAGATATAATTGTTTTTAATAAAATATGGGAGCAACAGTAGTCTTCAAAATGGAATGCTTAAGATGAATCATTAAAGTGCATAAAGGGATTATGGAAATTTGTATTCATTCTTTATCAAATTAGAAAATAATAAGAAAAACATTTCCCTTTGCAGTAGTGCCTCATTGTGTCAGATGACACAAGTGAGATTTCTAGCTTGTGTGGCATACCTGTTTCCTTTCAGTTTATTGTAATGTGTATGGTTCAACCCAAATGAAAAGTAATAATTTGCAGTATCTAACAGAACTACAAATGTGTTTGCACTTCTGACCAACCAGTCCACTTCTAGGATTGTATTCTGGAAACATACTTCCAACCAAACAAAACAGATTTGACCATTGGTGGTTTCAAGCCATCTCTCTATTCTTCAGAGTGGATAATTTATTTTTAAATTTACTGATAATTTATATTTACTGTACCTGGGTGAGTGAATTTAAACTCATTATTATTATTATTATTATTATTATTATTATTACTATTTTTTAAAGATTTATTTATACAAGAACCGGGGTACAGGCCAGAGGCGGGGAGGGTAAGAGAATTCACCAGAGACAGCAGGGAGCAGAACAGGCAGAAGGACTGAAAACATTGCTGAGGGGAGCAGTGGGCGAGGCAGGAGAGGTCTGCCACGACATATGGGCATCTCCCTGGCTGGTTGGGAATTGAGCCGGTGCTGCAGAGGCTGCGGACAGCTTCACAGAGCTGCACTCAACCTGCTGTGCCACCAGGGAGGCCCTAAACTCAATATTATTTTAAATAATAGACTTTTAATATTTTGTGATGAGAAGTGGTTATGTGTTTTTAAATATTCAAAGAATCACTACCTACAGCATGATGAGTCTTTAAACTTAAAGATGAGTTAGGCATCTTTCTATTATAGAAAAGATTAAATTTGTTATCTTTTCAAAGTAACTGACAGTGGAATTTTCATACAGTCTGTCCTTTGATATTTAAAGTTAGCATTTTAGTTATGAGTGCAAAAGTAATTTATTTTTGCATAAAATTTGTCCTGTGAAAAGGACATTAAAAAATTTACTGAGAACCTCTTTTAAATGTTTACATTATTTCCTTATCTTGTTGCTGCAAAGCATATGCCACTTACAAAAGAGGTTATACTTTGAAAAACGCAGGAACAAAATTTTCAGTTTTTTACAGTTATAGTGCATTTTAACTTTAATTTTACAAGTAACATTTTATAATAAGTTTGTAAGAGAAACTGGAAAGTTATATCTGATTTTCAGCAAAGCCAATGGATCCTAACTTAGTAGTGGATTTACATATATTTGTGTTCTTTTTAAAATATATTTTGACATTAAAACTGAACTTAAACTAGATTTATAATTGTTATCACCGTTTAAACAAGATTTAAAAAAATGCTTATTCCTTTCACTTAAACAACAATTCAAAGAGTACAAAAGGATTTTTTGTATCTGTATGAAAATTAGTTATCTGTTCACTTAATGCTTTTTTATAACTTAAGATTAGTATTCAGTAATCCATAATTTATACATTAATATGTGCATGGTTTAACTACTTAATTTTTTACTTATAGGAATGTATAATTTGAAGTTTGGAGATCATTTAGTCCAGATTATTGTCTGTTATTATAGAGGAGAAATTTCAACTCTCTTTCCTGATGAAGTGCTTTTACTCGAAGGACCCATGTTCCGTTACGTGAAGTTTGAATTCATGATGATGTATATTCAAAGTAATTTATGTTTTTCACCAAGTTTATCAAGTTTAGTCCAATATATTTCTTCAATCTTATTCTACTCTCCTCTTCTTGGTCTCCAGTATATACATGTATGTCAGAATTTTCATATTTGTCCTGTTTGTCCCTAAAACTACAGAGCAATATGACTGAATAAAGCCATCTCTCTATTCTTCAGATTGGATAATTGATTTTTATATTTACTGATTATTTTCTCTATCTCCATTCTACTAATGAGCCTATGTAAATTGAATATATATTTCAGTAGATTTTCACTTCCAAAATTTCTCTGCTGAGAACCTCTTTTTGTTCATTTCATGTTTCTTTACCTTTATCACCACCTCCCAAAGCTTACTCATTGCTTTAAAATCTTTTTATAATCACTGCTTTAAAAACTTTTTCAGATAATTCCAACTTCTGAGTCATCTAGGTACTGACATCTGTTCATTATCCTTTCTCTTAAAATTTGTCACATTTGCCTGGCTCTTGCATGCCAAGTCATTTCGGATTATTTCCTAGATTTTTTGAATCTTATGTTGGTAAGCCCTTAGTTTATTACATTCCTTGGGGAAAATTTGTTGTTTTAACAGGTGTTCAGTTGGCTACAGTGAGACCGTAAGTTCTTTCTTGGTTTCTGTGTATGGTGGTTTCAATATCAGTTCAATTTTCTACACCATTGTCTTTCTTGGGTCTGCCCTGTGCATGTGCCACTCAGGGATTAGTCAGAGACTTGATTAGTTAAATTATCAAAGTTTTTGTTTGCCAGTATGGCCGGGTGCATCGTACAGGGATGAGCCTGAGACCAGTGTGGTTTCATAGAGAACTTTCTCCTTTCTATGACTCTTTTACCTAACTCTGCAGCCTTTCTGTTTGTATGGCTTGAAAGACCAGGTTTCTATTTGAGTTTTTAACTTTCCCTTCCATTGCTCTGTTATGTATCTCCCTCAAGGCAGATTCAAGACTTGTTTTCCAACATTGCTATTGTGAACCTCGAGTTACCTCTTTAGAGGTAATTTTAATTAATTTAGCTATACTGCTGTGGTTTGATCCTTTAGGAGTCTTTCCTTAAGGTTATTGGGCTTCCCAGGTTTTTCTACTTTGGGTAGAATTCAGACTTCTTATAATCCTGTGTGATCGGTGAGAATTTTTTGCTTGCAACTTTGTAGTAGTTCTCACCATATGCCTGTGTAGCTTAGTATTTATCCAAATGCTCAAGGGGATCATTATTTAGTTTTCAGGGGCAATTTCTCAGGTAACCTTCTCCTCTGGTACTCTGCAACTTGGATTCCAGTCACTTTAGTCTTTGTGAATTGTGATCTGTGTTTCCTCAACTCATGAAAGTTACCTCCTCAACTCTGTGATACTGCCATCTTTTTAACACTTTGAGAGTGCTGTGCTTTGCTTGGATTCTCTTTCCTGTAGAGTGACTTAGGAAGTGCCTCTAAAACTGTGCAAAGACTGGAGATATGTATGTTTTGTGGGTCCTCACCCACATGCTTGCAACTGCGAGACATGACTCAGACTCAGGGTGTAAGAATAGTGAATTTTATTAACAAAGGTGAAATTGGGAAAAGAAAAGAGTTTTTTTTTTTTATAGTTTTTTTTTTTTTTAATTTTCTAGAGGCATGTCTTATTTATTTATTATTTGTTTGCTTGGTTTATACATGCACTGGGTACAGTCAGAAGCGCAGGAGGGTGAGAGAATTCACCAGAGCCAGAGCAGGGAGCAGAGCAGGCAGAAGGACCGAAGTACACTGCTGAGGGGAGCAGCGGGCGGCAGGAGAGGTCTGCGCGCCATGTGGGACCCTCCTCCAGTGGCTGGGGAGCAGCCGGGGATTGAACCGGCGCTGCAGAGGCCGCGGGCAGCTTCGCAACCCAGCGCTCAACCGCTGCGCCACCAGGGAGGCCCAAGAAAAGAGTTTCTAAGGCCACAGAGGGCCAACTGTCCTACCCTTGATGGTAGCCAGTGTCCAGAAGCCCAAACCGAAGGCTGCTCTTGCAAGATGGCATTTCCCTTTGATGAGAGACCAATAAGCAGTGGGCCAGGAACCAACTCATGGTGACAACCAGAGGTAATTACAGGTGCTGCTGCTGAGGTGGCATTGCAGCAGCCAGCAGTATCTCTCCAGAGGCTGGGCTGGTTGGCACCAGACTCTGGACTGAATAGTGCCAGAGGCAACAGAATCAGGAGTTGGTGCTGGAGGGTCAGAAGTAGGTGGTGCTGGAGGGTAGTAGGGTAGTAAGGTCAGAAGAAGGTGGTGCTGGAGGGTCTTAGAGAGGGCCAGGCATGGGTCAGCAGTGCTGGTCATAGGCTAGCAGTACTGGTCACAGTTCAACAGTGCTGGTCAGCAAGTAGGGGTGCCAGAGAACCAGGCACTAATGTTACAGCTTTTAGAGATGCTGCCAATGGAAGACAGTACTTTTGAGATTATGGGCCCAAACCAATGTTGCCAGTCAGCATTGTTGGAGATAGGGCTGAAGGTCTGACATGATAGTTGCAAAGGACTCTGTCCAGTAAATCTGTTGGAAGCCCCCTGAAACCTCCACTTATAGGTCCTTCAGGGTACCCACCTTTCAAACCTGCTTGGTCTGTTTACAGTTCCACCTCCATTTTTAAGACTTGATTGGTCTCGGATGAGCTTGATTCTTATTGGTCCATTTATAATTCTGGTGTGATATTCAAAAGCTGAAACCCCACCAGGAGGTGTTATTTTGGAAGTGGGCTCTGAAGTGGAGCTGGTCATGCAAGCTCTGCTGCATCTCTATGCCACTGGCCAGGTTCAAATCTGGTGTGTCTCCTGATTGCAGGCTGTAGCTTAGCTTGGAGGCCCCAGCGCCCTGTGGGCCTCTCTCCCCAAGGCTCACTTTGGGGTCAGGCAAGTTTAGCTGCCACTAGAGCCCTGGGGCTTCCTCTGACATCTCTAGGTATAGAGTAGGGAGACGTCTTAGCTTGTTTGCTTACCTTTCCTCAGGGATCACACATCAGTTTTGCCTGTTTGCCGTTATCTGAAGAGTTACTTTATGTAGTTTGATTAGTTTCCCAGTTTATCATGAGACGTTAAGTCCAGTGTCAGAAACTCTGTCATGGCCAGTGGGAGACACGTTGTCAGGGTTTTTTTCAGTGTAACAGATTTGTGTTGCATGAAAAATTAAACCAGAATTTAGAGACTTAAAACAACACCCAACCATGTACAAAATCTTACCTAATCAAAGGCCAAGTATGGATAAGACTCCACAGGACTGTTCGTCTAGCTCTGCAGATCTGTTATTAGAGATGAGTCCTTCCTCCCCAACCTCCAGCATTCAGTGGTGGAACTGCATTGAATGACTGCTGTGTTCATTCATGTTTTAAAAGGTGGGGAACACACAAGGGAGCCACTGGTTTATAAGCAGTTCTGAAATCCAGCCAGACAAATGTTGAAAGTTTCTTGGCTAGGTCTCAAGTTGAAAATAATTTTACATGGCTTTTAGTTGGCTTTCTAGCTCCTTGGTTCTGCCATCAGAATTTTGTTCCTTTTTTCAGAAAGGTGGCGTATTTTTAGAGCTGAGCAGAAGTCTCAGCTTGCTTCTTGCCAGTAGAATTCTGGGGGTCCACAGGCTTCTCTTTATTCTGCCTCATATATATATATATATATATATATATATATATATATATATATATAAGGCAAGCAGTCAGGAAGAGAAGATGGATATAAAGTGGAGGGGAAACCATAATAAACGAGCTGTACAAATGGGAGCCTACAAGGACAGAGTAGAACGGTATCAGATGAAGTCTTGCTGTTGCTGCTGACTTTGGTGGTGTGAATGTACAGAAGCCGGGTTGCTTTGTCATGAAGCTGACATACATGTTTGGCATAGAAGTATGAGAAACTGAAAGAAAATACAGGGGAAGGAGGGGCAGTGGTAGCCCCAGCCATTGAAGTAAGAGAATGTGTGTGAGATACAAAATGGCTGCAGCCTCAATTCAGCCCTCCAAATTTCCCATAAGAATCAGATTATCTAATTAGGGGAGATGTACAAGAAAGAAAATTCTGGGAAATATAGTTTGGCCTGGCCTAGTTGATACTTTACAGTGCCGTTAGAGATCTAAGTAGTTTGTTACTATTTGTATTAAATAATATTACAGTAACTTCACTAGTGTGTGTCAAGTACTTTAAATATTTTGGTTTATTGGGATAGACTTCTAGAAGTCCTATTTCTGGATAAAGTGATATGAATTTTTCCTTAAGGTTTTTGAAGTTTTTATAACTACATTTCTTTACAAGAGACTTGCATTGATATATAATCTCATGGTGGTGTATCAGTTTTATTGTATTATTGCAAATATATATACACACAAAAACATGTTTGTTCAAATACATTTATTCAAATAATTTTTTGGATCATCTATATTCAGTAGATGCAAAGAACACAAAGTGAGTGGATTAAGTATGACCTTTCTTCATTTTTTTCAAATTGGTATTTAAGACAAAATTTATGCCATTGTTTTACTCTGAGTTATAAAGTATATTGTTTTGGTTCTCTGTGTTTTTGTACTGCTTTGCCTATATCTCATTGTTAATTTTGCCTGCTGTATTTGAATGTTATCCGTAATCAGCATGTATCTTAATGGTTGTTGATAGATTCATTTGCAGTGATCCATTCTTATGCTCTGTGCTCTGCTGTTCTAACTTCTTTATTGCTGATACCTAAAAGCATTTCTGGTTAATTTTTAATTTAGAGCTGTTGAAGATTGACTGAAGCTATCAAATTCCTATGTGGGCATGATAAACGCAGTAGACGTCTTATTTTGGATAATGAACGTTTAAATTCACCTTTGGGGGATTGTTTGAGATAGCATATAAACATAAACTTTAATGTCAAGTGAATGTTTTGAAACTTTTTATATTTTGTTAAAAATGGTAGAAAGGACTTTAAGTAAGGACTTTAATTGTTTAGTTTTCAACTTTTCAGTATTTAAATTTTTTTTTTTTTAAATTTGGTTGTTGTCTCTTTTACTGTATAGAAGCTTTTTTTTTTTTTTTTTTTTAAAGATTTATTTATTTATACAAGCACTGGGTACAGTCAGAAGCGCGGGAGGGTGAGAGAATGCACCAGAGCCAGAGCAGGGAGCAGAGCAGGCAGAAGGGCCGAGGTACACTGCTGAGGGGAGCAGCGGGCGGCAGGAGAGGTCTGTGCGCCATGTGGGACCCTCCTCTGGCAGACGGGGAGCAGTTGGGGATTGAACCGGCACTGCAGAGGCTGCGGGCAGCTTCGCAACCCAGCGCCCAACCGCTGCGCCACCAGGGAGGCCCCAGTATTTAACATTTAATTAACATCATATAACAACCTTATCTAGCTCAGCAATGCAAAAAATTTACCTTCTCCCCTTTTAATTTCTAAGTATTTCAGTCTGTTTTAAAAAGATACAATTAAAAAATCAAACTACCATTATTTTTTAAAAATTCATGAGTTTCTAAATTCATCAAGTATTTGATGTTCAAAATTCCTTCATTTCTATTAGTTTTTTATTTGTTTTGAAGATAGTTGGATTATCAAGTCTTGAGCAAAAGAAGGTATATACAGTTCATTTAATATAGGAGTCTCTTAATTTTCCCCCTGTTGATAGATCTCCCATCACTTTCATTTTTTCTTGTCATCTCTCTTTTTTTTTTCCTATAGAATTGGGCCATTTTTCTATAAATTTCCAGTAGTCTGAATTGAGATTTAAACTTCTTTGTAGTGAGAATTCTTTATAGGCAGGCTGTGTACTAATTATTGCATACTAGTGAGGAAGCACCTAAAGTCTGGTGTATCTCTATGATGTTAAGATCAGTGAGATTATTCCTCTAGTAGGGTTAGGTCTTGTTAACTTGATCCATCTATTTTCAAGTTCCCTTGAACCTTTTACCTTTCACTTAGTGGCTTTCACAGTCATTAATAACAATTGTTTATAGCCATTATTTCATCAGGGGTTCCACATGGTGGTTTTAAATCTATCTTTTTCTAAATTCATTAACTGGAATTCTCTGTAATAAAGAACTTTATGAAACAATTTAGTTATCTATAGGGTTAAGTACTTGATTCCTTCCTTTTGTTTCCCATTTTTCAGAATGAGATGGTTTATTTAAGGGAAATTGAGTAATAGCTTACTTGACAAAAATTCAGAAATTTTCTTTCAGACATTTAAAATATCTTAAGAACAGAATTATTATGTTTTACATTATAGAAGATTGATTTTATGTATTTTCTTTTGAGATGTTAATATAGAGCAGAGATTTGACTTGTTAACAGTCAATTCTTGGTAAGATTTTTAAAATTACAATTTTTGTTCTCTAAGTGTGCCACCCCTTCTAACACTATAAGAAGATACTTGATCAAACTATTAACTTACAGAAAATGAGTTCACGTAATCTGAACCAGAGAGAATGTGACACTGAAGCACTCCATTGAGTGTATGTTGCTTTGGATGAAATTTCAGGTAGGAAATAACTGCATTGTTTGGCATTGTTAGTCAGGTTAGTATATTCCACTCAATTGCTTTTAGAAAATTAACTTTTATTTTACACAAAGAGAAGCTAGCAAAAATTGCTTTAAAGTGCTTCCCCCCCCCAATGGGAAATGGCTTTATTTTTTTTAATGTACAGTAGAGGAAATGTGAAGCTTGTTTTTTTTTTTTTTAAGCATGTCTTCTGACTTTTTTTTTTTTTTTATTTTATAGAGGCATGTTTATTTATTTATTTATTTATTTATTTGTTTTGTTTATACAAGTACTGGGTACAGTCAGAAGTGCGGGAGGGTGAGAGAATTCACCAGAGCCAGAGTGGGGAGCAGAGCAGGCAGAAGGACCGAAGTACACTGCTGAGGGGAGCAGCGGGCAGCAGGAGAGGTCTGCGCGCCATGTGGGACCCTCCTCAGGTGGCCGGGGAGCAGCTGGGGATCGAACCAGCGCCGCGGAGGCCTCGGGCAGGTTCGCAACCCAGCGCTCAACTGCTGCGCCACCGGGGAGGCCCTCTTCTGACTTTTTAAAAGTAGTAAATCAGTAACTATAAGAAGTTTCAGGGGCCTTAGTGGTGGTGCAAGGGTGTAAGCACCGCACTATGAAGCAATCAGCAGACTCTGCAGCACAAGTTTGATTCCCGGCCAGCCAGGGAGCAACCCACATGGTGCAGCAGACCTTTGCTGTCTTGCCCGCTGCTCCCCTCAGCAGTGTATTTCAGTCAGTCTGCTTGTGTTCCCCGCTCTGTCTCTGGCAAATCCTCTCACCCTACCGCATCTCTGGCCTCTACCCCAGTTCGTGTATAAATAAATAAATCTTTTTTTTTTTTTCTTAAAAAGAAAGTTTCAGCTTATGTTACCTTCAGAGTTGTATGGTTTATCTTGCTAGTTCACATGCCTGGCTCATCTTGCTAAATAGTGATGTATTATTTAACTTTTTCTGTTGTTTGAGATTTCGCTTCTATTGAACTCTTCTACAGCATTTGTTTTATATTTAGTCATTGAGGATCATTTTCAAGGTCTTTATCTTAATATTTGTTGAAGCTATTTTGAATTCAAATTTTAAAATATTTCTGTTTATACCACTTGCTAACTTTATTTGGTATATACGAAATTTGAAATTTTAGAAGTTTTATAATCAAGCTTTTATTAAGTATGTGGCTTTTAAAAGCCCTTGCAATGACTGGATTTATACAAATTACTTCAAATGCCCATAAGATGGTGCACATTTGTTTCATTTTTGTAGTGTTGATGTTTTTTTAAGATGCCTATGAAAGAATTTGTGAGTATCTTGTGCTGTAAATTTCCAATTATTTTCACAGTAATAATAATGGTGTGGCGGTTCATTATGACAGTATTATTCCTTTTATTTATTTTTCTTGCCTCATTACTCCGGTATGCTTTCTGGTGTTATGTTGAATAAAAGTGATATGAGTAGACACCCTTGCTTTTTAAATTTTTATCCATCAGTCATTTATGTATCTAGCTTTGGGGTTATATATTTGTAGTCTCATATATGCATGTGCTTCCCTCACCTGACACCTTTGTGGTCTTACTGGTATTAGAGAAAAAGGTGTCAGCTTTTCATCATTGAGTACAGTCTTAGCTGTGGACTTGTCATAATTGGATTTTATTGTGTTGAGATACATTCTTTCTGTAGCTAATTTGTTGAGTATTTTTATTATGAAAAGATGTTGAATTTTGTCAAGTGGTTTTGGCATCTATTAATACAATCTTTTGATTTTTTTACCCTCCAATTTGTTAGTGTGATGTATCATGCTTATTGAATTGCATATATTGATAAACCTTTACATCCCAGGGATAAATGTGACTTGCTCATGATGTATAATTATTTCAGTGTGCTGTTCATTCAGTTTGCTAATATTTTCCTTAGAATTTTTATATCTATGTTTATCAGGGATACTGACCTGTAATTTGGTATCGGGATAATGGTGGTGTGATAAAGTGGGTCTGGAAGTGTTCCCTTTTCTTTAGTCTTTTGAGAGTTTGAGAGAGTTTGGTTTGTATTCTTCTTTAAATGTTTGATAGAATTCACCAATGACATCATCTGGTCCTGAACATTTCTTTGTTGAGAGATTTCTGATTACTGTTTCAGTCTCCTTACTTCTATGTGGCTGTTCAAATTTTCTATTTTTTTTATGATTTAGCCTTTACAGGCTTTTATACTTTTAAGAATTCATTTTTTTAGGTTATTCAGTTGGTAGGCATATATAACTTTCAGAGTAATCTCTTGCAATCCATTGTATTTTCTGTAATATCATTTGTAACATCTTTAACCTCTGATGTCATTTTTTTTTTCTTAAGAGTAGCTACAAGCTTGTCAATTTTGCTTCTTTTGAAAAACCAAATCTTAATTTCATTGACTTTTGTCTATTTCACTTATTTCTACTTCATTTATTTCTGCTCTAATCTTTATTTCCTTACTTCTTACTTTGGTCTAGTCCTCTTTCTACTTCTTAAGGTATAAAGTTAGGTTGTTTATTCATGATCTTTCTGTTTTCTGAATACAGACATTTATAGCATAAACTTCCTTCTTAGAACTGCTTTTGTTACATTCCATAAATTGTGTTGTGTTTCCATTTTGTTTCAAGATAATTTTTAACTTCCCATTTGGTTTCTTCATTGACCAAAGGAACATGTTGTTCAGAAACATGTTGCTCCATCTCCCTATGTTGGTGAATTTTCCACTTTTCCTCTTATTATTTATTTCTATTCTATTTCTTTTGATTGGAAAAGATACAGGGTATGATTTGGGTAGTATGTTTGGGACACCATTTGGGTGTTCAACTCACTTGTGACGCTGACTACCCAAGGTAACATCTGATGCCACAGGATAAGAATTTCAGTCCTGTAAGACTCTAACCTGGGTGCCCCTTCAGATGCGAATTGCAAGTCCAGGTTGTTACCTGTGGTTCAGACCCACTGGCTGTAAATTGGAGCTTCTCAAAATCCCCTCTTTGGGTTCAGTTTATTTGCTAGAGTTGTTCACAAAACTCAGAAACATTTACTGGTTTATTATAAGAGGATATAGTTCAGGAAACTGTCAGGTGAAAAAGACACATAGGACCAGTATATAGCAAGGGGTGCAGAGCTTTCATGCAATACCCTTGCCAGGCTTGTATTTCTATCTGATCATCAACCTGGAAGCTCTTTTGATTTTTTTTATTGAGGCCTGACTACTAGGCATGATTGATTAAATCACTGGACTTTGACAGTTGACCCTATATACAGCCCTTCTTCTCTCCCTGGAGGTCAGTGGATGGAACTGAAAGATCCAATCTTCAAATCCTGTGGTTCGCCCTGGCTGCGAGCCCCCACCCTTAGGTGGCCTTGGGACTGTTGAGTCTTCTCTTCATTAATGTAACAAAAGACAGCTTTGTTCATCATTGGGAATTCCAACGATTTTAGCAGCTATGCACTAGAACTGGGCTTAAGACCAAATATATATATATATATATATATATATATATATATAAAATAAATCTCAATGTGTTACACCTATTGTCACACATGTTCACATGGTTTCTTTACATAGAAAAACATTTACAAGTATATGTTGATAAATCTAAGGTATTTTTATCCTCTTTTATTTCGCTTAGAATACTGTGTAGCTTTGTTGTTTCTTGGTTACTTATTGACTGCATTTTATTAAATCTAAGTTGCCATCAGTTACAACCTTTGCCATTATTTTTATCCAACATTCAGGAAAAACCGGTATATATTGCTAAATGATCACCATAGTAAGTCCAATTTAAGATGCATTCATTGTAAGACACATTTTAAATTTCTGAGTTATTTTTTTCAGAATTGATGAAATTTGGCATACAAATTTTATTTTAGCATAGAGATATTACAAAAGTACTTTTTATAAAACGGAAGACATTGGAACTAATAGACTCTCATTAGAGAAAGTTTGAATAATTTGAAAAAATTAAGTCCAAATTAGTCTGGACTTTTTGGTTGCAAGATAGAAACAAACACCAAGCTAGCATAAGTATAAAGAGGAGTATTGGTCCATAGGAACAGGACAAATCATTGAATAAAGCTAGAGAGCCAGGGGAGCTTTGCTGGAATAAAGAGTTGATGCCACCAAGTATTCTTTCTCTATTCACTGTGTGGTGAGGTTTCTCTCTCCATGTGCAGTCATGCACTTATATATTTTTTCAAGTTTGGAAAAAGGTCAAAACCTCTCTTTGCCACCTCCCAATTAGAAAACAAATTTTGGTAATGATGTTGATTGGCCTGACTTAGGTCACATTTTTACCCCTGTGTCAATATGACTAAAAGAACGGGGAGCTGTGTGTGCCAAATCTGAGTGAAGTGTTCTCTCTGTGGCCTGGGTGTGAGGTACTGTTGCTGTCTGCTGGAAGACTCCTGTGAATGGAATGGGAGATGAAAGGCAGAGCCAGTGTGTATAGGTTACAGCAGATGTTGCCCTGACCATTTAGGATATTTCCAGTTTCTCTATTAATATACAGTTTCTGTTTTCGCATCTGAGAAACCTCCCTGCATATTGATATGAAATTATTACAAGTTTCTAAAAGTCCATCTCTTATGAGAGAACTTATTAGTTATATAAATTATAAATTTTGTTACTTCTCAAAATAGAAGTTGTTCAGTCTTTAAATATAAAGTGAAATTTAGCAATGTATTTTAAAATTAGCTTGGAAACGTTGAGACAATGATAACATCATAGATCAGGGTTTGATAAAATAATAAAGGATCTTAAAGTATGTGTGATACTATAGTTTTAAACAGTTATAAACATTAAACTCAAAAACTGGAATGATTGGCTTGATCATGTAAAACATGACATTTTGCTGTCTCTTTCAAATACTGTGATGTTTTGATTCTGAGTAATGTAAGTTCAGTGGACTTCTGAGTGGTTGTCAAACAGTGACAGATTTCTGATTTTTGAAATATGTCATTGCTATAAATCACTAGTTTGCTAGATTGAACTAGCAAGCTATTAAAGAACATGGCAGTATTTACTGTAGATAAATGCAAATTTAAAAAGGTTCTGAGTATGAAGGTTTAAGTGATTTATTAGCCCTCAGTATACATATGAATCTGAAGTTATGTAATGGATTTAGAAAATTTCATTTCCTGTGTGAAGGTTCAAATTTGCATATTTATCCTATAATGCGCATATGTGATCTGAGTCAATAGGATATATAGTTAAACTCTATGTGATATCAATACATGCTGGATCAGCTTTTGTTATATGGCAAACCCTTTTTTAGGGGCAAGTGATTAAATATATTAACAGTTTTTTTCCTGGGCTTGGGTGGGGAAGAAGGCACAGTTAAATAAACTGGAACTGTAGGTATTATAGATGGCTTTAGAATTTGCACTCATGAGTGTGTCCTTGCCTTTTAGCTTGACTCTCTTGACCTACCAGTGAGAGATTCATCTGGGTTAATATGGTTTTCTTTTCAGTGGGAATAATAATCAGTAAAACAGTTAATCCCATGGCAAAGAAATACCTCACATACACAGTTACTTTTTTTTTTTATATTAAACTTTTTATTTTGAGACAACTGTTGGTTGATTGATATGCAGTTATAAGAAACAGAACTATCTCTTGCACCCTTTACTCAGTTTGCTCCAATAGGAAAATATAGTACACCACCAACATTGATACAATCAAGATATAAAAAATTTCCATGTCATACAGTTCCCTCCTGTTGCCCTTTTAAAGCCAAACCCACTTTCTGCTTGCCTCCCTCCTTAGGGCCTAGCAATCAGCAGTCTGTTCTCTAGTTTGGTAACTTTGTCAGTTCAAGATTAAAAAAAAATATTGAGATATATGATGTACAACATATAATTTGATATTTGTATATCTAGCTAAATAATCACCAAAATAAGGCTAGTTATTATTTATTGCCACAAATAGTCACAATCTTTCTCCCTTGTGATGAGAACTGTTAGCAGCTTTCATATATACAATGCATTATTATAAACTGCAGTCACCATGCTATACATTACATTCCCATGCTGCTTGTTTTATAACTGAAAGTTTGTACCTTTTGACCCTCTTCACTCATTTCACCCAAGCTCCATGCCCTGCTTCTGAAACCCATCAGTCTGTTCTTTATGTGAGTTTGGTATGCGCTAATTTTTTCTTTTTCAAATTAAGTGTGACATACAGTGTTTGTCTTTGTCTGATAACATTATGCTATTACATTTTGTGTATTACATTTTCTTTACTCATTAACCCACTCATGAACACTTGGATTGCTCCCATGTTTTGTGTGTTAGAAGTAATGCTTCAGCGAACATGGGAAAGTGCATTTTTTTCTCAGTGCTTAAAAAATTTATAGTAAAGAATAGCACAAATATGATATATATAATTGCCCTTAGAAATAAAGCTTAGAATAAATTTGTTTTGCATTATAAAATGTGTAAGTTTTGTCACATACATAATTTTATATAAACATTACATGTACATGTAAAAAATTATGTGTGGTTCTTGTTTTTTTAAACTTTGCGCTCTCTCTTGCCTATCCCCACCTTTCCCAGACATTTTCTCCCATGTCCTCTTATAAGGTGACCACTGTTGAAAGCCGTGTGTGTGTGTGTGTGTGTGTGCATTTTATATATATATATATATATATATATCCTTCTGTATTTTATGGACGTGACCAAGTGAATCTAGTACTGATAGTTATGTATGTAATGAAGGGATCCTCAACTAATTTGGTGATGGTCTGAAAGGGGAAGAGGAGGGAAAAATTTAAGAAATATTAGTAGATAAAATTGTTAAAATTTGGTTAAAGGGACATTGTAGATGGAGGAAGCTGAATTGAAGATGATGTTTTGGTTTCTGCATGTGGACTGCCTGACTAGGATTACTGATTTGGCTAACAATAATAGCAGGGATATGAGGGAGGTAATCGGTAATGTTTTGTTCATGCTTATTTCGAGGCAGTATGTGTGGATGTTTATAGGCCATGGAACACATGGATTTAAAACTTGGGGGAGAAGCCAGCTTGATCTGTAGTAGTTGTGTCTGGAAGTCATTCAGATGTGAAAGAGCGGGTATAGTGGCGATGGGATGGTGTGATAGCTGAAAGTAGAGGGGGTTATGAATAGAGTAAGTTGTGACATTTTTCATTGTCTTAGGTAGGATGACTTCAAAATTTAAGATGCAGTCCTAGTGGGTAGAAAGGGATAGAAAGTAACTGGATTTAGGAAGTCAAGCTAGATATTAAAATCATGTTTTAGGGCTTAGCTATACCATCTATATGGTAACTGAAAGTTAGCAAGATTATAGCAGATGAAAAGTGGAAAATTATGACTGAGATCCCAAACTCTTTAACGAGCGAAGGTGATACAGTTAAGATGACAATGATGAGGCGTGATTGAGGGTGGCGAGGTTGGATTGATTGTTCAAACCTTCAAAGGTGAACTTTCTCACAAGGGTGAAATAACAATGCTCTGGAAGCAGAAAGAGAATCTCAATCTGTTTTTGAGTTTTCTAGTCAGAGTTAAAGAATGAATATTTTTAAAAGGAGAGAGATAGTGTGGTTGCACCCTCTGAGAAGAGTCAGATTTCAGTTAAGCCAACGAGATGAAGAAAACATTCTTTGAAAGGAGAAGATGTGATTAGACATTTATACATTATGGAATGGAGGTGTAGCTAAGGTATACTGTATACAGGGAAGACCATCATATGGTAGACATGTGATCTCACTGGGTTTTGGACTGAATTGTTTAGGAATGGGTGGTAGATCCATTTAATAGAGTTTGACTGCTTATTTTCTTTTCCCTAAAGTAATCTTATTGTTTATGCATCTCTTCAAGATATATAATGCACAGTAGCATAACAAAGGCTGAGATTGTTAATCACGTAAATACCTCTTGCCTTGTTTAATTCAGTATTTCTCAGACTTATTTTGTCATAAAAGCTTTTTGTTTATTACTGCTTTTGTGGACATGCTATACTTTATTTTATTTTTATTTTTTTTATTTATTTTTTTTTATTTATTTTTTTTAAAGATTCATCCATTTATTCATACAAGCACTGGGCACAGTCAGAAGCGCGGGAGGGCGAGAGAACTCACCAGAGCCAGAGCGGGGAGCAGAGCAGGCAGAAGGACCGAAGCACACTGCTGAGGGGAGCAGCGGGCGGCAGGAGAGGTCCGCGCGCCATGCGGGACCCTCCTCCTGTGGCCGGGGAGCAACCGGGGATCGAACCGGCGCCGCAGAGGCCCCGGGCAGCTTTGCAACCCAGCGCCCAACCGCTGCGCCACCGGGGAGGCCCACTTTATTTTATTTTTAAAAAAAGATTATTTGTACAAGAACTGGGGTACAGGCCAGATGTGCGGGAGGGTGAGAGGATTCACCAGAGACAGAGTGGGGAACAGAACAGGCAGACTGACTGAAATACACTGCTGAAGGGAGCAGTGGGCGAGACAGGAGAGGTCTGCCGCACCATGTGGGTATCTCTGTGGCAGGCGGGTATTGAATCAGCTCTGCAGTCGCTGTGGACAGCTTCGCAGTGCTGCGCTCAACTGCCTGCACCACCAGGGAGGCCCAACATGCTAGTTTTTTTTTTTTTAATTATTTTTTTATAGAGGCATGTTTTTATTTATTTATTTGTTTATTTGTTTTGTTTATACAAGCACTGGGTACAGTCAGAAGCGCAGGAGGGTGAGAGAATTCACCAGAGCCAGAGCGGGGAGCAGAGCAGGCAGAAGGACCGAAGTACACTGCTGAGGGGAGCAGCGGGCGGCAGGAGAGGTCTGCGCGCCATGTGGGACCCTCCACTGGTGGCCGGGGAGAAGCCGGGGATCGAACCGGCGCCACAGAGGTGTGGGCAGCTTCGCAACCCAGCGCTCAACCGCTGCACCACCGGGGAGGCCCCCAACATGCTATAGTTTAATGAAAATTTCTAATTCTTATGAAAGGTGTAATGAACAACGAGGAAGAAGTGATTATTTGATACTTTGTAGTACATTTGAAGATTTAAGAAACTATAAAGATATTTAATTATCATTAAGTGCATTTTGACTACTTTTTATAACAGTGACATCACAAATTTTTCAAGTATTTGTTTTAGCTCACTATATAATGAAACTTGAAAATTTAGCTTAAATGGTAGATTGTTAAGATGAAAGCATGAGACTGAGTCAGAAAGTCTGATTTGTAGATTTGACTGAATTTTTTTGTTCTAATATAATCTAGATGTGCAATAATTGAGTGTATTACTGACAGGTTTTTGTAGGGATTAGTTGTAAGGACAGAAATGGAAATTTTTATATGACTCTCAGTATGTTGGTGCTCTGGGCATTCTAAAAAGTAGCAAGAGACCCAGAAAACAGTCAGAGAGGAAGGGGGACAAAAACCACAAAGTATTTTTCGGTTCAGAATATTAAATGATGGGATTGTTCCCCATGGTGTTTACTTTAATCCTCTTAATCTGCAAATTCAGAATTTTATGACTGTAGGAAGTTTTGGTAATCTTTGTTACTGGGTTAGCAGAAAACTTTCAAATCTAGACTAGTATTTTTGTGAGACTATGGTATATTTCTATTCATTTTAGTCTTCCTGGTATATTTGTGAATGTAGTTTACATTACAGAATGTTAAGGGTAAAGTTTTCTGTTCATCTCTTCTAATTGCCTTATATTCCTTTGTCTTCTGCGTCTGAATCCTGAATTGTTGCTTGTAGTCCGTGGATTTTACTTTTCTCTTTGTTTAATGTAAGTGACTTGAGCTTATTTAATTTTTAAAATTTTTTTTGGGTATATCCAATGCCACAATCAAGATACTGAAGATTTCATTACCCAAAAACATTTCTCCCTGTTGTGTGTTTAAATTTGTCCCTTCATCTCCATCCCTGGCACCCATTGATTCATCTTCTCTCCCTATACTTTTGCCTTTTCTGGTATGTCATATAAACGGAATCATGCTGTGTAGCTTTTGTCTTTTGCTTCTTTGTCTTAGCATAATGTTTGATATTGATTCATGCTATTAATGGTATCCATCCCACAATTTATTCTTTATGAATAGATTTGGTATAAATGTTCATGTGACGCTTTTTATGTGGACAAATGCTTTGAAGAGATGGCTTTACTATTGCAGGAATCTTGGTACATTATTATAGTATTGAAACTTTAGTGTCTTTTTTAGCTTTTGGGGAAAGGTTAAAGTTACTAAAAATTTGGGCTTCAGATTGCTTGCTGATTGCACTGGGATACAGTAAGAATTCAGGTATATTTCCTTAATTTTTTTGCTGTTAAAAATAATGAATAGGGCCTCCCCGGTGGCGTAGCGGTTGAGCGCTGGGTTGCGAAGCTGCCCGCGCCTCTGCGGTGCCAGTTCGATCCCCGGCTGCTCCCCGGCCACCGGTGGAGGGTCCCATATGGCGAGCAGACCTCTCCTGCCGCCCGCTGCTCCCCTCAGCAGTGTACTTTGGTCCTTCTGCCTGCTCTGCTCCCCGCTCTGGCTCTGGTGAATTCTCTCACCCTCCTGCGCTTCTGACTGTACCCAGTGCATGTATAAACAAAACAAACAAACAAACAAATAAATAAATAACATGCCTCTATTAAAAAAAATAAATATAAATAATGAATAGTCTTTAAACTTAATGATAATTGTGCTAATAAAGATCCATTACATATCAAGTACAGTGCTAAGGTTATAAAGGATAAATATATGTTTTTGAAATGGTTCCTATTTTTAGAGATCATCATCCGTTGCTATTTGAGTGGAAAAGACTGACAGGAAATAATTAGAGAACAAGTTATTAAAATACGTGATGTGGAAAAGTTAAGTCTGATATGATTGAAATATTAGGTGAAGTCATGAAAATATAGTCAAAAACAGTTGAATAATGGTAAAACCACATTGGTCACTCAGGTTTACTGTAGGCTGGAAGGTCAAAATGGTTCTTGGAAAAGACAAATCTTGAGCTTGAAAAAGACAAATCTTGAGCCTGACCAGAAAGAAATGTTAAGATACAGTACTTTGAAGGATGCAAGAAAGAGGGAAGCCAAGGGTAAGCAATAGCAAATTTAATCTAATTTTATGAAATGAGAACTATCTGATGTTGGAGTAAATGTCCTACAATTCCTGGGATGTGGATAGTTTTTTAAAGCCATGATTTTAGAAGGAATAAGAAATAACCAGAGCAAGTTGCTGAAAAGAAAATTTGTTCAATCCAACCCAAGTATTTCTGTAAGGAAAGTTTAACCCAACTCTAGGCATTTTATAATTCAAATTGGATTCTAAAATAGTGGATTTGATTGTCAGTACCAAAGTATTAGGAAATATTTTAGATGCTTATATTTGAATAAATTGTTTCTTGGGTGGGGATATGTTGAAAGTTCCTTTTTGTTTCCAATGACATTTTACTAAGGCTCATAATTATTATAATTTATATTAAACTGACTGTTTTTTCTTATACATGTTGAATAATTTTCTCTACTTATATCAATAGCTGTGAGAAAAACTTTGTCTTATAGAAATATAAGATTCCAGTAGAGTGAAATATAATTATAAAAGAAATACTTGAGGGCCTCTCCTGGTGACGCAGCGGTTGAGCGCTGGGCTGCGAAGCTGCCCGCAGGCTCTGCAGTGCTGATTTGATTCCTGGCCGCCCCGCGAGGGTCCCACATGGCGCGCAGACCTCTCCTGCTGTGCCCGCTGCTCCCCTCAGCAGTGTGCTTTGGTCCTTCTGCCTGTTCTGCTCCCCGCTCTGGCTCTGGTGAATTCTCTCGCCCTCCTGCGCTTCTGACTGTACCCAGTGCTTGTGTAAATAAGGAAATAAATCTTTAAAAAAAAAAAAAAGAAATACTTGATCTGAAAACATATGACATTACCAAAATAAGTCTGATTCTATCACTGCAATGTCTGTAATGTAAATTTTATGTAAATAATTGCTTGGGGTCATTTTTTCTGAGAATTCACATCATTGATTATTACTAGAAAAGTTTCAGTTATCACTGTTGAATATACTATCTTCTCTTCTTTTCTGTTAAGTATATGTGATTCTTCTCCTGGCATCCTCCATATTTCTGTTTCCTGTTTTCTGTTTCCTTGTCTTTCTGTCCTCCCTCTGGGGATTTCCTAAGTTTTGTGTTTCAGTTCCCAAATTCTTTATCCAACTTTCCCTTATCTATTTTTCCATGTCTGTTAATTTTTGTCATTTCAGTGACTGCCTTTTTGTTTTAAAAGCTGTTTTTTTACGTAGTCTGCATGTAATATCACAGTTTTACTATTACCTTTAATTTTATGTTTTATAAATTTCTAATTTGAAGTTCTTACAGGCCTAATATTGTTAATGTATCTACTTATTTTTCCTTATTCTGTGTTAATTTCTCATGTGTGTTTTGATTATGGTTTGTGAGTTTATTTTATCTGAGGGACTATATTGCAGCCTCTGCCTCTCTAGTTTGAATTTATGTATCTTTCTGCCAATTACTTTAGGGATATCTTCAGCATGGAACCACTTCACTTTTTTAAAATTGTAAAATGTATCAAAATACCAAGGATATGTGTAAAATAAATACATATACTTAAATATATATACACACATATATATACACACCAACAACAGATTAGTAATACAACAATATTAATACTTTGAAATTTTTTTCCTCATTGGAACAGTTATCATATCTCTAACTTTGGTGTGAGCCATTTATTTTTTTCCTCAATAGGAAAAGAATCTTTATATTCTTCAACAATGTACTGCTTATTTTTGAAAAACTGACCACTAATCACAGACCTATTTTTGTAAGAGAAGTGCAGTGTTTTCCCATTTAAATGAAGGTGCTGGTACAGGATAAGCTGAACTGAGTCTCTGTGTCACGGTCTGGCTTTCCCAAGAGTTTGTGTGAATGCTTCCTGGGGTATTTAGTAGGTGACATTAAAATGAACCCTGGGGAATATAGCGGTATATTAGTTTGCTAGGGCTGCTGTCACAAAGTATTAAGAAGTGGTGGCCTACTTTACAGAAATTTATTACCTCAAAGTTGTGCTAGAATTCCAAGATAAATACATGAGCAGAGTTGGTTTTTTCCTGAGGATCATAAGAAATAATATATTCCGTGTCTCTTTCTTCTTCGGGTGGTTTGCTAGAAATCTTTAGTATTCCTTGACTTTAAGGAGAATCACCCACATTGTCTTCATCTTCATGTGATGTTCTTTTCTCCCTTTGTGGGAGTCTTTGTCCTCTTTTCGAGGATACCAGATATAGAATTAGGGTCTACCCTAATGACCTCATCTTAACTAATAACAACTGAAGCAACTCTGTATCCAAGTGAGTCTACCACATTCTAAGGTACTATGGGGCTAAGAGTTTAATGTAAGAATTTGGGGTGGGGGGATATCATTTTACCCATGACAAGTGGCTTTTGGTGTTGTGGTGGTGTAGAACAATTATTAAGCTACCTAGTAAGACTATAGTTAGAGTAGGCTGTTCTGTAATTTCCTTTTCTAAATTTATTAGATCATACCACCATCTCTTAAAAATAGGTCAAAATATTCATAGTGTAAGAGGTAGGAATGAGGATATGTCACTTGAGATAGTTAAATTTTTTTCCAGTTTTGTGTAGATATATATTTTTCAGTGTAGTATATAAGTCAGCATATAGGTTTTCAGCAGATATAATGTCCCAAGTAGCAGTGCCACTTAAATAAGGTAGAAGTGTATTCTTTAAGTGAAAGTTTGGGTAAAGGGCCCAGGGCTACTAAGGCAATTCTGTAATTGTCAGGATCCATAGATCTTTCTATCTTATTATCTTTTACATGACACTGACAACATATATTCCCAGGTGATTTCTCTAGCTCTTGCCATTATTTCAGCATCTTAGGTAACAGGAAGGAGGAAAGTTGGAAAGAAAAGTCATGTTCCTTCCCTTTAAGAGCAGTGTATACCCTAAAGTTGCACATATTACTGCATGTCATCACTGGTCCCATGGATGTAACCTTTTCAAGGAACTTCGAGAGAAAGCTGGGAGATCAGATTCTTTGCTTTGGTCCCATGTACCAAACTTAGCTCTTTATATTATTATGGCAAAGAAAATAATGTACATTGGGAAATAGCACAGTCTTTGCTACAGCATTGTCATTTTCTCCAACTTCTCCCTATTAATAAATTTCTGGTGCATCTGAACATGTGTAGGGCCACCTTCACTTAGGAATAGATTCTAGGGGATAAATTGGAAACCTTGAGATTGGCACTTTTAGAAAGTAAATATATTTTTGAAGGATGTAGTTAAATAAAAGAAGCTTATTCTAGTTAGTTCATTTTACAAATTAATAGACAGGTATAGGGAAAAGGTAATTTGTCACAAGAATTAGGATGTATCTATTGATAGTTAGATTCATAAGCTAAGATAAACTCTGTCTAGCTTTTTTGTTCTACTTTACCCCTGCCACACACATCTTTAAGGAAAAACTAAGCAAATTTCGGGGGGAAACTGATGTATTAGAATTTTCTGTGTATTACACATTTTCTGGTTTCATAAATCTTTTGAGGAGAGGATAATTAATTTTGGTTATTATGTGTTTCTTGGTTTTCTGAAAATACAAGTGACTTAGGTTTAGTGATTCATTTCCACTAAAGCCTTTTATTAATATAAACATTGAGAAGAAAATAATAATCATGACCAATTAAAGTCCTAATATAAAACTTGTAAAGGTTTATTTGAATTCTTGAATAGTATGCCTTAAAATTTCTGTAATCTTGTGCATTAAACTGTAACCTATAGAAAGCATGTTATGCCACCCTGAAGGTAGCTATAAAAATTGTTTATGAAGTTCAGGCCAAGACTAAAATATGTTGAAATGGAGAGTTTTGAAAAATGTTCTATATAGCAAAGGAGACCAAATCATACTAAAATGCAGAAAAAGACTATACATCAGTTTCCAAGCTACATTATTCAAAAAAATACAACCATAAAAAAGGTAATAAGATTACATTTTCACATTTCATGGCTAGTAAAGTGCATTAGGCTGCTCAGATATTCATAACTTACTGTGACATTCGGGAAGATTACATTTTGTAGTGCAGAGCCATTACTACAGCTCAGATAATAACTAGCCAATGCCTGGACCTGGATTATGATCCCTGTCATTGGAAACAAATTTGTGTTTTGAAGGTTGATCAGCTTCAAATAACTATTAGAAAGGGTTAACGTGACATACTGTAGACCCCATGCATGCTCTCTAGGTATAATAGATATGCATACATATAGTATATCAAACATGCCACACATTTGTATGTACCAATTTCTGCCATCAATTTTTTCCTTGAAAGGCATATTTTATAATATTTAAAGCAGTGGAGAAGTACTTAAAACACCTGTCTGGATGCTGCTCCCCAGTATAAACTCAATTTAAAAGCTTGTGAAATATTTGGGGTTTTTTGGAAATTACTTTCAAAAATTAATTCTATAGCTTCTTAGAAGGATGGTTACTGGTGGTAATAAACACAGATCAAAATGAAAGACTAAATGTAAGTAATGTTAAGGTGAAGGTCAGGTCTCTTAAGTTAGTTGCAACTCAGTTTTTGACCACTTAGATCAGTGTGGAGGATGTCTGAAAGTGTGTGCAGTAAAAACTCTTCCTTTGCCCTCTTCCCTTAGATATTTCAGTGACCTTTTCCAGTTTAGTATCTTGTGTATCAATCTTAGATGTAGGTTGCTCTAGGTTTTATATTTGTAGCCTATTATTATTATTTTTTTAAATGACAACTCTTATTATTTTTTTAAAGATTGATTTATTTATACAAGCACTGGGTACAGTCAGAAGCGCGGGAGGGCGAGAGAATTCGCCAGAGCGGGGAGCAGAGCAGGCAGAAGGACCGAAGTACACTGCTGAGGGGAGCAGCGGGCGGCAGGAGAGGTCTGCGCGCCATGTGGGACCCTCCTCTGGTGGCCGGGGAGCAGCCTGGGATCGAACCAGCGCTGCAGAGACTGTGGTCAGCCTCGCAACCCAGCGCTCAGCCGCTGCGCCACTGGGGAAGCCCTATTTGTAGCCTATTATTAACATGTTTTTTTTCTGCCTTCATTTTCTCGTCTAAGCTATATAGTTTAGAAATCTTTTTGTGTCAGATGAATGTGCTTCATTCTTTTCTTTCTTTCTTAAAGATTTATTTATTTATTTATTTGTTTATTTATTTATACAAGAACCAGGGTACAGGCCAGGTGCTCGGGAGGGTGAGAGCATTCACCCAAAAGTATTCTTCTCATTTGTAGTAATTTTTCATCTGAAGCTTTTTGGCTATTCTGATATATATAGTATATCATCTGAAAATAATTGTAATTTAAATGCCTCTATTCTGGTATTTACATGTTGCTATCTTTTGATGAAAGTGACTTCTGTATCCAAGTCTTATTCCTGACTTTCGGTGAGGAAGTCATATTTTAATATGGTGCTGGCTTTTGAGGTGTGATTAATTTATATTTAAAGGAATCTTCACCAATTAATTATGTAGGAATTATGATGGAAATATAAAACCACTGTTGAGCAAAGTTACAGTAATAATGGCTGCACTTAATATCTGTCAGTGAATGCCTAAAAGTGTGATGAGAAACAAGATAAATATATTTCCCATTTATTTTCTTAAATTGGTGTTAATTTTTGGACACTATTTGATTTCTCCCCTAAGGTGTAGTCTCCATAGTTCTCCTCCTACTATTTTCCCTTTCCCCCTCAAGTTTTGTCTTTTTTGTGACCCTTTGTTTGGTTTCTTCATATTCCACATGTAAGTATAACCATCCGATATTTTATCTTTTTCTATTTGACTTATTTGCTTAGCATAATCCCTTCCAGTTCCATCCATGTGGCTGCAGAGGGTATGAGTTTATCTTTGATTGCTGAGTAGTATCCCACTGTGTGTGTGTGTGTACGTACGTGTGTACACGCACCAGATTTTCTGGATCCATTCATCTGTTTTGGGCCATTTAGGTTGTTTGTGTATCTTGGCTATTGTAAATTGTGCTGCAGTGAACATAGGAGTTAAGGTTTCCTTTTGGATTAATATTTTTGTATTCTTTGAGTAGATTCCTAGGAATGGACTCACTAGGTCATATGGAAGATCCATTTTTAGTTTTTTGAGGAACCTTCATACAACATTTCGTAGTGGCTGGACCAGTTTACATTTCCACCAGCACTGTAAGAGGCTCCGCCCCCCTTTTTTTTAACCACCTTCTCACCAGCATTTATTTCTGTTTTTTTTCTTTTTAATACAGCCATTCTCACAAGTATGAGTGGTATTTCATTGTGGTTTTGAATTGCATTTCCCTGATAAATGATGTTGAACATTTTTTTCATATGCCTGTTGGCCATTTGCATGAGAAACAAGGTATTTCTGTATCCTCAAAATATTCCTTTGAGGAATATTTGTATATTCTCAAAGTGCTTAGTAATTAAAAAAATGGAAGATTCTAACTTTAAAATGGAAATGTTTTTGACAGACTATCTTCAACCAGTGCTCAGAACTAGTGAGCATCACCAATAGTGAAATATATTGACATCATCTGAAATAATACACTAAGGGCATACATTGGGTATTTTTGCCATGAAATGTATAGTCTGAATTTAAAAAAGTAGCACCATCAAGGTGGAAATACAATCTGTAAAATAGCTGTCAAATATGCTCAAAAGTGTCAGAATCATGAAAGTCAAACAACTGTGTTAGTTTGGAGAACACTAAAGAATGCTGATCCTGGACCAGAAAAAGGACATTAGTATTACAGGTGTCCATAGTGAGTAAGTTATTAAGGGTAGTGTATCAGTGTTAATTCACTGGTTTTAATGACTGCCATGATTATGTAACATAGTCACAGTTGGAGAAACTGGCTACAGTAGGGTATACAGAAAACCTGTACTATCTTGCAATGTTTGAAATTATTTCAGCACAAAAAGCAAACACCAAATAAATAATATTACCCAAACAAAACAGAACAAAGTCTATACGAGAGTCCTTAAGTAGTTTACAGAATTTTGGGGTGGACTTGGGAACCACATGTGTATACTGCATAGCGAGGACCATGTAGCTGGGAGAATAGACCCAATCACATTATGCTGTTTCTTTTAGCTGAAATCCAGCTGTCATCTTTTTATGCTGCTTGTGACTGATGAGGCAAAAAATTGTACAGTAAAATCTCCGCCAGGGCTTTCCTAGAAGAACCAGATGCCTTTATCACTGAATCGCCAGGAATTCTTATCACCCTGCGTGTAGATACTGCTTCATGTTCATTTTCTCATTCTCAGACCAGTGTGTATCTTTGGCAGAACGAACAGAGGACACATATGGGTTCCTGGCTGCAAGCTGTTTTAATTGATTTCCTAGTTCTGAACCTTGTTTGCTTTTTTGGGATAAATTCTATCCCAAACATGAACATGTCCATTATTCTTTTGTGAGCTGTTAGATTTTGTTTGTTTTCTTCTTATTCGTGCCTACCTTTTGGGCTTAGGAGTGCTTGTTGAAAAACCAGGAAGTATGCAGAAGGGTAGGAGTGTATGTGATTCATGTATCTTAACTACTACTCAGAGTTCTTAAAAAATCTAGTTAAAAAGAGTAGTTCTTGAAAGTAATTCCAAAAGTATTTTAAACAATTGGGGTTTGCTAAAATTTAAAAATCTTCCTTCTGTGAGAGGATGTTGTCTGTGATATGTCAAGGATAAGTTAGATCTTTATAATCAGGACAGTAGGTAGTGATTTATTTACATGACATACTTGCTTTTAACAATATTTCCATTTTCATTTTTAGGCTTTACTTTGTGTTATTGTGACTTGAAGGTTTCTTTAAAAGCTTTATATTTTGGAGCATGTGTGTGTCTCTTTAGAATGTGTTGGGTAGTTATTACTAATCTAAAGTTTAGGGGTGTGGTATAGTTCTGTTGAAGAAGTACTAAGACATCATGTTTTTTTAATCTTTTTTTTTTTTTTCTTGGAAAGCTTGTAGGAGGGCAGTTTGATTTGGAAATGAATTTTATCATTCAAGAAGGTGAGAGTATCATCTGCATGGTGGACCTACTGGAAAAATGTGACATTACTTGCCAAGCAGAAGTCTGGAGCATGTTTACTGCCATCCTGAAGAAAAGCATACGAAATCTTCATGTCTGCACTGAAGTAGGCCTTGTTGAAAAAGTGCTTGGGAAAATTGAGAAAGTTGACAATATGATAGCAGGTATGACAATTTTTTTGGAAAATTGAAAAAGTTGACAATATGATAGTAGTTTACAGAACTATTTAGCATACAAACTCTTAAGTAAGCCCACTATATAGTCAAAAAATGTCAGTCACTTAATTTAATTTTTTTCTTTTGTTTCCAGATCTTTTAGTTGACATGTTGGGAGTGCTGGCTAGCTATAATTTGACAGTTCGAGAACTAAAGCTATTCTTCAGTAAACTTCAAGGAGATAAAGGACAATGGGTAAAAAAGCCTAAATACTCTTTGGTAGTCTAATGGATCTCTCTGCCCAAACACAATAGTAGGTTTTAAAAAATGGCTATTATGAATGTTAATGTCAAATTGATGAGAGATTAAAATAGCATTTAAATATCCATAGCTGTTTTTGCCATGACAGGACAGAAGTATAGACAAAGGCATATTCCAGGAAGGCTAATCATTTGGCCCTTTTTCAAGTTGTTTTTCTTTAAATATGTTCAAAAACTTACCAGAGGAAGATTAAGGACAGAGAGAGAAGTAGAAGTGTTCAGTAGCAGTACCTAGCCTCTCTTTACGTTGATCTGAATAGTTTCACTGTGGCCTTTAAAGTTGAATATACTTAACAAAAACTCTGCAATTAACTGTGTCTACCCTCTTTAGATTCAATTTATTGTCCTTTGCAATGAATTGTAGTGGTGTTCACAGTTATTTTGAACTCCAAGTGCCTTATCAGCTGTTTCTTCCTACCATTTGTTTATCCTATAGAGAAAGCTAGCGAACATTTTCTTATTTTCGTTGCATTTCTAGGTTTGTTTTAGTATCATTTAGAGACCAGCCAGCTGGTGTTAATCTAGTTGTTTAAGTATATTGAATTTTCTGCTCTGCAATTATGTACTCCTAATTTATGATGTTAAATTGATTAGACTCTGGCTTCTTAGTGTGAAGCTCTTGTTCTCTGTCTTTAGATTTTACCGTTGATTTTCAGCAGTTTTTTCTTTGTACAGTGTATCTTATTTTGATTCTTAATAGACTTCTTGTATCTTGGGTTTATAATATAATTTAAATCAAATTTGAAACTTCTTGATCATAATTCTTCAAATATCATTTTCTTCTTTCTCCTCCCTACTTCTGAGGTTCCGGCTACATGTGTCAGCCCACAGGTCACTGTGATGTGTTCATGTTTTTCTCCAATCTTTTCTCTTTGTGAGTCATTTCAGATTGCTTTTTTTGGCTATATTTTTAAGGTAACCAATCTTTTCTTCTGCAGTGTGTTAATTACATCCATTAAAATGTTCAGATTTCAGATATTTTTTATTTTGGCACATTGGTTCATTATCTTTCATTTTTCCTCATTATGTTTTTATGTTTTCCTTTAAATGCTTGAGAATGGTCTTTTCCCACTTTCATGTGTCCAGAGGGCTGAACTCTGGACTGCGGGTCTCTCCTTTCAGTGGCAGATGAGAACAGAGAATGACCTGCTACTGCCAGAGTCATGGCCGAATAGGCAGGCTTTTAGAAAGTGTCTATAGAGTATTAGTTGAAAGGCTGAAAGGCATGTGACTGAAACTGTAAGTAAAGGAATCATTATGTTCCCAGAAGAATCTCAAGGGAATGTATTGTAAGAAACAGTAGTAGCTGATGGATTGAACTCTAAAGGGAGGAGAGATTCAACCAGTTAGTGTGAAAATTGGAGATAACATGTTCTTCTCCATGAATATGGAGGCACCAAAGTAGTTCTAGAAGACAAGGATTATTTCTTGTTTAGTGATATTCTTGGAAAGTAAATAGGGTGAAGTAAATGACAAAATGGTATCATGGTATCATCGGAAATCTTTCATCATGTAAATAATTTCCTTTATTATAAACTAATGCTGTCCAAACTACCAAAAAAAAAAAAAAATCCTTGGAATAGTTACTTATAGTGATTGCTTTTATGTCTTGTTTAAAAATTCCGTTGTCTGTCAGTTTCTATACCAATTTTTTACTTGCTGATTTTGTTCTCAGGGGTCACAGTTCACATTTTCCTGCTGCTTATATTAGTGATTTTAGACATAAAAAATGTGAGACATAGTGAATTACTCCTTGTTAACTGCTTGATGAGTGCTTTTTCCATTTTCCATTGTTAGGCTGTTGCAGGTAGATTAGTTACTTCTGGATCAATTTTATCGCTCAAGCTAGTTTTATGTTTTTTTTTGGTCAGGTAAATATAAACACAAAAATATATTTTCAGAGGAACATAAAAACATCAAATATATTAATATAGTTGCATATGGGATTGGAAGTTGAGTGTGATTAGCTTTAGGGGATAAAGGGAAAAATAATGAGTTATTAATAACAGTAAGAGACAGTCATATTATTCAGGTTTTGTTTAGCTAGTTGAAAATTAATTTTCTCTAATTTTCTATGTTTCTGTTTCTTGATCACTTAAGAATGAAATTTTACATTAACATTTAGTAATGGTAACCTACCAGCTATCAAATAAGGTAAAGGCAAACCAGTAATTTCACTTGTAGTGTGACCTTGTTTTGAACCTTTAAGGAGAAATGTCCTGTACTTTATTCGCTTGTAACCTGATTAAAATGATAATATAGCTCTGATTATCTTTTGCTTTAACTTTAAGTAGGCTTTTTCATTTTAGCTTTTGGTTGTTTCCTGTATTAGAGGAGACTTGTGGGCTGAAGAGGCATTAATTCAATCAATGTAATGTTACTACTTTTATGCATGCCATATACTGGAGATGTATCACAGTGAAATATGATAGGAAGATTTGATCCAGTCACAGAGGTCAGGGAAGACTGCCCCGAGGAAGTGACCATTAAGATTAGCCCTCAAATATGGGTAAGGTTTATGTAGTTGAGAGGGAACAGCAGTAGTAGGCCTAGGGAGAACTTTTTTTTTTTTGGTACCATATAAGCAACTCTGTAATGGAGTCTCACTTCAATGGAGTTTATATCTTCTAATTTACATATCTTTCTTCTGCCCAAGTTTTTAAATATTATTATTTTTATGGAGTTGGTTTACAGATGGTTTACAACACTGTGTGCATGGAGTATAGAGGTGTGTTATTACCCGAAGCCAACCACCGAGCCTCAATAACCTTCCACCTTAGTCTGTTAGTATCTTTCCCTCTGTGCTTCCCACCTCACCCCCTTCCTCCTGTGATTCAGCTCTGCAGTCAGATTTTCAGGGTTTGTTTTGGTTTAGTGTTTAATCTTCTTTTGCTTTGTTTCTTTGTATTCCACACATAAATGAAACCGCTCATATGGGTCGATCCAGTGTGTAGTTTTAAAGAATTCTTTTTACTTCAGTGTGGAGTAGAGTTTCAAGTGTCAACTGATTGCTTTTTGTTTATCAACGCTCACATGTCCTGTGATATGTTACCAGAAACACATAGAGTGCATTGTTTTTAACTTCCTTTGGTTATTGCTTATGTTTTTTAGCTTATTTGGTGATTCTTGTATATATATTAAAATATGACTATATTGAAAATAGGTATTTCATTTTATGTTGAATAACATGGTTAATGCATTGATTATTTTCATAGCCTCCACATGCTGGGAAGTTGTTGTCTGTGCTAAAGCACGTACCTCAGAAATATGGTCCTGATGCCTTTTTCAACTTTCCTGGAAAGAGTGCTGCAGTAAGTAAACCTTACTGAGGAAATCACATAGAGTTCTTTCCCTTGCTGCCTGAAAGTACAACTTTGTAAATCCCCTGGCAGATTCTGTGTGAGATAGAAATGTCTTTGTGAGACCTAACTTAATCCTTAAAGTCCTTGTGCATTCTGCTTTTTCCTATTTTAGAGGTGAAGAAATAAGAGGTTCAAAGAAGTTGAAAAAGTTGCCCATTCACTGTTGGGAGCAGCAATGGAATGTGAACCCAAATTCTTTTAAACATATGTCATTTTATGAATTTATCTGTGCGTTCTCATATCTTTTTGATATCTTTTTTTAGTCTTACATTTCCCTATTCCTTTTGCTTTTGTACATAGTATATAGAAGGGTAATAACTCTAAAACTTTCTGGCCTTATTTTCCTGACTTGTGAGTTTATGTATTATATCAGTATTGGTATTCTTATAAGCTATTAATCATTTTATACAGATGATGGTATATGATAGGAATATCTCTAGTGTTTCCTATGTGATAGAAATACCTTATGTATGTAAGTTCCTTATAGAAGCTTTTTCTTAACCTTCATTATTATGGATGGGTTTGCCTGTTACAATGAAACATTTTTCTGAAGACTTACTAGCCTGCCCTTTTTCTGAGCTTATCTTTTCTTCATTTTTCACTTTGGTTCTCATAATGTTTTATTTGCTTCATAGATCCTACATAGCCAGGCAATACTCGCAGAAACAAAAGAGGGTTTTTAAAGGTTATTTGTGGTATCTGAATGTTTTGCCCACAACACCAAGTTTTCTATGGAAAGTTTCACTGATCATATTTTTCCTGCATAATTTTCTTTAATAAGCTTTTTAGGTTTTAAAGCTTTCCAGAATAACTTTGTGCTCATACCAGCTAGCATTTCATTTGCCTATAACATATTCTCATGAGATTAACCTTTTAAAATGCATGTTATGATTTTATTATTTATAATTCTTTGAGATTGTAATGTGTTCATTCCTCTTGTGTTTATCTCGAAAGTGGGGCAGTTCAGTTTAACAGCTTTTGGAAATTTTAAAGTATAAGTCTTTTCTCTCCTCCCTCTAGCCCACCCATAATCTTCCATCATAGTCCATTGGGCCCCCTCCCCCTTTATTCCCACCCTCTCTACCTCTGGTGTCCTCAATTCTGTCCTATCTCTAGAGCTTGTTTGGTTTATTTTTTTCTGTTCTTTTGCTTTGTTTTTTATATTCCATATGAGTGAAATCATCCAGTTTTTGTCTTTCTCCTCCTGACTTTTTTCTGCTTTGCATAATCCCCTCTAGTTCCATTCATGTTGTCTCAAATGGCAAGGTTTCATCTTATTTTTATAGCTGATTAGTATTCTGTTGTGCATATATACCACATAATCTTTATCTGCGCATCTGTCCTTGGGAAATTAGGCTTTTCCATAGTTTAGTTGCTGTAAATAGTTCTGCAGTGAACCTCGGAATGCCTGTATCCCTTCAAATTGGTGTTTTGGCATTCTTCAAGTAGATATGTAGGCATGGAATTGCTGGATCATGTGGTACATCTTTTTAATAATTTGAGAAATCACCATACTCTTTTCCACAGGGACTGAATTAGTCTACATTTCCAGCAAATAGCATCTGAAGCTTATTTTTTCTCCACATCTTTGCCGACACTTGTTGTTTCTGTTCATTTTGACATGGCCCAATAGAATAGGTGTTTTAAATATATTTAGTGACTCATTCCTTAAACATAGCTTTTAAAGGAAGTTAAAGTATTTATAGATAAATTTTTTTTTTCCTAGCAAAGCTTTCACCTTGTTTATTCCATTTCTTTAGGTCAGAGAGAACATACATACACACTGACTAGTATTTTAGTTTTTCTTAATGCTTTATTCTTTAAAATCAGCCTGTTGGAGTCTCAGTAGTTATTACATAAATTTGACTCTATGATGTCTTTCATGTTTTGTGGAATATCTTATATAATATGAAAGAATATGTATACAGAAATACTCTTGTAAATTATATCAAAAAGCTCTTTGTAGCATGTTTTTTAAACAGTTTGAGTTATCATATACTTGCATACAGTTCACTCATTTGAAGTATACAGTTGTATGATTTAGTACATTCACAGAGGTTTGCAGCCATTATCAACATTAATTTTAGAACATTTCAGCATCCTTGTTAGCAGTCATGGCCCTTTTCTCCCTACCATCCCAGGCATAGGCAATCGCTACTTTTTTTTCTGTCTCTGTGTATTTGAGGAGTCATCAGAGACAGAGCGGGGAGCAGAACAGGAGGATTGACTGAAATACACTGCTGTGGGGAGCAGTGGACAAAGACAGGAGAGGTTTGCTGACACATGTGGGTTAGCTTCCTGGTCAGGGGATCAAACTCAGCCGTGGCTGGTGATAGCTTGACAGCACTGAGATTTAACTGTTGCGCCACCAGGGAGGTCCCTGCTTTGACATTTTAAATAAAATTTTTAACCAAATGGAAAATCACATATAGTGACTTCTGAAAATACTGAAAAAATTTTGTGAACCGGTCCTCTTCAGCTATATAGTTGCTTTTTTGTAAAAACATAATATTCTAAGCTTTTCCTTAATTTTGTTTTTTTGGTAGGAGATACACTTCAAGCATTTTAAAGATTTATTTATTTATACAAAAACTGGGGTACAGGCCAGAGGCGCAGGCGGGTGAGCGAATTCACCAGAGACAGAGTGGGGAACAGAACAGGCAGACGGACCAAAGACACTGCCAAGGGGAGCAGCGGGCGCGACAGGAGAGGTCTGCCGCGCCATGTGGGTTTCTCCCTGGCTGGCCGGGGATTGAACCGGCACTGCAAAGGCTGCAGACAGCTTCACAGCACTGCACTCAACCCACTGCACCACTGGGGAGGCCCCCGTTATTTTTTTTTTTCTTTCCTTATCTATTACCTATCACTTTTAATTGGAATCTCTTTGTGTATGTATCATTGTAAGAAATGAATCAAAAAAGATTAGTGTGACCAGAAAGTCATAGGCAATGTTTCTATTGTCTGGTTAAATTAGCATCATTAATAATGTATTTTGGAAAAAAAGTTACTAAAAATCTCCGTCAGATGAAGAAACTTATATTTTTTCATGACATAGCCTAATAATACAGTTTTTCATGTGAATCAGTAACTCAGTTTTTTCCTTTAGGCTATTGCATTACCTCCTATAGCCAAATGGCCCTACCAGAATGGTTTTACATTTCATACCTGGCTTAGAATGGATCCTGTAAATAACATCAATGTGGATAAGGATAAACCATATCTGTATTGGTATGTATCTCTGAAACATAGTGTTATTATCTTACTTGGAAAATGAAAATGTTTAGAGGTAAAATGAAAACTTATTCTTTGTAGTTTTAGAACCAGCAAAGGTCTTGGTTATTCTGCTCACTTTGTTGGAGGCTGTTTGATTATAACATCAATAAAGTCAAAAGGAAAAGGCTTCCAGCACTGTGTGAAATTTGATTTCAAACCACAAAAGGTATGTGATCATGTTGAGTCATATTAATAAGCTGTGCTAGCCTTCAGACTGTTACTGACCTAATATCTGGTAAATCATAACTTTGTTTATAGTATTTCAGAAAGTGAGTTGTAAATAACTGGAGAATTTTTAGTCTCTCTGATTTGGATAATGAAAGATTTAGTTATTTAGTTATATTTAGTTATTTTTAGTTATTTTAGGGAAAAATACAAGGAGAAATAGCAGTGGCAATTATTTTATACTAGTAATAATAGGTTTTCTTTTGTATCTTAAAATTTAGACTAATGTGTCAAAATATGTATCATTCATATGTAGGTAGCTAAATAATGCAAAATATCAACAACTGTGGAATTTAGTTAGTAGGAAATAGTGTTTATACTAAATGTTTTATGTTTTTTGTCCATATTTGAAAATGTTCAGAAATGAGTTGGAAAATGAGAAAATTTTATCTGTTGAGAACTTCCCTGAATAAATATTGTTGCAGAGGTTGAATTACTGAATTTAATAAAAGTAGTCTTATTTCATTCTTTGATTTAATTTACCATTACATTTTATTTGTTATCAATGTAGTTAATAAATTGGAATGATCATTATCTATTTTTAAATTTTTTTTTTGCTTTTTCAGTGGTATATGGTGACTATAGTGCACATTTATAACCGATGGAAGAATAGTGAGCTTCGATGTTACGTGAATGGTGAGCTTGCTTCCTATGGAGAGATAACATGGTTTGTGAACACTAGTGATGTAAGTAGTTTTAAAATAAATTTTTTTTAATTGTGACAGTTGCAAAGTGTGGACTTTCAAAATAAGAAAAATGTTTGACCATGAATATGAATTTTAGAATTCCATAATGGTGGATTTTATAATCAGGATATGGCTAGACTGTTAGCATATTATAGTAAAATTGCATTAAGGTGTCATGTAGGATATTACTAAGTCCTTTTTATGAACTTATTCTGGATAGGATAGAGATAAGGATTTACAGATTAAAGTGGGTATATTGAAAGTGTTTATGGTACTGGTCCGTTGATGAAGTAAAGTTTTGGAGTTTTGCTGTGGGCATATAATTGTTTTTGTGAATGTTTAGATGATGCATGCTTGTGTGTTTTACTATAATTTATAGCTGTTATAGAGAATTTATTTCATGATGCTTTCAGGATTCAAAAAGGGATATATAGATTAGAATTAAGTAAAAATTATTATTTTCCTCTGCCCTCCTCTTGGTTCCTCAGGCCAATATGGGAAGGGAGTTCCTCTTACATATACCAAGCAGTTCTCTGGACTCTAGCTGGGTTTCCTACAGTTCAACTACATTTTGACATTCTGTTGGAAGAAACATCCGGTTCCACAGCTTTCAAAAGGGTTCATTCCTTTCTCTCTCCCTTCAGATGCTGTTTGCAAGTCCAGGTTATTACCTGTGCTTTTAACAGACTACATATTAGTGGTAGTTTGTCTTTAGAACCCAAGTGTTACATTTTCTATATTCTCTAATACTAACACATACACATGAAAATATTTTTTCATGATATAAAATACGTCTTAAAACAGATATGAAGAATTTTATTTCTTTCCCTTTATTGTACACCTACATTATTAAGGTGTGATCTCTATAACCTGGATATTGTTACACGGTTTTCTCCATGTTAGAAGAAAGTCATTTGACTGCTTCTTTGAATTTACATATTCCTTCTGAGAGACTGAATATACTCTCATGACCTCACCCATTTTCTTTATATTGGTGTCTGCAAAAATCTGTATAGTTTAACTTCTCACCAAACTTACCAAATGCTCTTGGCAGTTGCTTCTCCATCCATGTTAGCACCATGCATATTAGTTCACAAAAAACGATTATAACCCAGACTTAACTTATGATTTACCTCTTGCTCCAAAGCTTGCTTTTCTGTCTGGTTTTTTAATTGCCCAATTTCAATCTCCATAATCTCTAGAATGATTTTTCTAATTCTGTTTCCTGCATTCACTTTGTCATAAAGTTTGTTTTTTTTTTTTTAAAGATTTTCTTTTTTTTTTTAATTTATTTATACAAGTACTGGGCACAGTCAGAAGCACGGGAGGGTGAGAGAATTCACCAGAGCCAGAGGGGAGAGCAGAGCAGGCAGACTGACAAAGTACACTGCTGAGGGGAGCAGCGGGCGGCAGGAGAGGTCTGCGTGCCATGTGGGACCCTCACCTGGCAGCTGGGGATTGAACCGGTGCTGCAGAGGCTGTGGGCAGCTTTGCAACCCAGCGCTCAACTGCTGCACCACCGGGGAGGCCCTGTCATAAAGTTTTGTTCATTGTATTTAGAAAACTTAAACTCTTCTTCTATGATGGTTTTCCTGATCTCTACATTAGATGGGAATGAAGAGAAATCCTAAATCAACTGTTTTGAAGTATTCAAATTTATGGTTTAGAATTACCAATGTAAATGTTATTATTACTGGAGGAGATAATTTGCTGTTTTTTTTTTTTTCCTGTAAAAAAATGTATTTTCATTCACAGACATTTGACAAGTGTTTCCTGGGTTCATCAGAAACAGCAGATGCTAATAGAGTATTCTGTGGTCAGATGACTGCAGTATACCTTTTTAGTGAAGCTCTTAATGCTGCTCAGATTTTTGCCATTTATCAGCTGGGCCTGGGATACAAGGTACTTTATTTACTGTTCACTACTTAATCAGTGTTAGTTCTGAGTTTGATTACAGGTGGGTGATGACTGGGGCACATTACTTTGGGTTATCAAACTGTATAACAATGTTACCACAGGGAAATCAGGGGGCTAAAGAGTACTTTAAGTTTTTGAGGGAAACCCAGTATACTTGTCATATGCAGGGCACTATAAACTACTAAGTTTCAACTTTAGTTCATATTCATTTCTTTTAATGATGTCATGTCTGAGCACAGATAAGTTTTCAACAGTTGCTGTAATAAGAGCAGTTAATTACCATACCATGTGGTGTGTCTCCTTAGATTTTTATACCTGTGGTGATTTGTATCTAGATTTCCTTTTTGTGTCATGTTTTCTTAAGTATTCTACTTTTTGTTAATTCTTAGGGTACATTTAAATTCAAAGCAGAAAGTGACCTGTTCCTTGCTGAGCATCATAAACTTTTATTGTATGATGGCAAACTCTCCAGTGCCATTGCTTTCACGTACAATCCACGTGCTACAGATGCCCAGCTCTGCCTGGAATCTTCCCCTAAGGACAACCCTTCAATTTTTGTTCATTCACCACATGCACTCATGCTCCAGGTACTAGTAACAATCTTTTGATATATCGCTGAGGTGTCATTGGTATGTCTATTAAATAAATACATGTCATGTAACATTTTGTCCTTACTCTTTATTTTAAATTGTTTTGGATAATAAATGTAATCTTTACTATTTCTTATATTTTATAAGGATGTGAAGGCAGTTTTAACACATTCTATCCAAAGTGCAATGCATTCCATTGGAGGAGTGCAGGTGCTCTTTCCTCTCTTTGCTCAGTTGGATTACAGTCAACATTTATCTGAGGAGGTTGACTTGACTATATGGTAAGTACTTTTGTGTTTTTCTTTAAGTAGGTATGATCGTTACTTTCATCATTGCATTCCACAATATTTTTTTGTGTGTTTTTAAATTTGTTGTATGGTTAAGAGTGATTATAATTTAAAGAAATTTGTGAACTATAAATATTATAAGTCCCTGTCAATAATAATAGTATTAAATTCTTTATGAACGGAAACTTTAGTTTCAAAATTTTTATCGGAATTGGTTATAGTTGTGGAGGAAGAAGTTACCTGATAATTAACCCCTCTTCTCTCTTTGTGGGACTCTAGTGTCTCTAAGAAGGAGTTAACACCTGACCTTAACCATTGCATTTTTGAGTATCTGGAAAGTTGTGAGGATATGAGCATGAATGAAGCTTCTGTTTAATTTTAGAAGTCTTCATGACTTACCGTTGAATTTTGGAATAATGAACAAAATTCTTAAATTAGTATTTGATGACTTCAGTTTGTTTCAATTTTATTTTTCCTTTCATGAATCTTCTGTTCGAACTAGAACACTCTGGAGCCATTTTGAGGCTTTCTACCCTAGTCTGTTTGCTTCGCATCACATCTCTTCCCTCTGGTCCCTCGCCCTCTGTAATTAATATACTTGCTGATCTAAGTTACAGCCTTTAATCCCTTTCTATACTATTGTTAAACATTTTATTACTTGTTTTTGGACATTATTTTTTCTCTGTTTTGTGCATGCTTGTTATATTGTTCTAATTACTCATGTAATAATGTTTGTGATAAAGTACATGACATATTGGAGTAAATCTTAGTCCTATAATAAAATTGTAGTCCGGAGATAATGTTCAAATTAGTTTTAGTACAACTTCAGTTCCCTTGAAATAGACAACTTTTGATTTTGATTGGCAAACAAAAATTGGAAATGTGAAAGTAAAAACTGTATGACAAAAGAGAAATGACGGGAAGTGTACTTTTAAATGCAAAAAAAAAAAAAAAAAGAAACAGAAAACTTTTAAGACAAATGGGGGATGGATTTTCATTTAACCTTTTTTATTTTTAAGTAGAATGTTTTTTCAAGCCATTGCTGTTTGTCTTATTCCAGTTCAACTTTGCTCTCTTTTATCATGGAGTTGTTGAAGAACTCAGTTGCCATGCAGGAGCAGATGCTTGCCTGCAAGGGCTTCTTGGTAATAGGATATAGTCTTGAAAAGGTAAAGTATGAAATGCTTTACATTTTTCAATCATAATTTACAGATATGTACGTGGTCTCCTTGTGATTGAGAAATTTGTCTGCAAATGTGCCTCCTTGATTATCTAACCCCACATACATTGAAATACCTTTTGTTGTTTTACTTTGCCTTCATTGCTTTTATTAGAGATATGTGGTCAAGTTTGAGTCTCTTGGCATCTTTAACTTACAACATAGTTCAACTTTTTCCTGGTATTGACAGCCTTTGATTTACTTACCTTGCCTTGTATTGGGAGTGACCTTTGAACTACCTTTCTTCCCAGTCTTCCAAATCCCACGTCAGCAGAGCAGTGCTTGAACTTTGCCTTGCATTTTCAAAATATCTGAGTAATCTGCCAAATGGGATGCCTCTGCTCAAGCAATTGTGTGATCACATTCTTCTTAACCCAGCTATATGGATTCATACACCAGCCAAGGTAATATTGTTGATTTTATTGTCTTAAATTTTTGTATTGACAAGTGATATGAAAATTTTCTTTTACCCTTTTGCCATTATGTCAGATTTCAGTGGATTGCAGTTTTTAAGTATACTTCATTTTGGGTTATTTGCAAGTCAGTATATCCTTTCTTTTTTGTAAAGCTGTGTAGAACCATAGAACAACTATGGTTTTTATTTTCTGTTCAATAAGATTTTATATGAGTGAGGCTTTGATTTAGTAAATATAAATCAAAATTGCACAGTTTCAATGTAAATATAATGTTTGCTATTAGCTTTAGCTCTATTTTATTGCTGCTGTATTTGTATATATTCCAATATCTCTGTATACGTATGTGTATTTGCGTATAAGTATAGATATAGCTTTTCATTCCTTAATTTACCACACTTTCCCCTTCTCTATACATGTCACATTTCCATTAAAATTATAAACTCCTGGGCCTCCCTGGTGCAGGGGCTAAGTCTCAGCGCTGTCAAGCTATCTTCAGCCACTGCTTCATGAATTCGATCCCCTGCCAGGGAGCTGATCCACGTGGGTGGCGCAGCAAACCTCTCCTGTCTCACCTGCTATTCTTCTCAGCAGTGTAGTTCAGTAGATCCGCCTGTTCTGCTACCTACTCTGTCTCTGGTGAATCCTCTCACCCCTTTCCTCCTGTCCCCACTCCCTAGCCCCCCCCCCCCACATCTCTTTTTGGCCTATACCCCAGTTCTTTTTTTTTCATACCCCAGTTCTTGTATGCATAAATAAATAAATCTTCAAAACAAACCTATAAACTCCTGAGTTTAATTCTTCCAGGAATAGCTGAGTTGTCACCCTCTTTTGAAGATTTCCATGATACACTGATCTCCTTTAATCATTTTAATTTCACTTCAGTTCAAACAAATACAATTAATTTTTACACAATACTTTAGTACTTTATTGAATATTCAAAACAAAAACAATTCTAATGAATGCTGTTTTGTAATAAAGCATACAAATAAACCTTTGATAAATCCTAATGTATTAATATGTCCTAAAATATTAGTAATGTTAGTGTTAAGCAGAATTGGAAATAGAGAAATTTTTACTAAGTTGCATAATTGAATCTGTCTCATCTGCAGTTATTTTTAGCAGTATTATTTCAAACTCATTGATTTCCACTCTCCCCCTTTGCTTTTGGTCTACTTTTAGTATTTATCATTGTTTAAGTTGGAATAACACATGCTACTCTAGTGTCAGAAAAAAATTTCTGCAATCTTCTTTTGCTTTTCTAGAGTCATACTATCTTATTTTCAGCTGGTCTTTCAAATGTTGAATAGAAAAACAGCTGCTGACTCTGATTGCCATTTGGAAATAATCAAAGGAGGCAGCTGGAGGTTGTAGCTTTTTATCTTTGAGTTCAAATTTGACCTCTTTCTCTTGTATGACCTTCAGTCTTATTTCTTTTTAAGGATTGCTTCAAATTACTTTTTCAACCTTTAGTAGACATGTCTTTGTCTGACTGAGTAGCATTTTTGTGAGGCTTTGGGTCCCTTTTGATGTGTTCAAAACCTCCTATTAGATACTTGACTGTGGGGAATATTAAAAAAAAAATTCATTGTATTATTTCCTTACCTTCTTAGTATTGTTACACTTTGTTTCTACCTTACTTGTTAATAAATCTTTTTTTTGTAATTTGTATTTGATTTGGTAATATTAAATTTCCCTGTTTTTAGTTGTCTGCTTTGACTGCTAGGGATTGCATCTAATTTTATTATAAAGGTAGTTATAACAATGGACAGATCCAAAGTCTATTGAATTTGAAGGTCTATAATTCAGGAGAGAAGGAAATTTTTAAGAGAAAGAATATGATATAATGTATAGAAAGTTAGAAAATTAGGTTTAAGGTCTGTCATGGAATCTATTTAGATGAAGGGGCATAAAGTCTAGCCACATGGTAAATTCGCCACTGGTCACTGAAGTTAAGGGTGTAGATGTAAGAATCAACCTTTGTTTTTGGAAAAATATGCTCTCAGTGATTTATATAATTTATCTTGATCTGCTCAGAATCTTTTTTTTTTTTTTTTAAAGATTTATTTATGCATACAAGAGCTGGGGCACAGGCCAGAGGTGCGGGGTGGGGGGGGTGAGAGGATTCACCCGAGACAGAGTGGGGAACAGAACAGGCAGATTGACAGAAGTACACTGCTGAGGGGAGCAGCGGGCGAGACAGGAGAGGTCTGCTGCGCCATGTGGGTTGCTTCCTGGCCAGCCTGGTGATCGAACTTGTGCTGCAGAGGCTGAGGACAGCTTCATAGGTTGCATCTTAACACCTTGTGCCACTGGGGAGGCCCTGCTCAGAATCTTTTAAATGACCTTGGGTATATATTTTTTGGGATACATTTTATATTTTGGAGGTATTTATAGTGCTACTATAAAATAGGAAATTATCTTAATTTTATAAGATGCGTGTCTGCATATCAGTGGATATGTGTTATATGTTAACTTGGATGTTATTGTCAGCTCATCATTTTTGAACATGTGTCGTATCACTGGAACATGAGAGATGAATTTTTTTGTGTACAATAGTCCTTCCTTTGTTGAGTCACTACTTTATGCTAGCTTTGTGGATACAGTGGTGAACAAGACAGATGTAATACCTGTCATTGTAGAATTTAGGTGTAATGGGAAAGACAGATGTTGTTAGATTATACACTGAATGAGGAAAATTATATTCATAATTAGCATATGAATAATGTTGTGGTGTGTATTTCATCACAGTTTATTTTTCTTTTAGTACATTATCATTCTCAATAGATGTCCTCCAATTTTCCATATCCTTGTTTTTTGCCAGAATTCCTATATATTCTTTTTTTTTTTTTTTTTTTAAGATTTATTTATTTATACAAGCACTGGGTACAGTCAGAAGCGCGGGAGGGTGAGAGGATTCACCAGAGCCAGAGCGGGGAGCAGAAGAGACAGACGGACCGAAATACATTGCTGAGGGGAGCAGCGGGCGGCAGGAGAGGTCTGCGCGCCATGTGGGACCCTCACCCGGTGGCCGGGGATAGAACCGGAGATGCGGAGGCTGCGGGCAGCTTCGCAACCCAGCACTCAACAGCAGTGCCACCGGGGAGGCCCCCTATATATTAACAGATTGCTCTCAGCAGATCATTTCTTAGCCCCCGAATTTGTAATGTTTTTGTATTATTTTAGGAATAAAGTAGTAGCTTATCTAGCATTAAGGCTTAATGTCAGTTTTCCTTTCAAGACTTTTAACTGGTGGGGTATCACTTATATTTTTTCTTTTTCTTTAATTTTAAGTGAGTGATTATATTTTAGAGTTACTAAGTTCTTACATGTTTGCTTAAACTGTTAATTTGAAAATAAGACTAGTAGAATCCTAATTGGGGAATAAGAGTGAAAAACATGTTTAAAGATTATAATGTTATGGCTACAGTTTTTTGAGTAATAAGATAAAAAGAATTTATTTTTCTAATACATATTTCTTAAAGTAGACTTTACATCATTTTGTATGGTTTTATTTCATTTTTTTGGGGGGAGGAAGTAACTCCTGCTTCTTTTGAATTGTAGCTTCCAGTATAACTCCAAATGAGGAAAAATTTGTTTTTTTAAAACTGTGAATAGTAATTAAGTTTATTATAAAAAAGTTATACATGGTCATGAATAATTGCTAATTTCTAAATAGGCAGTTATTTCTGTAGAAAAATGCTGCAAAAACTTGACATATCAGAGATGTTTCCTTTATATGTTACTGTAAATGAAGAAATTACCTAGTTTAGTAGGTTTTTAGGTAATTAAGTAGGCTTAGTTTTATAAAGAGTGTGTGTGTGTATGCATGCTTGTCATTGGATACGTCAACATAGTGTTAACAGTGTTATGATCAAGCTCAGTATGCTTTTCAAACAAGTGCATTACAAGTAAAAGTAACCAGAGGATAGTATTGGAAACCGATAAAATGCTGGTCTGTTTCTTTAATTTACTTTCGTTTTGATTCTCCAGGTTCAGTTGACACTCTATACTTACCTGTCCACGGAATTCATCAGCACAGTCACCATCTACAATGCCATTCGGAGAGTTGGGACAGTGCTTCTCATCATGCATACATTGAAGCACTACTATTGGGCAGTGAATCCTCAGGATCGAAGTGGTATCACCCCAAAAGGATTAGGTATATATTCTTATATTATGTCACAATGTGGTAAATCAGGATTTTTTTTTGTTTTAACCAATGTTGTTATATTATTCTGAAAGTTTTTTTGAATCTCATCATGGCCAAATTTTATTTTAATTTTGTTAATTTTAATAGTTGGTCCTAAATTGCAGTTGCCAGAGATTAATAATTTGCTACTTTCATGGAAATGCTGCTTGTGCTGGCATGAGTTGTTTGAAAAGTAGGTATAACTAAGATGATTGTTTTAAAGAACTGAAAATAAGAAAAAATTCTTCACTAGCTAGTGGTATTGATACTGAGTTCAGTTGTCCCAGTAAGAAACAATGTGTTTTGGGAGGTAGAACTTTTTTGCAGAAGTAAGGATTATTAGCTTCTAATAAATAATACAATGCAATTACAGATTTTCAGTAATTATTTTCTTGTATAGTCAGGCCTGCATTTCTGAGGGATAATATTCATTTTCATGTTAGTGGCTTATAGAATGGGTCAAAATAAGAATTTTGACAAATTGTGGTTATTTTGATTATAAATACTTCAAAACCTGGTAATATGATGCAGAGTGGTTTGCTTCATAAAAGGGAGTTAATCAGCTTATAAAAACTGGTGCTTTCAGTAGAACCTGGGGTAGAGGTTCAGAATTAGGCGTCAGAAATCAATATCTCTCTCTGTTTCATTTCTTCCGTGTTGGCTTGTCTTCTCTCCCTTTGCAGTAACAAGTAGCTACTTCACTTTTTATCCTCACAACTTTAAATCCAGCAAAAGGACATTTGTCTGCATTGAGGATTTCTAGCAAAATTCTTTTGTGTGTTCTTGGCTCTGATTGCCTGTGCCCATCTGTGTGGCAGGTATGCTTCAGATTGGCCAGACGTGAGACCCCCTCCCACTTCTGAAACACATGACCCGATAGTGGGGTTGGATTCAGTCCTCTGATAAAAATAGAGAACTTTTGCTTGAAATTAGGAAATACATGGAAAGTCAGACCACATACGTTTTGATTGTACTCAAAGGTTTTGATTGTTCAGTGGTTCACAAAGATGTTTCATATTTGTACATACTTAAAAAAATTCCTTTAAAAATAAACTTGATTCTCAGAGGTAATGCTTCTATAATCAGAAAGTTGTAAAGGACACACAGAAATTATGATTCGTTTAAACTGACAAGGTTTCAAGCAAATCTAGAAATAGATTATAATTTCCTGGTAAATATTTCAATGGTGCTTTAATATATCATGTACTGTCCTAGGTGTTAGTATTATACTCTGGCTTTGAGTTTATAACTGATTAGTGACTATGGAAAGTCTTACACTTCAAGTAATAGATCTGGACAAACTTTGTGATTCTATTGTAACTCTAACTTACTCTTTGTCTAGGTTGTCATGTGGAACAAATTTTAAACAATTTTCTTTCTATTTTAATTGATCTGTTGAAGGTCATGGTGGTCCTTTGCCTTGGTGGTCTAGGAACTAGCTGTAAATAGTGATTAGTGGGGGGAAATATTGCAGAAAATATGAGGCTAACATATACCTAACTTAGGATCTTAGAACAATGGGTGTTTGGTTTCAAAAGCCTTGTACTTGGGAGTTATATGCTTGAGACATGAAAATTGACTTTAATGTGAGCCATGTGTGACCAGAGGACTTTTTTAAGAAGAGGAGATGTCAGAGGTAGTCAACATAGTGTTTCCCTACTTTATGAAAATACTATTTTAAGGTGTGCTTTGTGAGATTTTTATTTTAGCTTATAGAATGGTTGCAGTTGAGAACAACTTTTTTCACAGTAAATTCACATGTAAAGTTTAGATTTTCACAAACTATAGATTTCCTTTTGCTTTTTTCTTTGTAAAGTTCTGTTACCATAGTAAAATCCTGAGAGACTCTTTTAAAGCAAAATGTAAGTGTATATTAGTGTTGAATACAAATTTTTTTAATCACATTTTGTTTTGGATAGCCTTTGACCCTATCAGAAAGCAAACTTCTTTGGTTTCATCATAACCCATTTTGTACATTTGGAGTATTGGGAGATGGAGTGTTAGTCTTTCCAGAGACATACAATTCTTCAGAAAATTGACCTTCATGTTTCTTATAAATAAATGGAAAAACTGTTGGGAATGAAAAATTTATAGTTAGCTTTGTGCACTCTGAAATACTAAGAGTAAGTGTATGTTTTTTTTTTTTTTTTTAAAAGATGGACCACGACCTAATCAAAAAGAAATACTTTCTTTACGAGCTTTCTTACTGATGTTCATTAAGCAATTAGTGATGAAGGTGAGTTCATCTTTCTTATCCCATAGCATTCTCTGTATGATAACTTAAAATTTCACACATAATGCAATCTTTATTTACTCTTTTCTTTGTACTAGGGATACTCATTGGAAAATCCTTTGAAAGATAATTTTGATATCAGGATTCTGTAACTTCACTAGATAGGCTGTCATCTAAGATGCCAAAAATAGATTACTGATCTCAGTTTTCTTTTGAGTTTTATAAATCTTGAGTATTGCATATCTTTAGTGCTTCCCCTAAATTTTTATTTGAAATTTGCATTATCATTTTATATTTATAGCAGCTGATCAAGTTTACAAATCTCCATAAGTTCCTTTTAAAATAGTTTTGTATGCAAGTATAAGATACATGTATTATGTTTTTAAAGGATTCTGGAGTAAAGGAAGATGAACTACAGGCCATTCTTAATTATCTACTCACTATGCATGAGGTAACATTTGAATTTTATTTTTGGATTTTGTTAGTTTAGAGCTGCATTGTGGACTTTTTTTAAAGTAAAAAATTAGAGAATATTTTCACTAATGACATAACTAATAAGGGGAGTAAATGTATGTAGGATCTAAATCTTAGCAACCTTTATTTAAATGGCTTTTATTACTACAAGATGCTCTGAGAATAATCATGAGAGGCTTTAGAGTCTTAAAATTAGGTATCATTGAATTAATAGTGAAGTATACTGAAGAAAAATTTCAGTGTATTTCCAGGAACCACTGTAACAAATGGAATAATATATTACAGAAATGACTAAACATGATTGGATTTTAAAATTTGTAGCATAGTCTTCCTACTGATTTTGCATGTTCAAGTATTATAAAGTTAATGGGATTTGTAATGGAATTTAAAATTATATGGTTAAAGATGTCAGAAAAAGGTGAAAAATGTAAGTTCAATAAATATATAAAAAGTCAAGTGAAGGTTGAAAAATATATGGGTTAAAAATATTCTTTCATTTTTGTGACTGGGTAAATGTAATATGCTGGATATAATCTAATTAATCTGATTAAATAAGTTTTAAATAAAATTTACAAATTCTTTTCATTTCAGAGCAGTTTAAATTTACATTCATATATTGTATTTCATGTGTTATGAATTAATGTCTTCTATTGTTAAAGTAGTCCCTTCTTTAATCATTAATAAATGAGTGATTTTACTTGAATATATCTTTGTTAGGTGGGGTAGAAAGGAATCAATTAAATTTCCTTGTTGGATCTCAGCGTAACTCAGTTTAATGGTTGGTTTATCTTTTACTTTTTGAATAGGGTTTTTTGTTGTTGTTCTTTTAGATTTTCCTGACCCAATGTAATAGCTGAAAATTTTTATTTGAATTCCCTAATAATCTTTGTTATTTTTTTTTTTAACCTTAAGGAACTGAAGTATTTCGTAACAGAGAAACTGGAAGTCACAATAATCTTCTGTTTTTTTTTTTTAATATCTATTAATTCAGGATTCTCAGGTCCTGCAAATAATTTCCAAAGGCCCTGAGTCCTCGCTCTAGACCATTGATGGAACTGACTTGAGAATTAGACATTCAAGTAGCTGCTATCAGAAAACCTAGAGGCAGGATAGCTGAAACAACTGACTGCTCATAGCTGTTCCCCTTCCTCTTTGGGCAGTGTTACCCAGTTTGTCCGAATGATACCCATACATACTGGCACAACTAATTTTTCAACTAATTTTTCTTGGAAAATTTTCTTGGAAATTTTTTATATCTCAGGACTTACATTAGCTTCTATGCTGATGTTTTACAAATGTTATCAAGTTATACCACATGCAGTGATATGTTGACTTAGTAAACATTATTGTCATCTGTATACTTTGTGCGGACAATGACTTGATAAGAATTATCTAGTTATTATTACCAAAAAGTCTTCTTTTAAAACCAATTTCTTGGAAAAGTCAGCGAACAAAGTGATTCAGGTTGAATAAGTAAATGATATGTATAATATGTTGTCCTCAACACACCACCAGATTCACAACACCTGTTAGCATATTAATGAGTTTAACATGTTTTGCTGTGTTAGGAAAGAACATCTTTGCCCCTTTCTCCCAATTTCTTGATATGTAAACTTTACGTAAAAAAAAAAAAAAAAAAAAAAAAATTCTGGGCCTCCCCGGTGGCACAGCGGTTGAGTGCTGGGTTGCGAAGCTGCCTGCAGCCTCTGCAGCGCCCGTTCGATCTCTGGCTGCTCCCCGGCCACCAGAGGAGGGTCCCACATGGCGCGCAGACCTCTCCTGCCGCCCGCTGCTCCCCTCAGCAGTGTACTTTGGTCCTTCTGCCTGCTCTGCTCCCTGCTCTGGCTCTGGTGAATTCTCTCACCCTCCCACGCTTCTGACTGTACCCACTGCTTGTATAAATAAATAAATAAATCTAAAAAAAAAAAATTCCTCTCAATTTTTTTTTTTTTTTTAGATTTATTTAAAGAAGGTGTTTTAGGATATATTTAAAGAAGGTGTTTTAGGAATCTTGGTCCATTATCATAAGAGGCATTTTACTTCTTTGATTAAGAAAGTATTTGACTATTTGATGTTGCTTTGAATTATACAGATAAATATGTATATGTATGAAGGAATTTATTAAAAACAAGTATAAATTAAATATGTCTACTTAATTTTTAATGTTTAAATGTCTATGTCAAAAGTATTCAGTGTTCAAATAAGTTTTTTTTTTTTTAAATGAGTCTCTAAAATGATTTCAGGATGACAATCTAATGGATGTCCTACAGTTGCTTGTTGCGTTAATGTCAGAACATCCTAACTCTATGATTCCTGCTTTTGACCAAAGGAATGGGTTACGGTAAGAGCTTAATATATCAAGAGTTTTAGTATGAGAGGTTAATTTGGAAATGATGGAAAGATTCTTATATGTGAAAAGTTATTACTAGATTATATATTATGAAATGAGTTTGTAGGATGAAATAAGATGTAAGATTCCTTTATTTCATTTGTTACATATTTTTCAATAAATTTTTAATTATAGAGGCTGTGTTACTGTTTAATTTTTGAGGACAGGCAAATCATTCCAGTATTTTTAGGTGGTTAGTGCTGTTATAAAGCTATTGTAAGGTTGCCTTCTTTAGTTTTTATAAATATTAATTGTGATCCAAGACATGATTTTATCCTCCCTTTAAAATATTACTTCCTTCACTCCCAGTTTCAGATCATTATTATATTAGTCAACTCAGGCTACCATAACAAAATACCATAGACAAGGGTGACCCTTGAACAAGAGAAATTTATTTTCTCACACTTCTAGACTGGAAGCCCAATATCAAGGTGTTTGCCAATTAGGTGTCTGATGAAAGAGGTCTTTAACCTAACTGGAATTCTGCAGAAGCATTTCTTAGGTCCAAAAGTATAGAGTGAGATTTTTTAAATTGTGTTTTTCCCCCCGATTTAAAGAGAGAATTCATGGAGTATTGCTTTGTAATTTCATTATCTGTTTATGATTATGTTGGCTCCTGATATACAGTTTATCATTTTTAAAGATCAACATGAAAAGAACAAAGGTGGATATAGTGAAGCTTGTATGTGTCTGAAAGTGAAAATGATATAATTATATAATTTCAAATAAAAAAATTAGATAAAATTTGAGAGAGAATAGTCTTTACTGGTGTAAGGTAACATAGGAATGCCAAACTACATCATAGTAGTCAGGAGCTTTCCAAATTATAAGTAACAACATAATTGACACCAAATTTTAAGTGATAGTTTAATTTCCATCAAATTTTGGCATTTGTTAAATATAAATAATTCCCTGCCATTAAATCATTTAAATAGTATCTCTGATATCTTCAAATGCTTATCTTAGAAATGAATATATTTTCTGATTCAGTATTAATTCTATCGTGCTCTGATGAAATTGTTCTAAATTTTTAATGTTTGGTGTCTAATGAACTTTAATTCATATATTTTAATATCTGTGAACACATTGAAATAATCTATTGCTCTTCACATTATGCCTTTGATGTTTGTATTATCTGATTAATAATTTCTTCATTAAAAATGTTATAGTGTACATGTCTTAGTGCATTCCAATAAAAATATATTTATGGACAATGTCCATAACATTTCTTTATATGTGTTATCACAGTTAAACATTTCATGAATATATATCCAAATTATATTTTCTATTTTTAACTTTTTATGTTACTTTCATTATCTTTGTATTTTTTCTATTTTCAAATAGAGAAATATACATGTATTTATAATTTTTAGATAAGTGTATAAATATCATGGAAGCACTACAGAATTTTTTCACCTCCAATGTGAGAAATACATTTTGTATTAAATAGTTACTAACTTTTGGTCAAAAAATTATAAAAAATTTAGTGGTTAAGTTCAGTACATAAACTAATTTGGTGTGCCTTAGTGAATATACTCAGAGTAATTTGTTCACAATTTTTATTCATTCAGTGTTATCTATAAACTTTTGGCATCGACAAGCGAAGGAATCAGAGTACAAGCTCTCAAGGCAATGGGCTATTTTTTAAAACACCTGGCCCCAGAGTAAGTATGAATGAAAACTAAAATAGACTTTTGTATAGTACAGTTTTATTTACAAATCTTTGGAATAGAATTGGTGATCTGTGGTTCTTCTAGTCGCTGTCACCTTTGCTTCCCCCCATGCCCCAATCTATATAAATTTAACCCCATTTCCACATTGTAAAAAGTTAGGAAGAGAATATGGTTTGTTTTATATGAAAGTTAAAATTTCCAATTTGTTTTCTGTACATTATGAAAATTCTTTTGGATCAATTGAATGAATTGAGACTTTATTTCTGGTGGCTAGATTATCATTTACTTTATCTGTACTATAAAGCTGACATACTCACCTAGATGTTTGTCACATAATGTATACTGCTTTATATGTAAGTTAAGGTATAATTAAAATCCTAAAACTCCTATGATTTTTTTCTTCGCTGACTCTGGACATTCTCATCCTATTGTTTCTTGTATTAGGGTTATTTTATTTAAAAAATCCAACAATCGTGGGGTTATAAACGTGTTGGTAAATTGTGGTCTTCATGTTGCATCCAACTTGATGCTTATAAACAAAGTTTCATTGAATCATAGTAGCAATTATTTGCTTATTTACTATGATTGCTTTCATGTAACAACAGAAGTCTTGGCTTGTTGCTGCAGAAACCATTGGTTCACAACTGCTAAGGTATTTAGTGTCCAGCTATCTGCAGAAAATAAATACAAACACAGGTAGAATTAATATTGGTGACCCTTCAGTTTAATTTTTTCATTGAAGGTTAATTTTGTTAAGTTTATCACGGCAGTGTTCCTTTTCTTGATTTCTTTTACATTTTTGCTACCTTTTCATTCACATTGTTTTTCTGCATAACTATTTATTAGATTTTAGTTAATTCTTAGCCTAGTAGAATTCTAGTGCTGTGCTGATGAATAGTGGCAACTAGTTGATAAATTATTACTCTGAAGATTTTGGTAGAGATTTTTAGTATGTTGTATGGACAGTCTTTTTTTTTTTGTTTTATTTTTTAAAACTTTAACTGTTCTCATATTGTAGTTAGTATTTTTCAAAGGTTGTATGGCTTTAAAAGTTCTAAATGGAAGGGAATGGGAGCCTTATTGAGTTGGAATTTGTTGGTAATGTGTCACACACCATTTTTGTGTTTTCTTCATCCAACATGAATACTGAATAATAGATAATAAAACTCTGTATTTGATTATTTCCTCCTATGTAATTGTAGAAGAAAAACTGAAGTCATGCTTGGGCATGGATTGTTTTCATTGCTAGCTGAAAGACTCATGCTTCAGACAAATTTAATCACAATGACCACATATAATGTGCTGTTTGAGGTAGGAATATAACTAGAATTTTATTTTATTTATTATTATAAAATGCCCCTATAATTGACTTGATAGTGTGCAAGTAAAATATATCATTTAGATTTATACATTGTTTCCAAATTTCTTATGTAAAAGAGATGTGACATTTTAATTTTTGAATTATTGAACAATATGGACATCTCTAAGTATTTCTTCCTTTGTATTGACTATTTGATATTTCAGTTTATAATTAAGTAAAAAATAGTTGTACAATACAGTATTTATTGACAGTATGTTGTTTTACTTCTATAGATTCTTATAGAACAGATTTGTACTCAAGTGATACATAAACAGCATCCAGATCCTGATTCTTCAGTAAAGATACAAAATCCTCGTATGTATTTTATATATATATATGTGTGTGTGTGTGTGTGTGTGTATCCAGTTTTAAATTGAGATACAATTGACATGACATTGTGTATGTTTAAGGTGTACAACGTAATGATCTGATATGTGTCTTTTGGAAGATCGCAGTAATAAGGTTATTAACATTCATCACTTCATAGTTATGATTTTGTGTGTGTTTGTGTGGATGGTGAGAACTTTTAAGATCTCTCCTAAACTTGTAATTAGCATCTTATAATTAAATAATGTGGTATTATTATCTGTGGACACAATATGCCCACCCAGAATTTGTTCATTTTATGACTGCAAGTTTGTACTCTTTGAGAAGCTTCATTTATTTCTTTCACACCTATTTTAAAAAAAAAACTTTTCATAAGAACCTTTTGCTACTAAGAAGAAAGTTCCTGTGTAAAACCCAATAATGATATTGTAGAAAACTTAGACAGTGATATAGTACTAGTTTTACTTATGTTTGATGTTCACTTCATGTTTGAATGGACTTTAGGTTATGTGTAAGCGTTTATATAAAGCTTTTAAAGAATTTTATGCATAAGAATTTGATTTAATGTATAGTCAGATTTTCAGTAAAGTTTTGGTTACACTATTTAGTTATGTCAGGTTAAATTACATGAACCATGGAGGTAGCTTTCCTCTTGAATTAAATTACTGTCAATTTAAGGATACTCTGTTTGGATTTAAAAATATCAGTTGTCTTTATTTATGAACATAGTCTTGTTTAACAGTTTTTTCTTTCAATAGAATTTTTAAGCACTTGTGTACAGTACATTATTATCTTTCTCTTAAAGATTAACATTAAGATAACTGGTTTGTAGAGTTTTGCAATTTATTATTTTTTTTCCTGTGGTCATTTGAGTTTATGGTACTCTATTTTAGTATGAGTTTGAAAAACACATGTCTCTGAAATTTATTTTTTCTTAATCTTTCAAGAGACATGATGCCATTATTTTTGACAGTTAAAAAAGGAGAAATCTTGAATTAATTTATAAAATTCAAGGTATATTTATATATGTAAATACATATATAGCTTATGTGGTTATGGGAAGATGATTTACTGCTATAAGAATTTTAGAATATATTGTATTACCTACATAATGTACTGGCTGCAAAAAGTTAGGAAGTAGATAGAGCATGGTGATTTAAAACGTAGGCTACAGAACAGAGATCCAAGATGTCATTGAAAGAGGTACTGTGCTTCACTCCCCAGAGGATCATCTAGATTGAGTACTGTACCCAGAGAGAATCCCATGGCTTCGGGTGAAACTTAAACAGCTGTTGAACATCAGACAACAGGCATAGTGTACCAAAAGGGACACAGAGGATATTTTTGCTTCATAGAACAAGAGGTGTGGGAGAGAGACGCCTGGAGGCTGTGAGCTGTGCCTAGAGGCTGCATTACAAACTGGTGTTGCCTATTGGCCAGCCACACACCCAGCTAGCCTGGGAGGGAAGAGGTGAATGGAGTGGATGCACATAGCCTTGATGAGGGAAATATGTGAAGAAGAACTGGGGTGCTCCCAGTGGGGGGGTCCCCAAGTGAAAAGAATAGTCAGTCTAATGGGCTGCCCTTCCTGTTCCTTACCCTTCAGCATGGCTCTGACCTTGTGAAGCACACTGCCACCAGAATCTTGGGACTGGAACCCTAGAGAGGGGGGTTATTAGCAGTGGCACAAACATGAACCTGTTACCTTCCCACTATCCCCCTCCCCCATCCCATGGCATTCATGGCAGTGACTTCACCCCTTCAGGCCTTTCCCCACCTCTCTGATTCAGCAACTGTGAGATCAGGTCTCCAGACCTATAGAAATTTGGAAAACCACACATCCAAAACCATATAAAAACCACTACCCCACCTGCTAGAAAGGTTGAAAACAGTTGAGATCCCTAGGATGTAAAGTACCATGGTTAGACCAAAAAACACTACACATGCAACTTGGGATCGCAAGAGAATAGGACAACAGAAAGAGAAAACAACTCCCCAGAACCCAACCAGGAAGAGAAGATTTTATCTTCCTATGAGTTCAAAATTGCCATAATAAAGAATTGAAGAGAAATGGAAGGCAATGCAGAAATGCAAGTCCAAGTGACACAAGTGACGTATGCTCTACTGTGTTTATTGAAGCACTATTTACACTAGCCAAGTTATAGAAAGATCCTATGTGCCTAATCACAGATGAGTCAATTAAATATATATGTATATAATGGAGTACTGCTCAGCTATAAAAATAAACAAATTCTTGTCATTTGTAACAGCATGGATGGAACTGGAGCAAATAATTCTAAGTGAAATAAGCCAGAAAGAGAAAGATAAATAATGCATGGTTCATTTTATGTGGAATATAGAGAAACAAAGTAAAGGGCCATACAATCCAAAGCCAAATCACACCATAGAAATATAACTCTAGAATTTAGTTTATCTAGGAGGGAGAGAGGCAGCATATAGGCAGAAGGGCCAGTGGACTTGATGAAGACTGTGGGTGCAGTAGTTTAACCATCATTTACTTCATTTATAACTTTATGGATTTGCTTTAACCTTTGGAAATATAATAATGTCTTTCTTGTTTACAGATACTTTCTAATGCATATATTGTCATTAATTTTCTACAGATTTTTTTTTTTTTTTAAAACACCATAGATGATGTTGACAGTAGATGTGTCAGGGGAACTAATGAAATTACAATATATTGATGACATTCCATCATTAATTTTATGTTGGGTTTGGTTTGTACTTATTTATGAATTGTCTTACAGAAATACTAAAAGTAATTGCGACACTACTTCGAAATTCCCCCCAATGTCCAGAGAGCATGGAAGTTCGCAGAGCCTTTCTTTCTGACATGATTAAACTTTTCAATAACAGTAGGGAAAACAGAAGGTGAGTTGGATTAGAAACCATCATTTGCTGTATTCAAGTCTAGCTTTGAATCTCATTTTTTTCCTAAGAAAAATTCTTAAAAAAATCCTGTGAAATGAATTTTCCATATGCTTTTTTTCACTAAGTGAATATAGTATTGTGTCATACAGTTAGTGTTCAGTACCACATCCTTTAATTGTTTTGAATGCATAAATTGTTTGTTTGTTTACTTTGTTTTAAATCTTTGCTTTTTAGAATTCTTTCAGTACCTTTTAAGTAATTCCGTACCTTCTTTTAATATTTAGGCGCTTGCTACAGTGCTCTGTGTGGCAAGAGTGGATGCTTTCTCTCTGTTATTTTAATCCCAAGAATTCAGATGAGCAGAAGATAACAGAAATGGTATATGCCATATTCAGAATCCTCCTCTATCATGCAGTCAAATATGAGTGGGGTGGCTGGCGTGTGTGGGTGGACACCTTATCAATCACACATTCAAAGGTAAGTTTCTTTACAAAAGTGTATTATGGTGTTTTAAGTGTTTATAGTCAAAAGTTTTACTTATTTAATTTCTATACTTAGAGTCAAGGAAAAAGGCGGGCTCTCAAAGTACAGTGAACAAACAAACAAGGAATCACTAAAAAGAAATGTAAATTATGTACAGCATCTTTAAGATCTAAGCAGCTTTTCAAAATAGTATTTCATTTATGTGCATGAGCTTAGTGATGTGAAATGTCATGCCATAGCCTAAAGCACCTTGTATTTTTAAACAGCCCTGTTCACATATACTATGGTGATAGTGTTTTGAAGCTTTTGTACACAAGGTGGCGCAGTTTGTTCAAAGATGAGATGTTATTTTAGCATTATAAAGTGGTTGAGTAAACAGCGAATCTTTGGCTGAAGATGTTTCTCATGTTACAGCCACTCAATGAATTGGTTTGGAAGAATCCACTAGTCTGGTTTTTTGTTATTTTTTTAACAGAGGCTGATATAAGTTATATATTTCTTTTGTTTAAAATTTTTTAAGAAATAATGTAAATATGAAAAAACATGTAAAAAGGAATAAAAGACAGTGTACCTATCACTGTTCATGAAACTAGGTTCCCCATGCCAATTTCTTTGTCCACCATTGTCTGTCCCTTTCCCCAACTAACCTGAATTTGGGGTTGTGATTATTGCAGTGTCTTCTGTATACTTTTAATATAGATAAGTATATATATATATTAAGTATAACAAAGTATAATGTTTATAAGGTGATATATAAATTGTGTTATAGATAATCTAACATTATAAAGATATATGGTATATACAAATAAATATATATAAAGAATTTTATTTTCATATTTATTTATGTTTAACATAAATAACATTAAATGCATTTTCCCATTAGTTGCATTTTTAACTTATAATTATTTGAAGTTCATCCAGATTGACCCAAGTGTAGTTGTATTTATTTTCTTAATTTTATTGTATTCCACATTATGACTTAATACATTTACCAGTTGAGGAAATTTTTGATATATTTTGAGTTTCATATGTATTTGGAACCTTGTCTGTGACTATTCTTAGAAATGGAATTGCCGACTCTTAAGATGCAGATGTTGAAGTCTAAAAGATAATTGAAATTCATTTCCAAAGTGTTATATCATTTTACATTCTGCCTATTAATGTATTAGTTCTTATCACTTCATATTACCTCATCAATTGATATTACTGCTGTTTTAAAAATTAACAAATTTGGTGAACTTTAAATGCCATGAAATTTGCATTTTCTTGTTTTGTGCGAGTTTATAGTCTTAATTCTTTGCTAATCATATATATTTTTTAAGATTTATTTATGCATGCAAGAACTGGGGTACAGGCCAGAGGTGCAGGGGGTGGAAGGTTGGTGAGAGGATTCACCAGAGACAGAGTGGGGAGCAGAACAGGCAGAACGACGAAATACACTGCTGAGGGGAGCAGTGGACAAGACAGGAGAGGCCTGCTGCACCATGTTGGTGCCTTCTGCTGCAGAGGCTGTGGATAGCTTCAAAGTGCTGTGCTTAACCCCTTGTGCCACCAGGGAGGCCCATGCCAATCATATTGTTTATGATTATCTTCTGCCAACATGTGGCTTATTTAGTTTTATAACTTTTTTTGTCTTCTAAGGAAATTTTATATTTCAAGTAATCTAGTAAAATATGTTCCATTTATGGTATAACTTCTTGTGTCTTGTTACAGAACACTGTATACATCAATGAAATATAATTTTAAAATTATTAATATAAATTGACTAGTGGGGATGAAGAACAGAAATGATTATTGGGTATATCTTCAGTTGTTCTATTAATGACTATCAAGGTTATTTGGAATATTTTTCGGTTTGACTACATAGTTATTCCTTAAATAATGTTTTTAGGTGTTAGAATAACTGAGTTACTTGAAAGTAAGATTGAGAGGAAGGTGCCTTATTATCTTCAGGATTTGCAGTAATATCTTAGATTGGAACAATTATCCAACGAATTTGGTAAATTGGAAAAAGATGGCATTTTATAAAATGGCCTATTTTACTCACAACATATTGGAACTGACCAATTTAGTCCAAGGCAGTGTTCAGACACCTAGGGCCTGAGGGCCAAATGTGACCTAACATGTGTCTAAATAAAGTTTTATTCAACTACAGTGTATATCTATCTTTTCCCCTTTACAAAAGATCATGAGAAAAACAGAGTTGAATGTGGGCTTATACTCATTTGGATTGGGTATGTGGAGGAAAGTTAGGGAAATGTCAGTATAAATTAGATTTTTCAAAGTTTATAAATATTTTATGTTAATTCACTTTAGTTTGCTCAAGTCCTAGGAGTGATGTGCAGAGGAATATAACCTTTAGCATAGTAATTACTGAACTGCAGTCTAGAGACTTTTGGGAACCCAGAACACCTTTTCAGAGAGTAAAGTCTATGCTTCCCATCCACATGTCTGTTTGAAAATGGATTTTTTTTTTTCAAATGTGTCAACTGAAACAACTAATGTGACAGATTAACTAGTAGAGCATATATTAGAATGCAACCATCTTCTAAGTGAGATTTAAAGTGACCTGTAAAAATGTGAAAAAATAGTACTCTTCTCATTTTTGTTGTTTTTTTTTGAAAATGTCATTTTTCACAGAATGTTATTTATATTAACATACAATGGGTTTGTTATTCTGAAATCAATTTATAGAATATTTAAAATTTTTAATATGAGTAGGAGTAATAGATATGCCTTATATAAATAAAAGGTTTTTTGGGGGGCCTCAGTACTTTTTAAGAGTGTAAAAGGATACTGAGGCCAAAAAGCTGGAGAACTGTTGAAGTCATGGGGTATTTAGAGTCAATTAGCTAGTCTCTTTGAATTTCCTATCTATAAAATAAAGACATTTGTAGGAGATCTCTCAAATACCTTTGAGGTTTTTGAGCATTTATGACTTAACATTTATATCCAGTTACCAGTCCATTTGTGTAAATAAGAGATCATGGGAGACAGAATTCAATCATGGGTTTGAATTTTTAGTTGTATATACTCAGCAAAGTTTCTTACAATTCCTTTACCAATATCTAATGTTGAAATTATAGATGTTATATGTGTAGTTCAAGTTAAGAGTTAATGAGTGAAATTCCCAAAAATAATTGTGTGCTCAATGACTATTTTCATTTGTAATAGCTTTAGTTATCTTTTTGCTATCATCCTTAGCATCAATGCAAGGTCAGACCCAATCACTTTATGTTTGATATAAATACAGCTTTTAAATGGAAGAATTAATTATATCCAAAATAATTTGTATAACATAAAAGCTATTAAGTTTTTTTTTTTTGGAGGAAGAATTGTGACTGTCTTCCCTGAAGGAACATGCTGTGTGGTTTATCCTGTCTGACCTTTACCTCCTCATTCTAAACACAATCACCATTTTGAGTTTTGTGTTTACTGTTGCCATCTTTAAAAAGTTAAAATATGGGTTCCTAAATATACCATCTAATTTTGCCTGTTTTCAGGATTTGTGAGAATGACAGTGTCCATACGGTTACTGATTTTTTCATCTGTCAATTGTTTTGTTTCTATGATTCTTTTTGTTATATGTACATGTGAGGACTGTGAATAATTCATTTGTGTAAAGGCAAAGGTTTTCATAGAGTTGTGATTTTCAAACTTATTGTAATTATGACTCAGTAAGAAATTTATTATGACCAGGTCTGTATGTACATACACTCACAGGCCTACCTCTCATCACACTCACCAGAAACAGTGGTTTCATAAGACAATATTTACTCTCCTTAGACTTACCTAAATAATGATCCACTCTTACATTTTCCATTTTCATTTAAAAATGCTGATGATGGCCCAATAAGCTGATTCCAAGATGTATCAACTGTATTATCCTTAATTCGTAGAAAAGCACTGTTTCGGGAATATAAGTGGGAGTAGAATAAGTAGGTCCTAAGTAATGTTAAAGCCTCAAGCCCTTGATGCTTTTTGATGAGTTTTTTCAAGGTTTTATCTTTTGCCTTCTTTGAAGTTTATTTTTTTCTTAACAATAGGTAGTTTTTTAAACATGCCCAGATCACTTCTGTTCTGGATATTTTACTTGCCAATAACCTTAGGCATTATTTTCCTCTAGATTTCTTAACCTAAAAATAACTTGCATAATGTTACTCCCCTCGGTAGACATTTTGTTCTAATCTTCTTTGAAAGGCAAATATGATTTTTTTTTTTTAACCAAATAAGCTCTACATAATCTTTCACTGTTCTCTGAAAATATATTTCCTACCTCACCTTTCATTGTTTCACTTGACAAAATCTACACCCTGGCTGTATTGGTTCCTGTCTTTTTAAAATACATCATACTTTCTTAAATCTGTTTTTGATTATTTATGGCATGCACTTTGTGCTGCTTTGTACTAACCCAAATTCTTCATATTGTTTAGGACTTATATGACAGATTTTCTTATTGTCAGATCGTGTCATTCTGGATGAATATACAGCACTTAAATATTTCTCTTGACATACTTTTAAGTTTCTGTGTCTCTTTCCCCTCCTCCCCTCTTTTTTACCCGCTTTTCCTTCTCTTCCTTCCCTTCATCCTTTCCCTTTCTACTTCACTTTTCCCCAATCTCCAATTAGTAAGTCTTTTCTTAACCACCCTGGCTATTAGTATTGACTGTTGGTACTGGTGTATTTTATATTGTCCCACACTATCACTCTTTGCCTGTCTCTCTCTTTGTCCCTTCAACATTTCTCTACTCAATTTGTACTCTGACTTCTCCCTCCCCCACCTGTCTGTCTGCTCTTCTCTGTGCATTCATTTTCAGTCACTCTGTGTCTGTATCTTACTTTAATTGTCTAATTACTTACCTCTTACCTCCCCCCTCTTCTGTTCTTCTATTTTTCCTTTCCACGCCTCCTGTTTGTTCTTCCTTCTTCTTCTATTTGAGTACCTTCTTTGCAATGAATCAGGAACAACAGGCCTTACCCTGAAAAAGGTTACTTTCTAACATGGAAATCAATATATGTAGAAAAATCGCTTAAAAAACAAGGCAGGAAGCAGTGAACACCAAACAATACATATATGCAGTACAGGAGTAAAGCCTTACCTGAGGGTGCCTGAGAACTCTGTAGCATAGATGTCATTTGTTTTATGTGTATGTTATTTAGCTAACTTTTGTATATTTTTTATTCCAGGGACTTATACGGTTTTAAAAGATCTTGAAATTTTTGCAAAGAGAATAATTGCTTTGTGGAAAAGCCTTTTATACCTACTTTGGTTTTAGACCAGTGTTTGACTCATTTGAGTATTACAGTTATAAAAGGGAATAGATACTGATTAAGTTAATTGTGGAATATTTTTATCTGAGTAAAACTAGACTTGTTACTTTTTGCTGTTAAAGTGCAATAAAAAAACAACTACTTAATTTTTACTTAACTCTGTATGGAAGATAAAAATTTTAAATTTGCAAATCGGTTCTTGTGGTTTTTTACCTTTAATATTAGTGTTGTATAAATAAATGCCTTTTACTCCTTTGTTTGAATTTTATTAATTGATTTAAAAGCTTTTCCCCTTTATGAGGCTTCTGTAATTTATCTGAATATTAATATGGTAATGTTTTTGGAATTTTAAATTTTATTTTTGAAAAATGGACAACTTGAGCACTATATGGTTCTTCTAGTCAATATTTAATAAAGTTTAGGATGGAGTAGTAAGTAGGTGAAAAAATTGTAGCATGCTGGTAAAAGTTCTGCTCACTTCACTGGAACCAAATTTTTTCAATGAAAATATTAACTCTAGACCTTTATAAATATTTTTATGCATGTGATACTGAAGTGATGCTTATTTTTTCTTTTTGCAGCCACTGTAAACTTTAATATCACAAATTTACAGCATGATTCTTGATAAAGAACTGCTGCGTAAAAAACTAATTTTGCAAAATTGAATAGCTTTTGCAGAGTTACATCAGGATACTTTCAGCAGCTATAAAAAGCCAAAGAAACTCAATTGCAATTTTATTGTCCAGTTTGATAGATTTCCTGCCACCTTTGTAGCAAGGAAGCTGTTTGTCACTGTATCCCTCTTCTCCAACAGCTGAACTAGGTTTTATAAGCAGTAATAGGCTCTTCCTCATGTAACTGCACTATTTGTTACTTAGGTCTCAGGTTTCAGATGTGTACCTGTTAAAAGTAACCTTTTTAATCTTGTTTTTGTGTGTGTTTTCTCAATTTATATTTTTACTTTTTTGTTTTTTTAATACTTCAAATTGAAACATATCTTGGGTAATTAAATAACACTGTTTTCACTTGATATGCTAAAATATTGGTACTCCTTAGTGAAAATTTAAATTAGGGCATTTTATATATCCAGAATTATGAGAACTGTCAAAAACATTTTCTTTCTCAACAAATAAACTAAAATCTTAGGTAGTGTATTTTATCCAGGCCTATATTGTCATAAGGTAAAATGGATCAAAGACTTAAAATTATCAGCAAGTAAAGAGTATTCATACTTGAGTAATTCATACTATCGAATAGATAATCCCCTTCCCCAAAGATGAGTTTGGGTTAAATATTTAATTATCTTGTATTATTTGAAATACCTTAAGATTTTAGTTACTATTAACAATCTCATGAAAAGGGTTAAGCATAAAGATTATTTATGAAAATGTAGTTTACCTTGTATGAAATGTTTCTGTTTCTTAAAAGTACTTTTTAAAATCTCAAGATATAAACTGGCTCATATATATATGTGTGTATTTGTGTGTGTATATTGTGCCTATGCAATAAAATTTAAAGCTATACATTCTTTTAAGAAATTTGAAAAGTTAAAAAAATTCCGTATACCATGGATTGTCAGTATTTTATATTGAACTGTGAAAAGTCTCTTGCTTTAAATTTTCTTAGCTAAATAATATTATTAAAAATATTTCAGTGTATGTTCATTGTAGGAAATTTGGAACAGTATAAATGCATACAACAAAACCCAGAATGAGCCATAATTTATTTACATATATATTACTTAATGTAAACATTTTGTGCAATACTTTTCAGCCTTCTGTTCAATATTTTAAGGAAGTTGGAGGGAAATTTTTTTCTTTAAAATAAATTTCAGGGCCTCCCTGGTGGTGCAGCGGTTGAGCGCTGGGTTGCGAAGCTGCCTGCAGCCTATGCAGCGCAGGTTCAATCCCCTGCTGCTCCCCAGCCACCAGAGGAGGGTCCCGCATGGCGCGCAGACCTCTCCTGCCGCCCGCTGCTCCCTTCAGCAGTGTACCTCCGTCCTTCTGCCTGCTCTGCTCCCTGCTCTGGCTCTGGTGAATTGTCTCACCCTCCCACGCTTCTGACTGCCCCCAGTGCTTGTATAAATAAATAAAAATAAAAAAATAAAATAAATTTCAAATGAATTCTAGAATGTTCCCAAATGTTAGTGTGATATGTAGAGATAAAAAAAATACTAAGTAGTTGGAAGACTTATGTTGAAATTGCCTCTTGGTGTTAATGAGAAAGTGATACTCAACAATCATTTTATAAAAGTATAAGATTTACATATTTACTTGGATTGCTTACTAAAAATAAGGTGAACTTCAAAGCAACTGTTACAACTTTGATATAACATCTATATATTAGACAACTTAAAATTCTAGCAGTAATTAAATGAATTAGTCTACTTTTCAGATTCTGTATTTCTTCAAAAACATACATAGAGAAATTTATGGGGATAATTAAAAAATGTTCAAAGTTAATTTAAGACCTTTGAGAGTAGGAAGTTTTGTGATAGAGGATATTTAAAATTATATACACACACACATATACACACACATTATGGTTAAAGAGACTGTAGTCAGACTGTAGTTCAAGTGTTAAAATGAGACTTCTTCAGAAACTATTGCAGTAGGGGAAAAGAGACCTCAGTAAGGGACGGACCTTGATTCCATATACAGCAAGGAAAGTGGGGATGGGAGCAGTATGGGAGTGTCAGTTGATTCAAAGTTACTAAGAAGAAACATCTGGGGCATAACTAGAGAAGACTAGTTAAACAGACTAACCGTGAACTTGCCAAAGGCAGGTTAGGCTATTCAGATATCTGGTGGATGAAGGGGCACAGGGAATTTGATCAAATATCATGGTCATCAGGGATGTGGGATTCTTTATAAGTTGTCCTAGCAGAATTTTTTTTTATAGTTTTTTAAAATTAACTTATTTTTGTGTAGAAGAACTGGGATTAGGCCAGAGGTGTGAGGAGTGGATGAGAGGATTCACCAGAGAGAGAGTGGGGAGCAGAACAGGCAGATCTACTAAAATACACTACTGAGGGGAGCAGCGTGCCAGACAGGAGAGATCTGCTGTGCCATGTGGGTTAGCTCCCTGGCAGGGAATCGAACGCATGCCACAGTGGCTGGTGATACCTTGATAGTGCTGAGACTTTAACCCCTGAGCCACCAGGGAGCCCTCCACTATCCATTCTTAATGTATATCTTATTAAATTCTTTCTGTATCTCATCTCCCTTTGCCCTTAATCCTTTTATACTTTGCAGATGATTATTTGTTACTGAAGGCCAAACTTAAATGTCAGCCTCTCTTGGTACTTCAGGCTTTTCTAGTTATAGTTATGTAATTTCTGTATACTGTCAGTAAGATACCTATCTTTAAACCACACTTTGAATTACTTGAAGTCTTTAAGAACAATCCTGTGTGTATAAGGAGGTCATGTCTGACATGAGAGGCTTTGAGGGAAAAAAGGGAGTCTTTCTAACATCTACTATGTCTATGACTTGTTTCAGAGGCGAATGGGGCGGTCAGAGAATTATTTCTGTACCTGTTTGTCAAATTCCTTCATTTAAAATATTAAGTATGCCGGTGTGCCTTAGAAGACAGTGCAGGTAGATCTGTGTAGTTAAAACCATGTTCAAGGGTCAGCTACATTTATAGTCAAGAAGCTTTGTATAAAATAGATCAATAAATATAACATTGTAAATATAATTTGATAGTAACAAATTTTATGTTACCATATAACTGTTGTTTCAAGCTGTTGTGTGCAGCTGATCATTTTGAACTATGTTTATTGATACTCCATAGGGAACTATACAGCTATTTATCAATTGTAGAAAGGCTTGTAACCAAAGAATTAAAAGTTAGCATACTCAGCGAGAATTTTCATAGGAAAATGATTTATTTGCTTAAAACCAATTCTTAAACATTTCCTGCCATTAAAAAAAATCTAAGTATAGGTCAAAATTTTAATAATATATGGATAATAATGTTAATCTCTTGATGTAGTATACTCATTTTTTGGTCTCCTAAATAGTAAATTTGAGTACCATTAAGATGAAGGTAGTGGCAAGAGAAATGTTGTATTTATTAGCTTGTGAGTATCTTTAACTAGTAGTTTATAGAAGTGCTTTCCAAACATTGAAACAGCTATAGATTAGCTATCACATGATTGTGAAGATTAATGACTAGTCTTTTAGCTGGGTAATTTAGAACAATATCTGGTAATTAATTAGGAATTATCAGTCACAAATACCTTAAGGAAAACAGTATCAAAAAAGATAACAACAAAGATAATTGCTCATTTGCCATTTAGCTTTTAGACTATTGGTGTAAATTAAAGGGAAATTTAAAAATCAACCAACTTGAGAATTTTCAAAGCATTTCAGATATTCATACTTGCAGAAGAATAAACAGACTTGTTAGGGAAGTAAAGCACTATTTGGAACAGAGTTGATTACAAATTTTTCTAACACAAAATAAAAATATTCCCTGTGGCACACTCAGAATGTACTTTATGAAAGTATACATTGTCTTGAATTGAGATGTGTATTGTATGAACCATCTTCTTGTGCTTAAATCTTTGACTTTAAATAATATCCTTTAACACGTTTTTTTTTTTTTTCTTTTTTCTTTTGGTGGGATTCTTGCTTGTGGCCGGGGAATGAACCGGCGCTGCAGAGGCTGCAGGTAGCCTCGCAGCCCAGCGCTCAACTGCTGTGCCACCAGGGGAGGCCCCTTTATTTTCAAGTGACCAGTTGAGAGTTTTTAGCTGTCATGAATAAAAAAGACTATGGCTTCACCTTTAGAGTAAAAGTGGTATTATCTCATGGTTGAAAGACTATGTTAGTCATAGAACTTGTACATTAAGTTTTTACTAACAAGAGCATCATGAAAACAATCTGTAAGAGATAATTGTGATAGCAAAAGGTATTTTTTAAAATTCTTTTATGGATAATTTTGAGGATGTCAGGAGATTCAGGAGGAATGCCTCAAGTTGTTTATAAAATAGTAGAGAACGTTAGTTCTGTATAATTGACTATCTACTGTGGCTACAGTAAAGTACTACAAAAATTTTGTTTCACCATTATGTTAGTAACCTTAGCACAAGTGTTATTATAAAACCATGAATTATATTTTCAAGAATATTTTTGTTTTACAGATTTTTTCTATTAAATTAATAGCCTATTAACAAATAACTCATAATTATTTGTTGTTCCTTCTCTCTTTTTTAAAAAGATTGATTTATGCATATAGGAACTGGGGTACACGCCAGAGGGGGTGAGAGGATTCACCAGAGACAGAGTAGGAAACAGAACAGGCAGACTGATTGAAATACACTGCTGAGGGGAGCAGCGGGCAAGAGAGGAGAGGTCTGCTGCACCATGTGGGTTGCTCCCTGACCGGGGATTGAACTCATGATACAGTGGCTGCCGATAGCTTCTCAGTGCTGTACTTAACCCCTAGCGCCACCAGGGAGGCCCCTGTAACTTCTAACTCTAAAAAAATTTTTTTTTAAACATCTTTGTTTGACTTTCTGTAATACAGGATTTTTCCCCTCAGGGGTGGTCACCATAGTTTACCCACCACCCAAGTGCCCACAGTCCTCCACCACACTCACCATGCTCTCCTTTCCCCTCTTCTCAACTCTCCCCTCCCCCCCTCCTTCCACCCTCCTCCTGGGTAGATTCCTTTTTTTTTTTTTGTCTTTTTTTTTGTCGGACCCTCGTCTGCTGCCAGGGATCGAACTGGCACTGCAGAGGCTGTGGGCAACCTCGCAGCCCAGCGCTCAATGGCTGTGCCACCAGGGGAGGCCCTTCCTGGGTAGATTCTAAACCTTGAAACTAGAATAGAATTCTGTTTTATAGTAATAGGCAAAGAACCTCACAATACCTATTGGAAATTAATAATAATTGTAATATTGATAAAAACATAGTGCTTATTTTGCATATTGTACTATTTTGAACACTTCACATATCATAGCCCATTTTATCACCCAGCAACAACTATATGTTGATAATCTTACTGTACTGTTGAGAAAATAATTAAAACCAGAACTTTTTATAAATACAAAAATATCTTCTCAAAATGTAGAAAAGAATGAAACAATATTATTAAATAAGCATTAAACCAGGCTGTGATAGACGCAATAGTCAATCCACTAAAGAACTTGCAGAGACAAAAATAAATTGCACCTATATCTGCGGTCAGGTAAATGCACTGAATTACATATATGTAGTTATTTTTAGCCAAATGAAAGAATAAAATTCTCACATTTTTGACAAGTAAGGGTTACATCTTGGAGCAAAGTACCCCAGACTCCTACTGAGACAGGAGACAGGGCACCATCCTCCTTCATGTTTCAAAGAGATGGCTCCATGTCTTCTGGAAAGACATTCCTAGGGTGCAAAACTAGTAAGAGCTCTATTATCTTTTAGAAAGATTTACATCTCAGAGTGACAGAGAAAGTACTTTTTCTGGAAAACATTTTCTAAAGGAATACTAAAGAGACAATTTTTGTGACACCAGGGACATCGGGAAATGTAAAATAAAAATTTTTCTAGCTTTGTACAATACACATTTTAGAGAAGAAAAATTTGAGCAGCAAAGAAGTGACTAGCCAGAGTAACATAGGAGGAAGCTCCTCAGTGAGAAGCTTGCTTAGATCCTAGAACCAAAAGACAAAGGGATAGGAAATAGATCAGGAAATTAGAGGACTAATCAGTGCAGTGTCAAAAATAAGAAAGCCCAGTGAGAGAGAAAGGCAGGAAAAGAGGGGAAGAAGGTATATATTAAGTGATTCAAGAACATTTCCCAGAACCAGAGGATATATTTTTTGCTAGGTTGAAAGGGACCATTTAGAGTGATGGATGAAAGAAAATCCATGTCAAGAATCCTTATGAAATTTCAAAGCACTAAGAAGGAAAGATTTTCTAAGATTTCACAGAGAACAAAATAGGTGGTAGAAGGATCAGGGATCAGAATGCTCTCTGACTTCCCAACAATCGGCACAGTAATAAGGCAATGAAAAATTACCTGTCAAATTCTGAATGTAAATGCTTTCCAACCTGTGGTTTATATTGAGTCTATTAATTATGAATGTAAAAGAAATATATTTTCAACCTTTAGAAATTTAATTTGATATGTTCCCTTTTTCAAAGCTTTAGAGACTGTACTGCACCAAAAAAGAAAAAGATAAGGGATATAAGAAACAAGAGTAACCACATAGAAGAGAGATGAAAGGAATATTCAGGGCTATAATGAAGGAAGATCCCAGGATAGCAGCTGTGTGGTAGATAGGATAGTCCATCTAGGTTGGCGTAGTTATCACTGAAATGGCAAGTTCCTTTGTAACTTTTTAAAAAAAATCTGTGGTCAAATTACATGAGTTGGGCCATAATATGACTGCTTAGCTTACCTTGACCATGTGCTGATTCAGTTCCAACTCTTTCAGTTCCAACTCTTTCTTATCATGCTACCTGGATCACCTGAGGATTCTCACTTAACCCCTCAATAATTTGGTATGCTTTGATTTACTTTTGACATTAGTGGTAGACCATGGTGAACTTAGAATTGAAAAATAATAAGTAGCCTTTTTATTCATGCCAGGTACTCATGCTTGGACCACACTACTGCTCATAGGTGCTTCAGTTCTCTTGGCCTTTATATTTCACAATATATTCAATGGCCTTACCTACAGACTTACCAGAAATAGCCTTAAATATCTTTTCGGGGAAGCTGAGCCTTCCACCAAGTCAGATTCTGTGTAACTAACCTTTTCCTGGGAGCCTTTGACTGGTTGTGGTAATATTGCCCTTACATAGCTACCTAGGATTGTCTTTGTGTGTTTTTTCAAACTAAGCATAAGATGTGTATTTACTATATAGGCAGTAAAACTTAAGTAGGGAATAATGAATAGAAATGTCAGAATAGTAGTTTCCTCAGGATAATGGTGGGAGGTTGGGAAACAGTTAGGGATGGGCACATAGGGAAATGTGAAGGGCTGATGGTGTTCAGTTTTGAAGTGGGAAAATGTTTAGTCCCTAAGCATCTTTATTTTACCTATATCACATTGTGTCATGAATAAATATATGTCATGAGTAAAAGCTAGTTAATAACTATAGAAAGAAATATGTGCATTGTGCATCATTTAAATTTTTGTTTGCCATTTACCAACCTGTTCACACACGTGATACCGTGGGGCCTAAGGATCTTTGAGGGGAAAATCATCTACCATCCTAAATGAGGGTTCAATAAAAGGATTGTTGAATGAAGATTCAATTTAGCGTGTGTGTGTGTGTGTATATGTATAGTAGAATGTATAGTAGATTGATACAGGCTATAGAACAAATCATTCTAGCATTGATTGATATCTATTTTTGACATGTATTATACTGTTTAAAGGAGGATTTCCCATGGAAACACTAGTGGCGATCATATAATGGTGACTTTAATAATCAGTTAATAAGAAAATTATAAAGTTTTGGATTTCTAAAGCCATAGCACACTTTTATTCTATCCCTCCAATCAGTATTTTCAGTTTAGTTGTTGAAAGGCTAAGAATATATGGGGATGTTCCTAGTGCTGAATATGTAGTCATCATTTACATATAATTGGAGTGAATGCATGCATAAATGAATTAGTGGGACTTTTAACCATTTGTCATCAGTTCAGACTTTGAAAATTGTGGTTCACCTTTCTGGAAGGGCTAGATATTTTTTTAATTATTAAAAGAATTTGTATTTTTTAACATAGTAAGTTTTGGTAGCTTACCCAGAATATGGAGAGCTGCTGTAATAGTTAACATAATTAACTGATACTTTTAATCTCTCTTGAGGATAACTCATTGGGATATAGGTTTTCATTGCAATTGAAAGAATGTGTTATTTAGTGCACAAATTCCTTCCCAATGATATGTAGACACTGGTAAAAGTTAAAGACACCAATAGAATAGTGTATTTATTTCCTGGACATATTTCAGAATGTACTAAATAAACATGTTCATGTTATGCTTTGCTACTGTTGTAACCTGTTATTAAGATCAGCTATAATTTTTTTAATATTCAGATTTTTGTTATCTACTTTTTATCATTTTATGAAATGAGATAAAATTATTTTAGTATATTATATGTCATGCACTTGGAAAATTTTTTAAAATATTTTAATTTTATATCGTGTATGTTTAGTTTCTTTCCTTTTTGGAGGTATATTTGGACTAATTGTATGTTTTTCATCTAGGTCACTTTTGAAATACACAAAGAGAACCTTGCTAATGTGTTTAGGGAACACCAGGGAAAAATTGATGAAGAAGCAGGACAGTGTTCTTCAAGCCTGGTTCAAGCTGTTGCTAGTAGTAGTGGGGATGTTGACATTTCAGAAGGATCTCAGCAGTCAGATGTGAAGAATTCTCCTGTGTCTCCTCACATGGCCAGAAACAGTGATGAAAAGTCAAGTATTGAGAACACAACTTCAGTAGAATCTGCACCCAACAATGAACTGCAAACTCCTACAACCTTGGATGAAGAAGAGAAAACTGGACACAAAAATCAGGAGTTAATGGATGAAATTGCTTTAGAAGAAACACCAATGAAGGAAACAGTGAATACAGGTGATTTAGAAGCATCTTCTGACATAATAGAATCTGTCACTATTTCCTCCAATTCTTTTAAAACAACTGACAAAGATATAATGACTGTCAGTGAAATAACTGCTTCTATAAGTTCTCCTTCAGAAGAGGATGCTTCAGAGGTGCCAGAATTTTTGGATAAGTCTATAGCAGAGGAAGAAGATGATGATGATTATGTAGAACTGAAGGTGGAAAGTAGTCCTACTGAGGAAATCAGTTTACCCACAGAACTCCAGGATAATAGTTTGTCTCCAGCTGCATCTGAAGTCAGTGAAAGACTGGACGTGTTCAGTAATGAACACAAATTAATACTTGAAGTGGAAGAACCCATTAGTAAGAAGCAAATGGATACTGAAACCCAAGATTCTAAAGATTGTGGAGTCTTGACTATGACAGCATCAGGATCTTCAACTACCTCACCAGACATTACGGCTTCCCAGACAACTGTACAATCAGAAGTTGGTCAGATGCTTGAGGAAGGGAAGAAAAGGACTGGAGAAAACCAATCAAGTAGTAATTCTCATGGTAGTAATTCTGAATCTCCTACTACCTCTGAGAAGAGGATTGCTAAATTGGATGTTTCCAGTGTTGCTACAGATACTGAGAGACTGGAATTGAAGGCCAGCACAAATGTGGAAGCATCTCAACCTCATCAGCCTGTGCTAGAGGTGAATATATTTATTGCTGTCTTGAGTTGCATTGAGTTAAAATAGAGGAAGTATATAGACTTACAGCTTATTTCATTTTGGAATGTGATTTGTATCCTATTTGTAACTACATAAAGGTAATGAATGTAAGGATTAGTTTTAGCATAGGGTTCAACTTTTATTATAAGTTCATTAAAGGCAACTTTTATTACTTTCACCATAGCATCTCCAAAAGTTGCTACTTTCATATTTGAGGGTTGGCATAATTTTAGTCTATTAAGGAATCCTTGGAAATACTTGCCTTTTTTTCTTTATTTGATAACCCAGTCATAGTGCATTATTTTTCCAACAAAATCTGGGGCTACCTTCCTGTAGAATCCGCTGCAGTGTATAACTTTAAATACACAGCCTGTGGTTTCAAGTGTTGTTCCATGAGGTCTGCTTACTTTGTGAGAGGCAAGAGTCTTAAAGGGACCTTGAAGCACAACTTTCTGCTTGCCAGTATCTCACAGTGATTCATGAGGAAATGAATGTCATTTTCCACATTATTCAACTCTTGTGCTTCTAGCCCTCTTCTTCCTGTTTGGTTGATTCCTTTATAAACTGCTACATTAGCTGGTGGAGTAATAAGATGGTTCCAAGGTAATTACTGTTGAATTTTGCACTTTAGCATTTGTGATAACTTTACTTTGAATGTATTAAGGTATTAGTTATTACTCAGTGATAATTTCCCCCTAATTTAGTTCTTTAGTATCTTAAAATGTATTTAAGTGAATTGCATGGAAACTGTTAAATTATTTATTAATGCCTTCTATTGAAGTTGAATTTATTTTATTACTCTTTTTATTTTCTGCATAGATGTCAAGGCAGCAGGAGCGGCCAGGCCAGGGAGTAGCGTCAGATGCAATTAATGGACAAAGAAGGGATTCCAGATCTTCTATGTTCCGTATTCCCGAGTTCAAGTGGTCTCATACACACCAGCGTTTGCTCACTGATCTGTTATTTTCAATAGAAACAGATATACAAATGTGGAGAAGGTTTGTTCATATGCTTACTACAGAAGATGTGTATAAACTTTAATCTTTGTTTTCTAAGAAATTTAACCCTGCAGAATTAACATTTGCAGTTGATTTCATAAATTTGTTTAAAAAGTAGAAGTTATTTCTATGGTGGGGTTTTGTGAATTTTACTGTCTATTATAAAAGTGAACTACCCTGTGTGTGTTACAAAAACTTGAAAGTAAGAGCTTTTTCTTCTAAAAGATCTGCCATGGATTTAAAACAGTGTATTTTCTATGTTTGGAATTCACCTAAAGGTAAGTCAGCCAAGTAGGTTTATTACTAGCAGTACTAAAAAAATTTGGATTCAACTATAACATCCAATTTTTCAGTGTATATTTAATATAAAAAACTGTATGCTTCAGATTATCTTCTACTGTTTTATGGTTTTAAAAATGCTTAATATGCTTATTATTGGTATGTTGTTATTCTGTTTAAAACTATCCTAAAACATTACCTGAGAATACATTAATAAAAAATTAATTTTTAATACCTTATTTAGTAATAATTTACCTCTTAATTTGTGCCTCATGACTTCTGATTTTTTCCCCATTTGAGAATAATTTAGTTCACCTTTTGATATCAAGTATAAGATGTATAGTATTTATAATTCAGCTTGAGAAAGGGCATGTATAGTAACTACTGATAAGGAATGCTCTACTACTTCTGAGGCTATACACCCCCAAATGCCTGCTTCCTCATTATCTTTCTTCAGCTTTCCAGATAAAGCAAGAGCACATTCTTATCCTCTCTCCCCTTAAGTAGGAAAACTGTGATTTCCTTTCTTTAGCTTTATCAGTAAACATCATTTATCTTTGGACAGCCATTCAACAAAGACAGTTATGGACTTTGTGAATAGCAGTGATAATGTCATCTTTGTACACAACACAATTCATCTCATCTCTCAAGTGATGGACAACATGGTCATGGCTTGTGGGGGTATACTGCCATTGCTTTCAGCTGCTACGTCGGCTACAGTAAGAACTTTAAGAACTTTACCACTATATAAAATTGGTGTGAAAACATGTCTGTTATGCATCCTTACTGATTAGAACTTGAATATAGTTGTAATGTTCATTGTAGATAATGTAAATCAAAAGCAACATGATTTTGTATAATTGCCTGAAAGGACCATAGAATCTGTTTTGGGAATGAAAGGACAAAAAAAGAGTGTTTTTTTCTTAGGGATGAGTCAGCTAGTGAAGAATATGATTGATGAGCTTTCACCTGTATGTTTCTATTGCCTTTTTTTAGGTGAAATGATAAGGAAATCATTCAGTTGAACTAGATTTCTGAAAGCCTGGCTTTTAATAAAATTTAGAAATTTGGGAAATGTATCTAATAGAATTAGATTTTTATTAGTATATAGATGTAAATGTTAAACTTATTCCTTTCAGCATGAACTGGAGAATATTGAACCTACTCAAGGCCTTTCAATAGAAGCCTCTGTGACATTTTTGCAGAGGTTAATCAGCCTTGTGGATGTGCTTATATTTGCAAGTTCTCTAGGCTTTACTGAAATTGAAGCTGAAAAAAATATGTCATCTGGAGGAATTTTGCGGCAGTGTCTCCGACTAGGTGAGTTGTTAAAACCCACTAGTTAGGAATTTTCTTTAACAATTTTTGGTAACCCAACCATGCTAAATTCAAAATTATGTTTCTCCTGTTAGTAGGAAAATACGTGGTAGGCAGTTTGCCATTTGCTGCTATTTATTTAATTTCATTTTTCTAATGAAGTTCGATTGTTTTTTATGTCCTTGTTAAATTTTGACGGTATAGGATTTCTCCCCTCAGGTGTGGTCACTGTATCTCTCCTGCAGCCACGGCGCCTTTGGTAGCCCTCCACCACAGTCCATTGTGCTCTCTCCCTTCCCTACCTCCTCCCTTCTTTGGGAGCTGACCTATGGTCAGCTTTCAAAAGTTGGTTTTACAGTTTGTCTTTGTCTGAACCTTTGTTTGGTTTCTCTATATTACACATATAAGTGAAACCATCTGGTATTTATCTTTCTCCTTCTGGCTTATTTCGCTTAACACAGTGCCTTCCATTTTGCTGTGTTTTAACCTCCAAAGAGTAAACGATTATGTCCTGTGCTATAGTAGTAGTGTGACTTTGGATGGAGGACATGGATTTGTTTTGAAACATCTACTAAGTTGATTCTGATCAGTATTACACCTCCTTCCCAGTCTTTCTTTTTTTTACTTGAAAGTTTTTCAAATTTTCAGATGATTCACACACATCAATCACCAGAGGAATCTTGTTAAAATGCAAATTTGATTATATAAATCTGCGATGAGGCTTGACAGTTATCTTTCTATTAAGTCCCAGGTAGTTTTGATGCTGTTCCTTGTACAAACACTACAGTAACAAGGTTCTAAAACGCCACCATTCAGATGCAGTCTTTGTTAAATAAACTGTAGTAATTTGTTAAAGCTTAATAAATATAAAATCTCCGTTCTCTGAAGTCAGTTCTTCCTGGGTAAAAGGTAAAATCCACGTAAAGATATTTTGCGGTATCTGAGCTTTCGTGGGTGAAGCAAACAATTTTTTTCTTCCGTGTAAGGAAGGTTTCCTGTATCCAGTTGTTACTACCATGAGTTTGCTCATGATTTGCTTAAGTGGAGAGAAGTAGGTGGAGAGAGAGAGACCAAGAAATGGAAGTGAACCATGGCCATGAGAGGATGGGTCAGAACTAAGGCACTTATGGTAACATCAGCAGTGGAAAATCTAATGTAATAGTTTCCGATATTTAGCAAGAAAATTTGTTATGTAAAATGATATATATGTGCTTAGACTTTTTGGGTATAATGAATTATAATGAATCCTCTCACCCTCTCGTGCATCTGGCCTATACCCCAGCTCTTGTATAAATAAAAATAAATCTTTCAAAAAAAAAAAAAGAAATTTCAGTCGTGAGAATAACACAACAGAAGCTTTTATTTATTGACTGTGGTCACTTATCATTATTTTTTATTTTTTACAATGAGTCAGCAATCATTTCCCCCTTTTATTTATAAGGAAATTTGAGATCATAGACATGTAGGGGACTTACTGAAAATTCAAAAATTATACTGGGGAAGTTGGAATTTGAGCATAGTTTTTAGTGTTCCTACCTTTCTCTTCTATTTCTGTAGACTTTCTGTTAGTAACATAATTAAAATATTTAGTCTTCATTGCTTTTGGATATGCCCTATTTTAAACTTTCCTAGAAAGATTTTCTTAGAAGTATAAGACACACTAGCATTACTTCATAATACTCTAGAGTTACTAGATTCAGAAGCTAGTGAAATACTCTGTCCTGTCTTTGTAGCTGTAGAGGGAATCACGGAGATAATTCAGTTTTCCCTAGCATCATCTTATATATGGAAATGAGGCCTAGGAAATGATTGGTCCAGGATCACTTAATAGAGCATAGTAAGCTTGGTAAATAATACAAATATTTGATGCCTCCTTTCCTCATTCCTGTTCTTTTTTGAGCTTAGAGGTGAGATGGTAGGAAGGCAACAATAAGAGTAACCTGTTTTACTGAGACCAGTTGACAATCAGGTGTAGTTTTTAAATTGTAATGCAGATAGAAAATTGAGTTTACCTGTGAGGAGGTTAGTACAAAAATTCTTTTTGGGTGCTGATTCCAAATCCACACAGCTGTGTTCCATGTTCTCTCTCCTCACTCTCCCTTTCCTTCCTTTTAGCCTCTGACTTTGTCTTTCATCCCTCTCCTCTTGCCCCTCCTCTCCCCCTCCCCATTGGCACCTTTCTGCTTTCTGACTACTTTCCCTTCTCTGTCTGCTAGCCATTTGATAGCCTGGTAGTACTTTAGCTTTCCATTTACATTTGCTCTTTTGTTCCTAAGTTGCTTTCCTACTCTTTAGATCACATACCCTAAATACTACTGATTTGCTTGGGAACTGAGATGATTATATACAACAATATCAATTCATAGTCATTTGTGCATTACCGAATTCATTGTTTAAAATTCAAAATGAATTTCCAAGTAATGCAAGTAACTGCCAAAATGGTGGGACCTGTAGAGAGGTAATTTTGGACTGTATGTTAATCACAACCTCCTTTTTTGTCCTTAAGCTGTTTTGATGAAAGCCAGTAAGGTAGATGCCATAAATACTTGTTATAAATACTATAGTCTCTCCTAATACCATCTTGTAATGATTCAATATAAAAAAATGCAAGTTTCCATTTTAACTATTTTACTTTTTAATGAAGGTAATTACCCTAAGTCAGTCCCTGGCAATGTGACTTCATCTCTCTCTCTTTTAACATCTTTCTTTCAATTCTTTATTTTTTTCTTTTACTTAATAAAATATCATTCTGAGTAGCTAGGTGAAAGCTAAGATTCCTGAATAATAGGGGATCCTAACAGATAGCTATCAAAGTCAGAATACAAACAGTAGGTGATAAAGTTCAGGGACATTTTAAGAATTTGCTGAAGGTAATTTGTTTTGAATGAAATATTATATAAATTGTATTGTGTACAAGATTTTTGTCAGCTCCATAATCCTGTATGATTTTCTTTTCTTACCGAATATTTTCCTTAAAATAATTTGCAGTGTGTGCAGTGGCAGTAAGGAATTGCTTAGAGTGTCAGCAGTATTCACAACTGAAAATAAGAGGGGATACAGCGAAAAGTCAGAAAACAATACACAGCCTGATTTCCATGGGAAAATCTGCAGCCAAGGTAAGCATACAGAATAATTAAATGAAAAAAATATTCTTGTGATTAAGATTTTGAATGAAGTAGTTTTTCAACATACATAAATCTGCCAGAAGACCTATAATAGTTATTAGTCTGTGGACATAACAATGAAATATTTGTGTTTAATTATATAGTAAAGTTATGTTTACACTTAATCTTGTCTCCTTTTCCCAATGTTTTCTTATATCTATGATACATTTTCCTTCATATAAATTTGTATTTCACGTATTTGGCGAATTAGCATGCAGTTTGTTTTTTTCCTGCATGATGCCTTCTTCACCGGCTCCTTCTCTCCCACCCCACACCTAAAAATGAAGGGAGAAAGAACTAGAAAAGATGAACTGGGAATAGTAATGTTATAGCTTTGTTTTTCTGTTTTTTTAAATGCTATTTTTTAAAATACCTGTGTAATGTGTGTGTGTATTTACATATTTTTGGTCTTCAATAGAGTCCTGTGGACATTGTAACTGGTGGTATATCTCCAGTAAGAGATCTTGACAGACTCCTACAAGACATGGATATCAGTCGACTTAGGGCTGTTGTCTTCAGAGACATAGTAAGTTACAGTGTTTCTTTCAGTACTTTATTAGCTGATATATTTTATATATATATATATATATATATATATATATATATATCCTCCTTGGCCAAAAGTATTGAGAATAGAAATGATATAAAATTGTGTAGTATAGATAGGAGGACCTAGAAACCAATTCTTTTGATAGTGATTTTAGAACCTTAGGATATTGGGAATAACTATTATTGTGGAGTTAATGTATCAGAGTAATGATACTAAGAAGAAACACACATTACATAGGAAGTTTGTAAGTGCTTTATATGCACTCATTGAGTCCAACAAGTTCTTAAGTTTGGTTTATAAATGAACAATCAGAGGCAGCGATCTTGAGTAATTTGTTCAAGCTAATAGAGCTAGTAAATGATAGAATTCAAACCTAGCAGTCCTAACTCCAGAGTCTACACTCTGAATGTAATGACATGTGTATATTCTGAATGGCCTATTACTTTTCTGAATATTAGCTATTTTTTCCCTCAAGGGATTGTAAACATGGTGCATGATGAAATATTGTGCATGGTGTTTTTAATATTTAAAGATGAAAATATTTTCGTCTTAGCTGATTTTGATGTATAATATGGCTGATTTTCATGTGGCTGTTATAAAGATATCTAAGAAAACAAAGATGAAAATAAAAATCATTTGTAATCCTGTTCACCAGAATTTGGAGTATTATCATTAGTTAACAATTATTGAACATTTATTGCATATTAAGTGCTGGATGATCTATATTATATATACCTTTTTAGTGAACATTATAAGTTCAGGTTTTAATTTTCTCTTTCTGTAACAGCTCAGTCCTCTCTTGAGTTCTTTCTAGATTTTTATACATACATATCATGTGTAGATAGTAGTAATAGCTAATTATCAACTATAGTTAGTGATTATTGAATACTTTTTGTGTATTTAGTGCGGCATTGTATGCTCCTTGTATTACCTCATTTGATTCACACAATGATCCTTAGAGAAAGACAGCAGTATTAGGTTGAATAATCTAATTATACAAGTAGTAAGTGTTGAAGTGGGTTACCTAGGGGGTTTGATTCTTGAAATTTTTATCTTGACTATTAGGCCATACTGTCTTCCTAAACATCATGTTTTCTGATAACTGATTATTATTTTAATTAAGAAGTCATCAGCTTTTGTTTTCTTCAGAACACACTGACTATTCTGAAACATTCCCAAGTATTGCCCCTTCTTTTTCTGTTTTCTTTCCTGAGCAGGTACTTACTTGAGTCTGTTGCACCAGAACTTTGTATTACCTGGAATGATCTTTCAATATCTAGAATAGATGAAAATTCTTTCCCTATAAAATTCTCTAATGACTTCCATTTAAAATGAAATCAGAACTCTTCACCCTGATTCAATATAACTTGGCTGTATGGAACTTCTAACCAGTTATTGTATATGATATTTGCATATGGAATTAGAGTGTTTTTCCATGTCTACCATGTTATATTGAAAGTAACAAATGCTTTTACTTCTTAAAAATTTTATTATAAAGAATTTTGTAGGGCCTCCCCAGTGGTGCAGCGGTTGAGCACTGGGCTGCGAAGCTGCCCACAACCTCTGAAGCACCCGTTTGATCCCCGGCCTCCTCCCACATGGCGCGACAGACCTCTTCTGCTGCGCCGGCTGCTCCCCTCAGCAGTGTACTTCATACTTCATCACTCTGCCTGTTCTGTTCCCTGCTCTGGCTCTGGTGAATTCTCTTACCCTCCTGCGCTTCTGACTGTACCCAGTGCTTGTATAGATAAATAAATCTTAAAAAAAAAAAGAATTATGTAATCAATTTATATGAATTTTACAAAAGAGAAAAGACTGTAATCTGAAACTAAATCACAGAGCCTCTTCTAGCATAAAGACTTTTTAAAATTTAATTTAATTAATTAATTTTTAATATTTTATTTTATATAATTCTTACATCATTTTTCATTTTTGCATAATGCATTTTCATTTTGGTTGTATTCCCCATATAATTCCACCCCCCTTGTTTTGACCCTAATCCCTCCTCTCCTCTCTCCCCACCCCTCATACCCCCATTGTGTGTGTCTGGTTTATAGTCGCTTGTTGATTTTGATTTTTTCTTTATTATATTTAGTCTTTTTCCTGGTCCCTTACTTAGGTTTTCTAAATTCCTGCTATGAGTGAGACCATCCTGTATTTTTTGTTTTTCCTTTCTGGTTTATTTTGCTGAGCATGATCCCTTCCAGCTCCGTCCATGTTGCTACAAATTGCATGAGTTTATCTTTTTTGATTGCTGAGTAATATTCCATCATGTATATGTACCACATCTTTGATCCAGTCATTTATTTTGGGGCATTTGGGTTGTTTCCAAAGCTTAGCTATTGTAAATAGTGCTGCTATAAACATAGGGTGCAGGTCCTCTTTTGAATTAATGTTTCTGTGTCCTTTGGGTAAATCCCTAGGAGTGGAATTGCTGGATCATATGGAAGCTCTCTCTGAGGTTAAGAACAAAGGTTTTTAATCTGAGTTCAGGTTTGATTTTTCACTTTCCATATTCCCTTAGGTAAATTATTTAACTTCTCTTGCTCTCATCCTGTTCAAAAGTGTAAATATGTATAAGTACATAGCAGTGACTGACTTATAGTAAGTATTTAATAAATGACAGGCTACAATTGAAAACAAATTTATTTCAGCAGTTTGGACTTAAACTTAAGAATCTACGGGATATTTTTCATTTGCACAGAAATCAGCCATAAACTTCATATTATAGTTAATAAACATAGAATAAAATGAGCTAAGGATTTAGGTAAGCACAAATAATTTATAGTAGATTAAAAAGTTAAGACCTAGTAAGTTATTTGCCTAATTTTTAAACGTGGATATCATTAGCACTAGTTATTATTTCTCTGGACATGTCCAAAGACGATTTTGGAATGGTTAATAAAAAAAAGTACATATACCTTTCATCAAGTAGTAAGGTCTTACACCTGAAACTTAAAATTGCATAGATTCCAGTTAGATTAAAAATACATCTAATCAAGTGGATCTGTTCAGGCAGAACCTGGTTGGTACTTCATTTTCCCTTGAAATTGATTGTATCTGGAATTTTTGACACTAGTTAGTTCTAGCTTTTATTCTCATTTATATCATTAGTTTTCATTTATTTATGTGCTAGGCAACAGTGTTCTTTGTTTTGCTTACCCTAAATTTATCTGTAATTTGATGGACAAGTTTGAGTTGTTTCTTTAAATTACGCCCAAAACTATTTTGAAAAGTTATCAGAATAGTAATATGTGCAAGAACTTGACTAGCTGAAAAGGCAGAGATGTAGGTGTTATGTGGAGGTAGGATGAAGCCCAGACCTTTTCTGGCAGTTTGTCTAGTTTTCTTTTTCTTTCTTTCAGACACTGTATTTTTAATTTTTCCACTTAGTTTTATGTACTATTTAAACTACTCTTGAGAATTCTTTTGTATCATATAGTTTTTTTCTCTTGAATGTCTTAGGAAAAATTGTTACTGTGATTTTTGAATATATTTTAATTCTTGATTAGAAGTAAAAATAATTGTTTATATGTAATGATAATTGCTATTTCAGTAATATTTTTCCCCTTTCATAACAATTTCATTTTTATTTTTTAGAAATTTTATTATTTGTTATTAAGGTAATGTTGATTTGCTTTCTTGTATATGATTTAGGGGCATATGTTTATTCCTCACATTGCATGTGGTTACTCTTTTTATTAGGACATATTTCTTCAGATTGAGTTACTTTATTTTAAAAGATGAGTCACCTTCTGTGATTCACAAAGCATTTTAACTAATCTTTCCTCAGGTTAATTTATTTTTTGTGTATATTGAAAGAGTTATGAACATTTTTATATTTGAATATTACTATGTAAAATAATATAAAAGCACGTTACTGAATAGTAGCATAATCAACTACTTCTCTTTTTTCTAGGAGGATAGTAAACAAGCTCAGTTTTTAGCTTTGGCAGTTGTATACTTTATCTCTGTTCTCATGGTCTCAAAGTACAGAGACATTTTGGAACCCCAAAATGAAAGACGGAGCCAGTCAGTTAAGGAAACTGGGTGTGAAAGTGGGAATTTATCAGTCCCTGGTAAGTTTTCAACATTCATATAGAATGTTATCTACTTATGATATTTTAAATATTATTTCTGGATTTTAAATTCATTCATGTATTAAATGTGAGCATACGTACATTCTTGCAACCATGTTTGAAGTTGTTTATTCTGTTGAAGAAATAACAATATATGAAGGCACTTAAGCCCCAAATATTACTCCAGCTTCAGCAAATTGCAAGTAATTGGGTGTTGTAAAGTATAATGTGTGATGGCATGAGTAGTGGGAAATAAAATTGGAATGGTCATCTGATAATTATTTATTGACTACCTACTACTTGCCAGACATAGCTGTGGGCTCAGGCATGTTACAGGTCACCTGCATCCATCTTTCACATATTCACACCTAATTCACATCCTTGCCCTGGTGAAGTTTTCATTCTAGTAGGCATGTATTATTAAAGAGCTTTGTACTTTAAATCTTAAGAATTTTAGACTTCTTCTTGTAGGCCAGTGACTTTCAACCTTGTGTTGCTTGCTACCCTTTGGTATGTCGTATTCAGTTTGAAGGGTCTTCTCAAGTATTTTGTCACTATTGTTTTTATTTTATTATACAATCTGTTTTTTAAATTTTTTTTAAAGATTTATTTTTTTATGCATACAAGACCTGGGGTACAGGCCGAGATGGGGGGTGGTGAGAGGATCCACCAGAGACAGAGTGGGAAACAGAACTGGCAGACTGACTGAAATACACTGCTGAGGGGAGCAGTGGACGAGACAGGAGAGGTCTGCCTCGCCATGTGTGTTTCTCCCTGGCCGGCCAGGGATCAATCTTGTGCTGCAGAGGCTGTGAATTGCTTCATAGTGCGGTTCTTTTTTTTTTTTTTATAGAGGCATGTTTTTTTTTTTTTAATTTATTTGTTTGTTTGTTTTGTTTATACATGCACTGGGTACAGTCAGAAGCGCGGGAGGGTGAGAGAATTCACCAGAGCCAGAGCGGGGAGCAGAGCAGGCAGAAGGACCGAAGTACACTGCTGAGGGGAGCAGCGGGTCGCAGGAGAGGTCTGCGCGCCATGTGGGACCCTCCTCCGGTGGCCGGGGAGCAGCCGGGGATCGAACCTGCGCCGCAGAGGCCGCGGGCAGCTTCGCAACCCAGCGCTCAACCGCTGCGCCACCGGGGAGGCCCATATAGTGCGGTTCTTAACCCCTTGCACCACCAGGGATTGCCCCTATACAATCTATTTTGATTAATGCTTTATTTACTCAGTACATTTTATAGATTATGTAGTTTATTTTTGCCTCTTAGAATATACCATATATTTCATAATTTAAAATAGTAGATTATTATTAGGAATGAATGTACCTTCTTAAAATTCGTTCTAGATTTTTTTATTTGTACTTTCCTTTTGTTTCTGGGTAAGATGTAGAAAACATACCATTAACTCCAGCATCTGTGGAAGAATCTGAAAGCACATCATCTGCTCCAAGGAGGGACTCAGGCATTGGGGAAGAACCAGCTACCGGTTTAGGAGGTAGTATGGACACAGCAACTCACACGGCACCTTCAAGTGTCATTGCAGGCCCAGATGCCATCAGTGAAGTGTTATGCACTCTTTCTTTAGAAGTCAATAAATCTCAGGAAACAAAAAATGATGGAGAAGATGAGTTAGATAATAAGCCTGGACCATCAGTTTCAGTTTCAAAAAATGTCAACGTGAAGGACATTCTCCGAAGCTTGGTGAATATACCAGCAGATGGAGTCACGGTGGATCCTGCCCTTCTGCCATCAGCCTGCCTTGGAGCTCTTGGTGATCTATCTGTTGAACAACCTGTGCAGTTCAGATCTTTTGACAGGTACTGTAAATACTTTTGTATTGAATTCTTATATTTATAAAAAATAATGATTTAAAGGGTAAACAGGAATTCACCTTAACTCTGCTAAAATTTTAGTAAAGTACTAAAAAGGGACATTTTGATCTAATTTATAAAAAGTAAAAGGATCTTTTTGTCATGTGGTTTGTATACCATCTCAAATTTTAAGATCCTTTTTATTAGTTGTGTGTGGCAACCTTTGTGTGAACGAAATGAAAATCTTTGGATTCCCACAGACTATGGAATTCAACTAGGGGTACAGAGCCTTCACAGCTTGAGGAAACACTATAGATTCCTGACTTTGATGGGTCTGCTGTCTTAAAAATTTTCCTAATTTGCCTGAAGATTTTTTTATCATGAAATTTTCTGCAATCCTTCCTATAAGACATACACATATTTGAGTTATTAGCTGTATGCTTTTCTAAAAATCAGTTTTTATCTGGAAGCACTTTCTAATGTACAGAAAAGTTGCTAGTTGAAAGAACTTTTATTTTTCCTGAGTCATTTGAAAGGAAGTTGATATACTTTATCCTCTTTGCATACTTTATTGTTTATTTTCTTCGTAATCACAGTACATTAATCAAAATAAGGATTATAACATTGATATAAATACTGCTTTCTAAAAGTACTTTTTGAATTTAACTAATTGTCTCAATAATGTCCTTTATAAAAGAAGTCAGTTCAGAATTATGTATTGTATTTTATTGTGGTCTCTATTGTCTTTGATCTGGAAGAACTATTTCTCAGTCTTTCCTTGATTTTAATGATCTTGACACATTAGAAGGTGATAGTTCAGCTGTTTTGTAGACTTGTTTAATATTTCTTCAGGATTATTTCCAAATCATATCTTTGGCTGGAACATCACAGAAGTGGCACTATTTCTTGTTGCACTATAGCAAATAGTATATGGTTTTATCTCATTATTGATGATATTCATTCTGATTGTTTATTAATGTGGTGTTTTCTAAGTTTCCCTCCTGTTAAGATATTCCTTGTGAAGAGGTACATGAAATCCTATCATTCTTATCAATCAAACACCTTAAAATTCAATTTTTTCATTATGACCTTAAGGGTTTCTGTTTTATTCTTGACTTATAACCTCTTGTTATTTATATTAATGCTCCATTTGTTTCTGATTTGGCCAGTGGAATTCACTTCTTTTGACTTAAATGTGCTTGTGACATGTCCTCATGGTAATTTTCACTTGTATGCTTAAATTTCTCTTATTCTCGGATTCCTCTCCTGTGTGAGTTTTCCACTTGATACTTGCTGTGGATCAGCACATTAGATATCCCAGTTGGTTAAAGTTGTCTGTGGTAGTTAAGATGCTCTGAAAGAACAGAGTAATGCATAATTTTAATGGAGAATCTTTGTGCCATCTTGTCCCCTCTACCCAATTTAGGTCAGTGTCCTAGAGTAATGTTTGACAGAGTCCAATATCCATGTAAATAACTATAATGTAACATTATAGATTGAATGACTGCTGGATTTAAACTTTTTTAAATTGAATTTATAACATTGGAGTAACATATTGACTCAGACAAAACTGAGTTTAAGTCCTATCACTTTTTGGGGAATTTGAACATATTACCTTATCTCCCTCACCCTCAGTATTCTTATCATTAAATTGATAACACTGTATAGTCGTTAAAGAGAAAAACAACAGAATAATATGTACTGATGTGAAATGATATTGAGGCTGTATTAATCTGTAGCTCCTTAGCTGAAAGAATAACTCCATAAATGTAAACGTAGCTATCATACCCTAATGAGAAATTCAGGCACTACTACTTTCTGTTACTTCATCAGATGTGTATATAGGCATTAAATATTTGGAATATATTTCACAGATAATGGGATTATATTCAATGTATATACATATAAAACTAACAAATCAATAAAATGACCAATCTGCTAGAAATAATTGTAAATAACAGTAATGTAATTCATGCAAGAAGAGAAATAATAGTCAACATGCAAATATGTAAACATGGCTTATATTAGTAATGATAGAAATAAATATGAAAATATTTTATTTATACTAATTAAATTAGCATGGCCTTAAAACATGATATCTAGTGTTAAAGAAGATATGAACAAACATTTTTATACTGTTTTTGAGAGGGCATATTGGTACAACTTATGTGGTATAAATCTGGCAGTACTAATTATAATTTAAAATATATAAAGAAAAATTAATTATACGTCTGGAATTTATACAGTAGATCCACACAATTATTAAATGTTCCATGTAGTGTAATTTTATAGTTTATGTAATACCTTAATAGCTAATGCCTATTGAGCATTTACTTTTTGAAGGTTTTTTTTTTTTTTTTTTTAAAGATTTTATTTATTTATTTATTTATACATACAAGCACTGGGTACAGTCAGAAGCGCGGGAGGGTGAGAGAATTCACCAGAGCCAGAGCAGGGAGCAGAGCAGGCAGAAGGACCGAAGTACACTGCTGAGGGGAGCAGCGGACGGCAGGAGAGGTCTGCGCGCCATGTGGGACCCTCCTCCGGTGGCCGGGGAGCAGCCGGGGATCGAACCAGTGCTGCAGAGGCTGCGGGCAGCTTCGCAACCCAGTGCTCAACTGCTGCGCCAACGGGGAGGCCCAGGTTTTTTTTTTTTTAAGTTTTTTTTATTTTTCATGTATACAAGAACCAGGGTACAGGCAGATGTGTGGGATGTGCCACGGCGGTGGGGGGAGGCCCCTGAAGGTGTATTCTAAATGCATTTTTTAGATAGGAAGTTTGGTAAGTAAATAACTAGTGAGAGAGAAATACAGACAGATAGAAGGAAAAGCAGAAAGATTTAAAAATAAATACCCGCCCAGCCTCAAAGCAAAAAATGAAAAACCAAAAACCAAAATATTTTTTTCTTATTTTACACAGGAGAAACTGAATCACAGGGAAATTAAGTAAGCAGCTTAAGCTCTTATGCTAATAAGTGGTGGAGCTAAGAATCTCCTTCCCCAAGGCACCGTGCACCATCACCACAGTCCCCTGTGCTCCTTCCTCCCTCCCTCTGATCCTGCCTCCTCCCCTGTAGTATGTCTCTGATTTATAATTGACCGTTTTTGCTTTGTTGTGTTTTGTACTGTTATTTTTTTTTTTACACTGATGTCTTATTTGGTTCCCCTATATTCCTGCTATAAGTGAAACCATCCGATATTTTTCTTTTTCCTTCTGGCTTATTTCACAGAGCATTAATTTCTTGTAGCTCTATCCACGTTGCTGCAAATGACATAAGTTTATCTTTGTTGACTGCTGAATAATAGTCCGTTGTGTATATATACCACATCTTCTTGATCCAGTCATCTATTTTTGGGCATTTGGGTTGTTTCCAGGTTTTACCTATTGTAAATATTGATGCAATAAACATAGGTGTGCAGGTGCTCTTTTTGAATCACTGTTTTTGTGTCCTTTGGGTAGATCCCTAGGAGTGGAATTGCCGGATCGTATGGTAGTGGAGCTAAGATTTAAACCTTAGCCTCTGACTACACCCTGTCAGTGTGCTATGGAGCTGCGATTGCCAATCTATGAAGGACTGCTTAGTGTGTTATTTTGTATACACACAGTAAATATTATGCTGCTATTAAGGAGAGAAAAACCGGAGTACTTTGTATGAATGTAAAATGATAAGATACATTATAAAATGAAAAAAAGCAGTATATAATATAGTTTGGAGTTTATGGTCTTAAAAAAATGGGTATGTTGGGCCTCCCCGGTGGTGCAGCGGTTGAGCGCTGGGTTGCGAAGCTGCCCGCAGCCTCTGCAGCGCCGGTTCATTTCCCCGCTGCTCCCCGGCCACCAGAGGAGGGTCCCACATGGTGCGCAGACCTCTCCTGCCGCCCGCTGCTCCCCTCAGCAGTGTACTTCGGTCCTTCTGCCTGCTCTGCTCCCTGCTCTGGCTCTGGTGAATTCTCTCACCCTCCCGCGCTTCTGACTGTACCCAGTGCATGTATAAACGAAACAGACGAACAAACAAATAAATAAAAAAAAAAAAAAAAAAAAACATGCCTCTATAAAAGAAAAAAAAAATGAAAAAAAAAATGGGTATGTTCATGAATGCATCAAAAAGCATATATCAAACTTTTAATAGCTGTATTTTAAGGGTGAGAAGAGATATAAATGATTCGTTTAATATTCAAGTTTTATAATTTGTTTAAAATTGTATTGATCTTACATTAAATACTCAAATACGTGAGAGTAGATAGTAAAATTTAATATAACTTATTAATATAGTCAAAAAAGGTGTTTCTGTTAAAGCTTCAATTTTCATGTATTTTATCGTTTACTTCTTTTGAAGTAGTGTAGAAATTAAATCTCTGCCATATCTTCAGCGAGAAGCTTATTAACTTCATTAGGACACATTTTAAAGGGTTTATTGAAATGGAAAAAAGGGGAAATTTTGGTGATTGTATTTTTTAAGATGTTTGGAACTTAGGTGTCTGGTATGTCTTTTGACATAGTTGTCTGATGGCAAGCAAACTACTGTGTTTTCCCCCCTTCTTTTTCTTAGCAAGAGGCACCTTTTGTAAAACTATTTTTATGCTGCTGTAGACCAGTGGAATATCTTTGGGCATTTCAAAGCATCCCTCTGATCATACATTTATCTCTGGAATGCTGTGTCAGAAATCACAACTCTCCTCATATCTTAAGAATTATCAACTTCAAGCAATAGCTGGAAAGTTTAGAGTAACAGCTACATGAGTGGAACCTTGCTGAAAGGCTGCCAGGTTGTGGGCCTTTGTGGATGGCAAGGTGTTGGTGTTCATTCCCATGCCAAAATTCTTGCCCTTATCTAATTTGAAGATCCTCTCTGGTGATTAGTGGATGCAAGGGATTTATCTTGATAAAGTTCAAGGGCTTGTCTGACTTTTCAGCTAGATCCTGAGGGACTGAAATGCTAGACTTGAAATGCTCTTTTCTTCTTTAGCAAACTATTTGCATGTTAAAAAAAATGCTCTTATGTCAGAGTTAGTAATATTTGAAACTGATGTAATTCTCCAGTGGAACTTCTGAACTTCAGTGATCTGGAATACATTGTTCCTCTTTGTTGTTTAATAAATTAAAAGAAATTTTAAAAAGGTCTCCTAGTTCAGGTTAAAATAATGTCAACAGTGTTTTCACTATCTATTTGTGGAACTTTAGGAAAATAACTTCTTTGTTATCTGTATAATGGGGATGATAATACTTAGTACTTATTTCATTTGTTGTTATAATTCATTTATGTCCACGTCACAGTGCTTCATAAGTACTAAATATTCATTAAAGATAGTTCCTAAAGAAAATAAATCAACATGTGCAATTTTGTACTATAAATATTTGGGTTTTAATTGAAATTTCAGAAACATAGCTTGAATATCGAAAAGACCTATTTTTATCCTAAATTTTTTATATCAAGTGCGTTTTGTTAATATTGGTGACAGATATTTAAAATTTGGGGCAAAATTATTTATCTCTTAAATATTGAGAAGGGTTTCAATTTCTCTCTTAAATAGGAATTCAAGCTGTAACCTGAGAATGATGCCAGAAATATCCCCAGCACCAGTGCCTAGCATCTGGGCTCTGTCAAATGCGTGTTATGTTTTCCAGAGCATTTTATATAAATGTGAAGTGCTTAGTCTTTGTATGGTCATTCTTGAAGTATAGTAAATTTACATTTCTAGATTTTTTTTTAACTGTAGGCCATGCTTCACTAATTTACACTTACATAATGAGATATATACATATATAGAGAGAGATTGATTTACACATAAATGATAAATACGGTAGCAGTTATTTTACATGGACACTTAAAGAGTTGGTATAGAGAATGACAGTATCTTGGACTATGTCTATTAATGTCCTTTTACTTGGATCATAATTATTTTGATTTTGCTTTAGTTTTTAATGTGACCCATTTATTATGTTACTTCCTCAGAAATGATTTGACTTAGTGGATTTGGAAAGTGATTTTTTTTTTTGTTTCACTCTTACGTACTAAGGACATACCCGGGATAAAGGATGTAATAACTCTTTGGATTTGTAAGCCAGTTTATATATATTTTTTATATTTTATGTATTTTTTTACATAATTTTTCATTTTTGCACAAAATATGCATTTTCATCTTGGTTATATTCTCCATACAATTCCCCCCCCCATTTCCCCATATTTTGACCCTAATCCCTCCACCCCTGTACACAACCCCCTTCCCCCGTAGTGTGTCTCTAGTTTATAGTTGCTTGTTGATTTTGATTTTTACTTTATTATAATTAGTCTTTTTCCTGGTCCCTTATTTAGATTTTCCAAATTCCTGCTGTGAGTGAGACCCTGCGGTGTTTTTCTTTTTCTTTCTGACTTATTTCTCTGAGCATGATCCCTTCTAGCTCCATCCATGTTGCTGCAAACTGCATGTGTTTATCTTTTTTGAATGCTGAGTAATATTCCATGGTATATATGTACCACATCTTCTTGATCGAGTCATCTGTTTTTGGGCATTTGTAAGCCAGTATATTTTTATTTTTTAGTAGTAAGGCATAATTTCAATTCTTGGAAATCTTTATTGTCACTGCTTATAGATGATTATAGCATACAGAGTTGTGTTTAAATGCTTCTAAGATAGAACTGATGGTTGCATAATTCTGTAATCATACTAATAACCATTTAATTGTACATTTTAAGTGAGTGAATTTTATGGTGTGCGAATAATAATAATAATAAAAAGATCGTTATGAACAGTTCAAATTAGAACAGTTCAATTTAGACAAACCTGGAGTTGTCAGGCAGTTTTGCTATTTACTTTGGCAAGTTATTTTACCCTTCTGAACTTTACTTTGTCTTTTTTCCCACTCCTATCTCTTACATTCCCTTGTCTCTTTCTGTTCTACTACCTCCACTTTAACATTTAACCTCAGAGCCATCAGGATGTTTATGAATGTGTGCTAGTTTTTGAGTGCTTTATGTTATTGAATAATCTGCTAAGTAAATGTCCAAATACTTGTTTTCATTGTTCTGATTTGCTTTGCTATACATAATTCTCTCAGATTCTCCCTATTTTGTTGAAAATGGCTGCATTTTATCCATTCTTATGAGTATATAATACTCCATGGGGAATGTATATACTGTATATCCTGGATCCATCGATGGAAATTTATGCTGCTCTTACGTCCTAGCTATTGTAAATAATGCTGCTGTGAACTTTGTGGAACATATTATGTGTTTTTGTGTTGATGTTTCATATTCTTTGAATAGATGCCCAAGAGTGGGATTGCTGGGTTGTATGATATTTTCCTTCTTTAAGATTTATTTATTTATACAAGCACTGGGGTACAGGCCAGAGGTGCTGGGAGGGTGAGAGAATCCACCAGAGACAGAGCAGGAAGCAGAATAGGCAGAAGGACTGAAATACTCTGCTGAGGGGAGCAACGGGCAAGGCAGGAGAAGTCTGCTCCACCATGTGGGACTCTCCCTGGCCAGTCAGGAATCGAACCGGCTCTGTAGAGGCTGCGGACAGCTTCATAGTGCTGCGCTCAACCCACTGCACCACCAGGGAGGCCCCCTTCTTAGTTTTTTAAGGTAAATCCAGATTGGTTTCCATAATGGTTGCACCAGTTCCTATTCCCACCAATAATGTAATAGGGTTCCTTTTTCTCCATATGTTCTTCATCACTTCTTGTTGGGAATCTTTTTAATATGTACCATTCTCATGGGTGTGAGATGCTATATCATTGTTGCAAGTCTGATACCAGATCTTTAGTCTGGAGTTTATTTTTGTGTACGGGGTTAGTGAGTAATCCAACTTCATTCTTTCATGCGTAACTTTCTAATATCCCAGCACCATTTTTATTTATTTTTTAATTTTTAAAAAATTGAGGCAACATTGTTTTGAATTGTTGTATATGATTTAGAGGTATAGGACCGCATGCACCCTTTAGGTTTATTTTACCACATCATACCCAGCACCAAGGCACCTTTTAATCTTCACCCAGGTCAACTGTGGCCCCTCCACACTGTGCTCTCCCCTCTCCCCTTCCCTTTTCCTATCTTTAAAAAGATTGTCTTTTCCCAGTTTTATGGTCATAGTTGCTGTATCATACATCAGGTGCTGTATGTACATGGATGTTTCTGGGTAATTTTTGCTTTTTTCATTTCTAAAGTGGAAATAAGATGTGTGTTTTGAGCATTGAGTTATTAGCGCTTAGTCATAACAGTTATTAATAATTTATTAGCTCATATAATGGGTTCATGTGGGAGCACGAAAGAATAGAGCATTACCAACTTTGACTTGGGGAGTCTGGGCAAACCTGCCATTGAGCATTGTTTTGTTTTTGCCCCCGCAGCCTCTGCAGCACCGGTTCAATCCCCATCCGCTGGTGAGGGTAATGGCGCGCAAACCATGGCGCGCAAACCACTAGTGCTTTTTAGATTCATTCATGTTATGTTTATCAATAGTATTTTTAAAAATACTGCCATAGTTTTACTTCATTTTCTCCTTAAAATATTCTGGACTGTTTCTATTTTTGTTATAAATAAGTTATAAATAAGTCTCCCAACAGTCCCAAATAAGTCTGTTAGAAATAAGTCTCCCAACAGTATTGTATTCATCTATTGTGGACATAAGTTATCGTGGGGAAATCCTTAATGGTGGAATTGTTGGCACACAACATCATTATATGTCTTAAATTTCAGTTACAGAGAAAGCAATTTCACTTTCCTAAGAACTATTTTCTGCTGCTCTGATCAGTGCACTTAACCTGTTTTCTGAGTAAACCAGATCTTGCTAGTTCTTTTTTTGGTGAATAAATGTGAAAGTAAATTCTCCATATTTCTCCTCCACCCTCCTTCCCCCCAAAATAGATTGCTATATACTATGTAACTAGAGATTTTTTTTAAAAAAGCCATATACTTGTAAATTTCTGCTTTAATTTGGAAATATACAAATGATATTTTGTATTGTTTTCTGAATGTGCCACCAACACACATGTGTACACATACACACAGAGGCACATATGCATGTGTGCACAGAGGTCATATCTACTCCCCTTAAAGTCAATAATCTTCATCTGATATAAGCTGCTGTGATTTAAGCACACCATTTTGGATTGAGGGCTCAGGTGGCTGTTGCTTCTATTTTTTAGTGTATAGTTAACATTGGCAGTCACCCTTATAATGATGTGACACCAGCTACCCCCAAGTACATTGAATAAACCATGCCTAGCACAAGAGAACTTGATTTAATTGGCAACAGTGTTTGCAGTCACATGATAAGCACTGAAGTAAAACAACCTATTTTGCTCTCTCTTCTCTTTGATATAACAACAAAAATAAAATGTATTTTTAAAGTACTGGAATTACATAATTTCCACCTTTGAATGCATTTATTGGGATCAAGCTTCTAAGTAACTTTATTTAGAAACTGAATACTTTAAAGCTGTTAAGGGAATACTTGAAGCTTGCAGTTACAATATTGTCAACAAAAGATGTGATTAAATAAATTGAATTTTGAAGACTTTAGGCTTATGGTTAACACCAGGTAATTAAAAGTAAGCACTGCTGTGGGAGTGCATTATATATCTGCTGTCCTCTTTACCTCATTAACTGGGTTTTTACATGTTTATGGAGCTAACTTCAATTAAAAATGCTTTTAAAGTTATCCCTAATAAGGTCTTTTAGTTACTATTTTGGTATAAAGTATTACACGTTAATTAAAATTGGTATATCATAAATACCCATGTTTGAATAATACACAAGATGAAAAACAATGTTTATTTGATATATTTGCACTGGTTCTTATACCTATACATTATTTCTTCTATATAATATTACAAATGATAGTTCTTGGGATTAAAACAAAAAAATGGGATTGTGTATATATTAAAAAATATATCTGCCTTTATTTTTTTATCTTACAGATTTCTAAGGTTTTATGATCTCAAATTAGCAGTGCTTTAAAAGCCTTGTAGAAACATGTTGAGTTATCTGCTTCAATTTAGAGGTTAAAAAAATTGTTTTTCCACTTAAGTGCCGAATTCTTTCTTTCATACCTTTTGTTAAATTTTATTTAAATCATATAATTTAAAGTGTTTCTGGATTTAAAAATTACTATATATCGTAAAAATAAGTTTAAATGTTAAAAGCAATCTAAAACCATAGAACATTGTCTTGATTCTACCATAATTTAAGGGCTGATAAGTACCAGCAGTTTTGAAGCGATTTCTTATTGAGAAAATATTGTAAATTGTACTTCGGAACAGACATGCTATAAGAAAGAAAATTAGAAAAGTTAGTTTCCTGGTTTATTTTGAAATTCATGTAATGAACTTGAGTGAATTTTTTGTATTTTAAAATTTATTACTTTGTTTATTATAGAAGTGTCATCATTGCAACAAAAAAATCAGCGGTCTTACCTTCTGCGTCTACTGCGAGTGTACCTACGAATGCAGTCAGTGTGGTTTCTTCAGTAGATTCAGGCCAAACCTCAGATGTGGCAGGAGAATCACCTGGTGAGTTAGATGTCAGGGATTTCAGTGAAAAGGTTTTTAAACTCCATTTCAGCAAGATTTGGGTTATTTGATAGAATTAAGTTTTATTAGGCGTGATTTAAGTCATTGTGTTTTTATATTACACTGTTGATGTATAGTTTTAGAATAAAATTGAAGTAACATCAAATTAATTATATCAAGGATCTGTTGTTTTCTCTGCTTAAATGTACTGTTGTAGGTGAGTACTCTGGATGCTCTGTCTGTATAAGAGCATGAATGAATGACAGTTTAGAACGCTTCTTTCCTTTCCCTTCCATATACACATCTATGTGTATAGATAGTGGTTTATATAAGAAAGTTTTGGTGACATTTGATCTTTTAATCTGGTTATCAATTATCAAATGTTTATGTAGTATCCAGCACTTTTTTTCCTTTTGCATATTATTGTGAGAGACTCAGAACGGGAATGCTGCCCTGATGTATAAAGTCATTCTAGCAGTAGTCATAGTAATGTAATAACTTTAACAGCCATTTGTTTTTTCTCCACCTCTCTTTATATTTCTTTTAAGTAGTAAAGGCTTCTTGGTACATGTATATGGGTACAGGATCCTAAATCCCTCAATGTTGTCTGGAAGTTTGGTGATAATTAGAGGTAAACAAGACGACCATGTAACATTAAAATAAACACGTTAGAACAAAGGAGGTATTTACTAACAGTAGTATTTTTCCAAATAGACCGTTTTATTAAAAAAAATATTAACAACTAGTGTACCAAAAAAGGATTCAGTCTTGTTACTCTATAATGAGTCTAATGAAACATAAAAGGGATTTTGAAGGCATGACTAGGTGAATTTTATTAAAATCAGAAATAATGTATTTCCTTTGTCGTTTGGGATCTCTTAGGCCTCCTATCTGCTGTTTTACCTTTCTTTGAAAAACTCTGTGTCTCAGAGTTTTGTTTCTAATGTGATATTTATACTATCCAGTTGTCAGGGACATTTTTATTTTTCCTTTCTTTGTGCCATAAATCATGTGTACTAGAAACAAAGGCTGTGATTGTCTAATTCTTTTGTCTACCCTGTTTTTTCCCTTCACTGTAGTTATTTCACTTGTGTGAGGAAAATATTTTTTAAATGCTCTTAGTTCCTTAAAAATTTCATAATGTTTCATGATAAGAGAAAAAAATGCTCACAGTTGGTTAAATAAAAAAAATTCTATGTGTTACTTAATCACAATTTTGTGAAATACACGTCTTTTATCTGTGGAAAAAGCAAGAAATGTACTGTGAAGATACTTGCTTATCTCTATGTGGTTGAACAGCTCTCAGTCTTCATTTTCAGAGTTTAATTTTACTATCTTCATCTTTTCAACAATTTTATCAATGATAGTGTATTATCTTTTATTTATTTATTTATTTATTTGTTTGTTTGTTTGTTTGTTTGTTTGTTTGTTTATTTATACAAGCACTGGGTACAGTCAGAAGTGTGGGAGGGTGAGAGAATTCACCAGAGCCAGAGTGGGGAGCAGAGCAGGCAGAAGGACCGAAGTACACTGCTGAGGGGAGCAGCGGGCGGCAGGAGAGGTCTGCGCACCATGTGGGACCCTCCTCTGGTGGCCGGGGAGCAGCCAGGGATTGAACCGGTGCTGCAGAGGCTGCGGGCAGCTTCGCAACCCAGCGCTCAACCGCTGCGCCACCGGGGAGGCCCCGATAGTGTATTATCTTTACATTGAGGAAAAAAATAGTTCTTGAAAAAAAATTGGTACACCTGGCCATCAAAAACTGCCTCTTATTAACATTTTTTGAAATTAATAAACCTTATTGTTTAGGTCTTTTTAGATTCTATAACTTCAGTTTTAGGTTACAGAAAAATTGAGTAGAAAGTACAGAACTTCATCTACTCCTTATTCCTCTGTTATTAATATTTTGAAATACTGTGGTGCGTTTGTTATAGTATTTTATCCTTGTTCTTAAGTTGGAAAGTAAGTGTAGAACTCTAGCAGATTTTTTTTCGCTTCCTTATTGTTGTACTATATTGGAACAATATCTGATGCTTTTTTTTACTTTGGAGGAGACAATTTGGCAATCTATTTTTGGACTGGGTATGCAAATTTCTGCTAATTAAACCCATCCAATGCCCTTAAAAAAATCAGCTGTGATTTTTCTAGAACAGCCCTTAATGGAAAAAGGTAGAAGTTAGTTGTATCTATGAATCTCTATGTCATTTTTAAAATTCAGTATAATGTGTTCCTCATATTCCCAGAACAAATTTTGTAATTTCAGAGGTTCACAGTACAAGTAAAATATTTTAATCTTATTTTGAATGCATTGTTCTTTAATTTCATTGTATGGGACAAATAAGAATTCTCTTATTGATTTTAAATATATTCTTCAAAGTTTAAACCAAGCAATCTTCAGAAGAGATAAGTAGCAAAAAAGACTCAGATAGGCAGTATTTGAAATAAAACTGTAATAAATTTTTTCTGAAGTGATTTTCCCCCTCAGTAAATTCATTATCATATGAAACAGTCATATATAGACTAACCATACATAGACGTATAGAATAATTTGTTATATTGAAAACTGTGGTATATATTAGCAAACCTTACAAAACTTTGTATCTAATTGATAATGTACTTTTCCTCCCTATTACTTAAATTTTGTACAATTTTTGGCAGTTGTGTTTTTCAGAAGTTCCCAGGTTTATCAATTTTGGACTATAATTTTTAGGTCTTTCCTCTTCTCTATTCCCCCTTATCTTTATTTTTTGAATAATTTATTTCTTTTAAGGGTATACCAAATCATCTTTATGGTGATAACCTTTCTCTTTATCGTTTGTTTTCCATGCCTGACTCTTCCATTCCTTTTTCCTTTCCCTATTTTACTATGCTTAATGGCACTGTTTTTTTATGTGTTAATTTTAGTTTATTTCTTCTATTCCATTCCATTCCTTGCTGCCTTGAACATCACTACTTTCTTTTCTTTTCTTTAAAAAGATCGATCTATTCATGCATATAAAAAGTGGGGTACAGGCCAGATGTGCGGGAGGGTGAGAGGATTCACCAGAGACAGAGCGGGGAACAGAACAGGCAGACTGATGAAATACACTGCTGAGGGGAACAGCGGGTGAGACAGGAGAGGTGCGCTGCACCTTGTGGGATTCTCGCCGGCTGGCCAGGATCGAACCAGTGCTGCAGAGGTTGCGGACAGCCTCACAGTGCTGCGTTCAACCGCTTGCGCCACCAGGGGAGGCCCAGCATCACTACTTTCTTAGAAAAAGCTAACCCAATGTTGTGTTTTCAGTAATCCTACTCCTTACTCTCCTAACCCTACACCTGACATCCTTTTACACACCATACTTACCCTATATCTTGCTCTCTTTTCATTTGGAATCCAGATGCCACAGATAGTTATCGGCACACCATCAATATTTACAACTGATAGATTTTTGTTTTCTTTTTGATGCATCTCTTGATTTAACTTGACTGTAAAGAAAATTAATAGGCCATATATATACCATCTATATATGGTTTATATGTACATGGTTTATATATATAAATATATGTATATATTTGGTTTATATTTTCCTTCTTCAGGTTCAAGCAGGACTTGTGAAAAAATGGTTTGTGAATGAATTGATTGTTGTAATTGCATGCTGAGCTGGACAGTTTATTCTTGCAGATCTGAGCAAGCCTGGTATTAATCTTGGTTTGTTCTTGGATTCTTTTCTAAATACGAAAGTTTAGTTATCATCTGTCTGTGTAGACCTTAAAACTTTGTGCTTGGGATCCCTTTAGTTCTGACTTTTATCATGAACCAACAGCAAAGAATGACTGCTTAAATTCATTAATAAATTATTGGGTTAATAAAAATATATGCTCAACAGTATGTGCTGCATTAACAAAAATGGAAATTTCTTGTAAGAAACCATATGAATATGAAGAGTATGAGATTGTTGCAGAGAAATTTAAAATGGAAATTTTGATGTCAAAATGAGATTTCTGAATTTCATAGTTGGCAGAAGTAAAGAGGAACTAAGAATAGATGGACTCTGATTCCAGAAAAAGAATTAGACCTGATCAACTTCATGTGAGATGAAAGATTCTTCTGTGAAAATATTACCAACATAATTTTATAGTTAGTGAAAAACAAAGGATTTGTACATTTACATTGTAAAGGTATTCATTATTAAAATTAGTATACAATTAACATACAGATTTCAGATTTTATTTTAAATCTTAGCATCTACAGCATTTTATTAGCAAAAAATTAATCATAATAGCAAATTTTCCTTAATAAGTGGTAAAAAGTATTTGCCACTGAAGAAGGTATGCATGTTTTCCAAGAAAATGTAAAGAAAAAATAGTTTTTAGTGAACATGAAAATCCAGACATTTTTTTTTTCAAATCACGTTTATGGAGATAAAGTTGGTTTGCATAGTATTTGCTTTGACAATTGTAGGTTTAAACCTCTAATATTGTGTGCTTTAAATCTAGAAATTTAAAAGTTACCCACCAGCAAATGCTAAAATGCCTGGACTACAGTATGCTTTCTTCATGTTAAGATGGCATTACTCTTTTTTTTCAAATAGGTTACAGATTTTTCCTACATTGGCGCAAGGCATCAATGACTAAAACAAAAGTTAAAGCTAGTCCAGTAATGAAACTAAATATACTGTTCTTCAGTAATTCATGTGAGATTTTTTGCTAATTTGCCAAACTGAATAATTATACTATTAGTAGTATAATTATATTAGAATGTTAGATTATGTTCTTTTAATCAGTCATCCATGCATGTTAGTAATTAATGTTTGTTTTTAATGTTGAAGGAAGATATTTGATTATTTGCTTTTATGAGATTTGACCCAAGAGGCTTACTCACTCAGTAAAAGTTTCTTTTATTTAATGAGGCATTTTTACTGGACATGTAGACTATCCCTCCCTAACCTAGTCCAGAATGGGTAGGAAGAGAATGAGGGAGGAAGGGAGACAAAGCGAGGGAAATTTAAAAAAATACAGTGTTTAGGAATTAAATATTGGCATTTGTTTTAATGATACTTTATTGCACAACACATTATTTATTTAGACCCTTAGGGGCCTTGAGTAAACAATTGACTATTCCCTGGGTAGATACTAGGCATATGATCTATTTGCATTTTCTTTTGAATGTCTGGAAAATTGTCAGTTTAAAGGAGTCAGTTTATCAGTGCAAGGATAAGGAAAAGATAAATCATTATCATTCCACATGTTGGAAGTAGCTTCTGTGTTTACATATGCAGGTCATCTGTTGAAAATATTTAATGTTAAATGATTTTAAAACAATGAATTTGTCACAAATTCATGATTTTTGTTTGAGTTGAAAAAATGCAGAATGTGTTTGGAAATTATATTTTCTCTCTGCCAAGAAATTACCTATATACATAGTGTACATACTTATATATATACTTATGGTATGAAATTACTTATATATTTAGTTTATTTTTCATATCTTTTGTTAAATATATAATTAATGCTGGTTAATTTATTTGCTTGGTTAAGTGCCTTCTTACTATATAAAAATAACACTTGTAAGAATCTCTTTCTGCTATAATTACTTCTAGGTTTGAAATGAATTTAGGGTAGTGTCAGGAAAGTATTTTTGTTATTGTTTTATTTAGCGTCACCAAATCTTGTCTTTCTCAAGTTTTTAATGTGTATTTCAGCTCATTAAAATTAGGATCTATCAGAACATTAAGTCCTAATTTTGTATCACTAGTGCTGAAAGTTCCATATAGACCTTTTTTTGAGATGTATTACTTTCAAGTAGATGGGACATTATGTATATCCCTTTTTAACCAACTCAGAAAAGTTCATAAAAAAACAATTGTTTTTCTCTTAGAGAAAATCTGATTTATTCACTATAAGAAGATCTTTTAAAGCTACCATTAATTACCAAATATAATTCATAAATATTTAGTTAATCACTGTTAATATCAGTGACCAACTATGGTTTAATGATTATATTGTTATCAAGGCGTTAGAAAATCTAGTCCTCATTAACTTAGCGTGATAAAGCTGTTGAGTCTCTGAAGTACTTTCAGTGAGTGTTGCATAGGAATATAGATTGGACCTGCCTCTCAGAAATGCCAGATACTGAAGAGTGAACATTTTTTTCAACCTCACTTTGTTTCCCCTCTAATTTGAAGTTTTAAAACTATAAAAATGGAAATCTTTATTTTTGGAGGGGAGATGTGAGTTGATACATGTATTTAAAAAACTATCAGTATGAAGAAATATATACTTTAACTTCATTTTAAAATTAAGTCCCTGAGTTACATAGATGACTTTCAGTCTGTTAGGTTTTTGTAAATAGCAGTTGTTCTCTCTCAAATCGAGCAGGAGAGGATATGAAGAAAATCAGAAATAAACAAAAATGCCAGGAAAAAGAAAAGTCAACTTTGATTATCAAATGTGTTGTGGCATAGTGATTCACTAGGATTAAGTTCATCTTTCAGTAGGATTATGCTTACTCTTAAGAGGTAGGCTCAATAATTAATGGGGGGTTAATTGTAAAAGATAGCCGCAATGTCCTAGCCTCAAAGGAACCAAGCCCATGGGGAATTAAACTGTAAAGATTTTTAATCCTTCATTGACTGAGACCTGATAATCAGAACTATTGATTTTTGATCAACTTCTTTATCTAAAGACCAAGCATGATTCAATATTTTGTTTCAATTAAAAAATAGTTTCCTTATATATCTTTATTGCCATTTGGTGTTGAATAGAAGGAATTATCACCACAATTTGGTGAGTCAGAATTTACTTTCTCTTACTCTTCAGCTTAGGAACAGAAGGACTGTTTGGCATTATAATTAAAACTTCTTGAGATGTATATGTTAAATGTTCAAGAAAATCTAACAAGAAAACCTTTTTGCTAGATTTTAATATTATTCAAATTATAACATGCACTTAAAAATGCATTGTTTTTTGTTGACTTGGCTATAAAGATATTCTTTTTGTTTGAACTCATATCTAAAAACAAAGTTCCTGTAAATTGTTATTTTTCCTATAGGTGGAAGATCATCGAATGCAAAATTGCCCTCAGTTCCAACAGTTGGCTCAGTTCTACAAGACCAAATTTCAAATATGAGGTATTCAAGCTACTAACTTGAATATTTGTAACTTATTCCTTTTGATGACTTTTTAAACTGCCTGGGCACATTTTTCTCTCTCCCCCACTACTGCCCTATCCCTACCTCTTCCCTTTCTCCCTCACTCTCCTTTCCCCCTCCCCCACTTTCCTTTTTTTTTTGGTTTGTTTGAAAAAAAAAATACACACACACGCACAATTTTCAACTATGAGATGTAGAAGGTTCATGAAGAGTGGCTATTTAATAAACATTGTATACATAACATTATTTACACAGATTATCAGAAATTTATGACTTATGTTTGTGAGACTGTAAATTTGTAGTTGGGAATTTGCTCTCCCTTTTCTATAGAAATGCTGAAATATTAAATAATAGCTAGTCAGCCAAAGCCATACTGATACAGAATTGTAGATTTTTATTGTCATTTACCTCATTTAATTGGGAATATGTACTTCAAATTATAATTTGGAATGCTGTGAATATTTTCCAAAGTATAGACACTTGAGTGCTGCAACTTTAGCCTTATAGCTGTAAAGTCATCTGCTAAGAGGCTACATGAAATAAGCAGGGAAGAATAGTATTAAGAGTAGTATCAGGGGAAATGAGGCTATTGATAAAAGAAATTTCCAGAAGTTTACCTGTTGATAGTTTCAGTAGCAACTTTTATTGGCAGTGTGGATGGAGAGTACCCCTTGTGTGAATAGTAGGGAGTTAGTATTTATTTGTTTTTAAAATTTTTTATAACAATTTATTTATGCATAGGCCAGAGGTATGTGTGTGTGGGGGTGTGTGTGTGAGAGGATTCACCAGAGATAGAGTGTGGAGCAGAAAAAAGTGGATTCACTGAAATATACTGCTGAGGGAAATAGCGGGTGAGACAGGAGAGGTCTGCTATGCCATAAGTGGGCTAGCTCCCTGGCCGGGATCAAACTCAGGCCACAGTGGTGATAGCGCTGAGATTCAACCCCTAGGCCACCAGGGTGGTCCAGTAAATAGTGTTTATAGTTAGAAAGTAATGCTGTGTATGTCTTTGAAATTCGTGAAATGAAGGGTCTTTCGTTTAACCCATTAAATATGTATGTGTATATATGTGTATACATGCGTATGAATATATATGCATATAGTCATAAAAACAATGTAAGTTGAGATCATTATAAATGTGCTAGTAATGTGTATAATTCATCTGAGCAGGTATGCTCCAAGGCCTCTGAATAGTATTCAGTCTTATAAAACAATGTTACTTCAAAATAAACAAAGCAAATCCCCAAAGGTTGTTCAGATTGCACTGGAAAGAAACTGTTATAAACTTCAATAGAAAACTGGTTCTTTTAGTTTATAAACATCTACTGAGTCCATACTAGGCACTGCAACTGAAAACTTAGAAATGAAGACAGTTCTTGAACTCAAAGTGCTGATGGTTCAGTAGTGAAAAGACAAATTTGCTAAGGACTTTATAGAGTTTGTTTAGATTATATAGGAGCAAATTATTTGCCAAGTGCAAATAATTAAGTGCTCTTAATTGCCAGTTAGGATTTCCAACAACTGAGGCTTGGAGTGATTTTTAATCATGTTGTTTGGTGGCAAGATAGAACACAATACAAAAGAGTATGTCAGGTAGAAGTAATGTATATGTAGCAATAGGGAGTCTTTAGGTCATTGTTAATTTTTCACTTCTGTGGAAACTCAGGTTTTGTTTTAAACTCAGAAATTGATAAATTCTAATGACTAGGTCAGGCAACTTAATATCTTTCTATTAGTATTACAGAGAGGCTTGAACATGCTTTGGAAAAGGCAGCTCCTCTACTGCGAGAAATTTTTGTTGATTTTGCACCTTTTCTTTCTCGGACACTTTTGGGTAGTCATGGACAAGAACTCCTTATAGAAGGGACAAGTAAGTTATTTTTCTTTCTTATTTTACATATATGCTTAAATTTCAAGATTAAAACTTACATGGCTAACAGAGATACATGGAGTATCATCAGGTGCTTTCAACTTTTGACAAGACTTTTCATACATAGACTAGTCTGTCTTCTGAAATCTGTGATTTTTTATTGATTTGAATGTAGCAGAAAATTATATATTGCACCAAAATATTTTTACATATTAAAATTAACTGAGAATAAAGAATTAGAAAGACTAGTGTTAATGTAATTAATTAGCACATTTACCTGGGATATTACTTGAACTTAAGATGCATATAAATAAAGTATATTTCCACATAGTAAGAAAATGATGAATGCATTTTTATCTCTATTAGAATTCTCATTTACAGGTAATTAGAAATAGCATTATTGTATGCTATCCTGCTTATAGCATACATAGATTACTTTGAGATTGTATTAAAGTAGAAAGCTTGCAGAAGTAGGTTGCTGAGTGATTGGAAATCATGCTATTCATGGAATAGATGAGGAATAATGGAATATTTGTTTATTTTTTACATGGTAAACTTACTGTGTAATGAGTGTCTCCAAATATTAGAGTAATTTGACCTAGTGAAAATAGACATACCCTGAATTTCCTCAGATAGCAGATCAATTCTATTGAGAACAGCTTTTCAAACAATGTTAGTTATACTTGAAAGCTTAACAGACAAACTTCAAAATATCTGTCTTCATCTCAATAGCTGGAATTTTTTAAAGGAGAAATTAGAGGAATTTGTAGTACTGTTTCCATCAAAAGTATTGTTAGCTAAATCTGTCTTGTCTGTGTCCATGGTTGGTACTTTAGGATAAGATACATTTTCCCAAAGCTGAATAATCAAGGGGAAGCACAGTTATCTGTACTGCAATTTCTTAAAAATACTCAGCTTCAGTTATCGTAATTTTTTGTTAGCCACTAGATTTGCTTCTAAGGAATTTTTTTTAATCTTGTGAAAAAGCTCTTCTTTTGTAGAAATAAGGATAAAATAGAGATGTAAGGTGTGGGGGTTGATAGTTACGGTAACTATTTTGAGTGTTGACTGTGGGATGTCCGTACTTGTATTTGACTCTTAAAAATGCTGTTTATAAGAAGCTTTAGCTAAAACAGGAATTTCATTATGATCTCTGTTTTAGATGTATATCCAGTTGATGATGAATGACCTTATTTTCATATTGTTAAGTAGCATTGAATTTATTTGACAAAATCAATTCAGGTTTAGAAATATTTAATGAAGATAGGGGTAGACTATCTTCTGAAGGATATAATTTGTTTAGCCTTAGACTATTTGATCTATGAAGTAATGCAATTTGAAAGGAATTGAATTAAAAAATCCAATACTGCTCCTTAATTTTTATTTAAAATATCAAACTTTTTTTAGTGGTATGACAGTTTATAAACTATATTTCATTTTATTGCCATAAAATGGTTGTGTTAATTATAGCCTTTCAGTATAGCAAGACATCATTGCTTTTTAGTTGGTATCTGAATTTTATAATAGATCCAACAAAATAGCATTATCTCAGGGACTTTAAGATACTAATCTTGCAAATTCTAGATTATTGAACAAAATTGAATTGAGAATCAAATTTTTGGCTGATAAATTCCGGTAAAATGCTAACAGGGAGCATCTTGTAATTTTCTCATCTATACTCGAATAGTGCTTGTCCATTGGACTATGTTTGTAAAAATAGCTATAAAATCAAGTTTTTATGTATAATTTATGTATTTGAAGTGTGAGGAATGTGTTTCATTGTGTGTGTATATGCCACATCTTCCTTACTCAGTTATCTGTGCATAGGTACTTAGGTTGTTTCCAAATCTTAGCTGTTGTATATAATGCTATAATGAACATGGAAGGGCATGTATTTTTTGAGCTAGTGTTTTTGAATAGCCAGTATACAACCATGTTAACTTGAATGCTATTTGAAAGGCTACAGAATGTCAACATGAGCCATCAGTAGGTATGAGACATTATGACTAAAAGAGAAAGGGAGATCTAACTACCGAAGAAGATTAAAGAAAGGCAATAGCATAGGCTAGGATGACTGCAAGGGCTTTAAATGGGGAGAAAGAAAAAAGGTACTATGTATCTGTAGGGTGTGTAAGGAAGTTATTTTAGTTGTTACATCCAAGATCCTAAACTTGGATTTGCTTAGAAAAATATAGACTAAAAATTTAATTTTTTGATTTAATGTTTTAGTACTTTTAATTGTTCACATTGCTTTTTAATGATTCTAGTTATAAAATCTTTGAATGAAATACTTTAGGTTTTGTTGGTAATTAAAAGTCAAGAATTCCTCAGATAGGTTATTAACTATATACAAGTTCCTTCCAGAGATATTTTTGGTGAACCAAAATGAAACATAAAAGAGAAAATGTAAATGAATTTATAAGAAATACAGAATATGTAGCAGACAACGACTTGCACTTCTGTTAAGGTTTAGTGTGAGGTCACAGGTCAAGGTACTAATAAGAGTGTTTGGGATGTCTGCTGCCATGAAACAAAATGGAAACTTGATTGATAGCTGGAAGGTTGAAGGGAGAGAGTGTGGTGGAGAAAGCAAAGGTCAGGGAGCCATTTCCCTTCTCTGCATGTATAACAATCCGCTCTCTCCAAAACAAAATGTAGATGATATTGATCAATATGGCATATGTTACACACATTTCTACGAGTATTATGAAATGTCATTATATATGAAGTTGTAATAAATGTTTTAGTATTTTGAAAGCTGAATGAAATAGTTTATAAATGATGGTAGTTTTGATGCCAAAAGTAATTGAAGAGCATCTTGTGTACACTTACGATTTGGTTTTTAGCAAGATGTTAAATTTTATTTTAAAAATCAATTTGGACAAAGTATAAAAAAATGAATCTCTCATATTTGCATTTTACTTAGTATTTTTTTTTTTAATTCTCTTTAGGTCTTGTTTGCATGAAGTCTAGTAGCTCAGTTGTGGAATTGGTTATGCTACTGTGTTCTCAGGTGAGTTCCATGAATAAAAGTTTAATTGAATGTAATTCTCGCATGAATTTATTTTGCAAGGAAGTTCTACTTGAGTTTTTAGATTTTTTAAACCGTAATAGAATTTTGAGTATGCAGCTTTAAAATAATATGTATTGCAAAAGGACTACTTCTTGGCTTTGATTTTGAAGCAGAAGATTTTAAAGTGAGTCTGAGAAAACTCATGTAGACAAATAAGAAACAGAGGTTTTTAGAGTCATATTAAAGAAAAAAATCCAGATCAGATGATCTTGATAGAGATGGCTAGACTTCTTTAGAGGGTATATTAAGGTTATAGAAACAGATTTATTTTTATACCTTGTAGAGTGCCACTCTGAATCCCCTGGGAATAATGGGTTTACTTCCTTTTGTGCAGGGGTTATAAAATGAGTGATAAATAATTTTGAATTCTTGTCATTGCTAATTATTTTTGACATAGAGTAGATTTGGGGAGAAAACAACAAAAATATGGCAGCCTTCATGATAATAAAATGTGGTGAACAAATTTCTAAAAGCAAAAATATTACTTTCAAAGTTCAGAAACCTTATATCTCATAAGGTAAACTTCACTGATTTTCTTAAAAACATAAAGGTTGTGTATCCTGTGATGTTTCTTTTCTGTTTTGTAATTAAACAAATGAATGCTTTTATTGAGAGTTTTCTTTGTAGTCTTTTAAAAATGATATCTTGCTGGTAGTAAATTCCCCTACTTAAAACTTTAAAATAGCCTTTTTTAATAGGAAGGGTATTGGTCTAGAGGTCAAGGGTTCTGACCCATTTCAAAACCTTTGACCTTCATTTACAACTCTTATGGTTTACTTGCCTGACGAATAAGGATAATGCAGAATTAATGTTTCTTTGCATCGATTTATTCATTTTAGTGCCTATATTGCCAAATTTATTTAGACTGTGTTGATGGACATTTCATGAATACAAATTAAAGAATCATAGAAGGTGCGAAAAATCAATACTATGTATTGTCAATAAAATGCAATAAGAACAATTACTCCTAGAGATTGCACTTAATGGCTTTTTGTAATGAACTTGTGAGGGGTAGTTACATTTCTAGTGGACTTATTATTCTTACATTTAGCGAGAGTCTTTTTTTTTTTTTCCTTAATAATTTGATCATCTCCTTTAGAAAGTTCCATTTTTTAAAAAACTGACTGGATAAAAGATCCCATTAAATCATTTGAGTTGAAATAATGTGCATATTTATTTCTTGGATGAAAAATATCATATGCCCTTCTATTACCAATATGAAATTTCCCTTACTTTAAAGAAGCATTGCTTGTAATTTCGGATGTTTCATCACAGAAGTATGAATTTACTTATAATTGTTTCATGGGTGAATTTTGATAATGAAGTTTTACTTTTTAATTTAAAAGAATTGAATATATTTTTAATACATGAAAACTATTTCAAATATAGTATATTATGTAATGAATGTTAGAAGCTGAAAAGATAAAGAATGACACGTAATATACCTATTTGTCATGTGTGTCACGTGCAGCTTAATACTAATCCCATCAAATGGGATATGAAGCTCACTTAGTAGAGTAAGTTGCAAAAGTCACATATTCTCAAGGTTTTTGTTTAAATAAAATACATTGTTAGTTATTTGAAGTCCTTAACATTTTTTATGAGTTCTTCAAAAGTTCCTTGGCATCTCTATAAGATGTAGCACAGTGTGAAAAATGATGTGAAAAATGAAGCCAGAATTAGCTCCAGATGTATACAGATTGTTCTGGGGTGATAATTACATTTTTCACTTTGAATTTTCCTAATTCAAAGAGGTCAGGTTGGCAATCACAAAAGTGATTTATTTTGTTAAGAAGTGAACTGTCTTTTTCTACATGAAAGCTTAAGAAATATGAAATTGAATTTGAAGTCGACATTTTGCAGATACTGGGTGGGGATGGCTGAGTTTGATTGATAATTTTTTTAGTCTGAGATAGGGTGGGAAGTGAAAAGCTACCATCTTGCTAAAATTTTAATTAATTTTTTAAGAGGAGATGGAGAGGATCGAGTGCCAAAGATCGAAAGATCAGGTCAAAAACTCTTTTTTTAATCACATAAATAACGGGATATGCTTATGAACTTAACATCTGCAAATTTGATTTAAAACTTTACAAATTAGTTGTTGTTAATTTCTTGACAGTCAGCCATGTCTGATTATTTTTCTTGAATCCATTCAAAACGTATTTTCTTTTTGCATTCTTTTTAATAAGGTATTTAAATTAGCTGTATTTATTGCAAAATAGAATGTGCAGCTTAACTTTAAGTACTGAGAAGATGTTTGCCTTTGGTTTGCAGTCATTAAGATTAAACAGTTCAAATATATTTTTATAAAGCTCCACCCAGGGCTGTGATTTTCAGTATTTACTCATTATAGTTTGATTAGACACTAGTTCAAATATTTATCTCAGTTACATATTTTTACATTGTTAAAGCAAAATATTTTTTAGAATTGAGAAACTTGTGATACTCATCACTAGGTTTTTGAGTAAAGTTAATATATACTTATGGTTAATTACATCAGGTTTATTCATATATGGAATCTCTATAAAATAATTCAAGAACTATTAAGGCTCCAAAGCCTGATTTAAATCTTCTTTACAATAAGGCTATCCATTCTTCAGGAAACTACTCTCTGATACACAGAAAAAAATGGAGCAAATTCTTAATTCTCTATCAGATTCAGCTTTTCATAAGCATGTAACATATTTATATCCAGTATTTGTCGTGTATGTATATGTACCTTATAGAAATATATATGAATTTAGAACAAGCGTTAAGTAAACATTTCAGATATTACTCTAGCATTTTGTAAAGTGTTTGTATCTTCCTCATTTGACATTAATATCATTTTTGAAAGAATTGACATTGCATTCAAGGCCACTTTATAAAAGCATTGCGTTGCTCATCCTAATTCAGTCTGACATACATTCCAATAACACTACCTCCCTTCTTGGGTTTAAAGTTAAATTTATGACTGTGCATTGTGAAGTGCATCATTTAAAAATGGTTTCAACCCAAAACATCTAATAAATAAATAATGTGTATGGCTACTCAGTAGTAGACTTTCTAGACTAGAAATCATTCCATCGGATACTCAACAGTCCACTATCGGAGAGGGCTGTCAGATAAATCTTATGGTAGCTGCATTCATGTCCTGTAAATCACATATTATTGTCTGAGCCTTCTGCCAGGTCATCTATTCTTTTCCCATTTATCAGAAATGCATAGAGTATATAGAAAAACTGGAAGCATCATGTAGTCTGGCCTGGCATCCTGTGTGAGTAATTAATTAGCAGCAAAAGTTAATTTAAAACTATGTTAATATGATTTTTTTCCTTTAAAAATTTTACATCAAAATGTGTAGATGGTTGTTGGTTTGGGAAATGTTTCCTTCACGTGAAGGCAATGATACAAGGTTGTTTTGATTCAGATATTTCTTTCTATAGCTGAATTATTAATTTGAAAACTGTTTCCATAGTAAGAACCAAATGTCACCATTGTTATTCTTTCACGTCAGTTTTGTGTTGGACTTTTTACTGCTTGAAAAATTTTTCCTGAATCTTTATAGTAAATGTTGCTCCTTTTCTTTATTCTCTTATAATTTTTCTCTATTTCTACTTTTCCTTTTTGAATTTGTGCCTTTCAAGTATATGACCTTAATGTTATTACTCTTTATCTCATAATTTTTTTTTTTTTTTTTTTTACTTGTGATGTGTGTTGAGTAAAGTGAACTACAAAGGAAGAAAAAGGCAAACCAATTCTTTATCATGGCACAAAGGTGTCCTTTATTATTAGACCATTCTTACTGTTTGGATTTCATTCTTACCACTTTAGTTTTATATCTGATTTTAAGCTATCCTGAACTATTTAAAGCTACCTAAATGTGGTATTGTATTCTTGTGTCTTGGTATGTTTTTCCTTTCCCAGGAATTTCCCTCCAAATTTGGTCACTAATTGTTGCCTTCTTCTCATCATTCAGAACTCAGCTTAATTTTCTTCTCAGATCATCTTATCTGCCCACCCATCACAGAATGTGCCACAAAGAGTCTATGTGTTATAGTTTGTTGCTCTTTTAAAATATTTTTGCTCTTTTAAAATGTTTTTGTACTCTAGGTTTTATGGGGTTCATGATTCTGCTTCGCCTATTGTATTGAATAGTATACCTAGAACCAGACACAGTCCTTGGCACGTGATTGTGCAGTGGATATTTACAGAATAAATAAATATTTAGGCTCTCAGCTAAATCACATCTCTTCAGGAAGGTGTTCTTTCACTTCAGTCTTCCCCACAATTCTAAGTGAAATATTTATCCAGAGCACTCACTGGATCCTTATTGTAGAAATTTCATTCAGTGGTTTTTCTCTTCCATATACTGTGTGTGTCTTGAAGGCAAACACTATGGCTTGTTTTCTCTTACATCTCCAACATCTAGCATAATTACTCTTCAACCAGATATTTATATAATTTAATTAATAAATGAACATAGGTAATGTTGATCATAAGTCACTGTATTTTGGGCTCTTGCCTTATAGTCTTTTTCATTTTTGGAGCTATCCCCACACTACGAATATACCGTTTGTTTTTATTGTTACCTTTTGTTGGTATTACTGAATACTGAAGTCATGTTCATTTATAGTCTTAGTTTTTTCACTTTCCCTTTATCAGATTTACTCTTTAAAAAACAAATTTATTCAGGCATAATTTATATACAAGTGTGTCTGCACACATCTAAAATGTATAGTTTGATGAATTTTGACATAAACACAATCACATAACTTTGTTAGTACAGAAAGTCCCCTGTGCCTCTTTGCATTTAGGCCCCACCCCTGACGCAACAGGTTGCCACTGACTTAATTTCTGTTTTATGGGTGAGTTTTACTCACTGTAGAAATTAATATAAATTGAGATTAAGTTCTTTTCAATGTGTGCTTAGATACTCAGTGTGCTGTATTTAGGGTACACTTCAACTTTTTCATGGAAACTCACTATTCCATATTAATAAAATAGTATGGCTTATCTATTTATTTATTTATTTATACAAGCACTGGGTACAGTCAGAAGTGCTGGAGGGTGAGAGAATTCACCAGAGCAGGGAGCAGAACAGGCAGACAGATAAAATACACTGCTGAGGGGAGCAACGGGCAGCAGGAGAGGTCTGCACTCCATGTGGAACCCTCACCCGGTGGCCGGGGAATGAACCGGCGCTGCAGAGGCTGCGGGCAGCTTTGCAACCAAGTGCTCAACCGCTGCGCCACTGGGGAGGTCCTATAATAGTATGACTTTTAAAAAGAAATAATTGAGCTAGTAAAAGAAAAGATTATCATTTTTCCAACCACAACAAAGAAAATTTGAATGTAATTTTATTGGAAGTACAAATGTCTTTTAACTTTTTTATGCAATTTTTTTTCACATAGAAGGAAATACTATGGTATGGAGTTTTTAATGTAGCAATATTGATTATACTTGCAGGGTTTTTGTTCTTACCAAACTCAATTCAAATGCAATTGCTTATACAGAGCTTTGGTTGAATGTATCTGCTCTAACTTGAGTCCTCCTCTTTATTCCTGCTTGTAATATTTATTTTTTAAAAATGCATACAAGACCTAGGGTACAGGGGAGTGAGAGGATTTACCAGAGATGGAGTGGAGAACAGGTGTATCGACTGAAATACACTTGAGGGGAGCAGTGGGCTAACAAGGAGAGGTCTGCCGCTCTAGTTGGGTTAGCTCCCTGGCGGGGATCGATCTTATGCTGCAGTGGCTGCAGATAGCCTTATAGTGCTGAGACTTAACCCTTTGAGCCACCAGGGAAGCCCCTGTAATACCTGTCTTTTTATTTAGCAGTCCTATGTTGAATGCTTTTAAGGTAAGTTCCTCCTTTTGAGGAAATTATAGTCTAGTGATGGAGACAAATAATTGTAATACAGTTAGAATGCTATAAAATCTTGAAGAGAAGAACATGTAAGACACAGGGATAAGAAATGGAGTCATGGAATGAGAAAACAAAAGCTATTAATCAGTCTCTATTTATCTAACTTTGATTTTCCTTTATATGGCCAGTGCCTTTAACTTTCCTTGGTGGAAATTGTGGTAGCTATGTGCTTGTTTGATCACTTCTCATTCTCCAATTCTTCAGTAGAGCACATTCCTGTGTATGTACTGTGTGATGCTAATAGATGTTCTGTGAAAAACCATTTGGTGGTAAAATAAGTGTGGAAAATGTTGGTTTAAATTTAATTAAATTTATTGGAGGGCCCCTCAATAATTTTTATAACTGTAAAGCTTCTAGATAATTTTTTAGAATATGATTTTGGAAAAGCTGCTGTTACATTAGATGTCAGACAGAAAGTGGAAAAAATATGCATTTATGGAAGAGGTAATTTCTTGTTTCTAGATAAATTTGGATATTTTCACTTCAGTTGATATATATATTTCCTATATTGATTGAATCAAATTACATTATTAGTAGTATTGTGGTAATTGTACTCTATTATTCTCTTCAAGTATGTTGCATAAAGTTTAGAAAACAGACCATCTTTGTACCAATGAGGTTATTATTATTATTATTAATATAATTGAACTTTGCTTTGTCCTTCAAGAGGTCCAAAGAAAATGAAATTGATCTGTATGTAAATACCACTCGATGCAATGTCAGATGAGATAAATTTTCAGTAAATATTTTTTAAATAAATAGATAACATATTTGCAAAGACTCTTTATAACTACTCAACTGTGTCATACACTAGCTGTTTTTTTTCCCACATGTTACCATTTAGCCACCCAAACAACCAGGATTTGAGGTGACTCTCAGTCAAGTCCTAGATATAAGAAAAATAAAAATCATTATTAAAAAGGATTTTACTTGCAAAGTATATTAAATAATTACACTTTGCTGCAACTTAATCAACCATTTTTTGGGTAACCTTACTTCTTCCAGCGGAAGTAAGCCAGATTAATTGTAGCATGGTCCAACCAGGATCAATATAGTTTAATACTTCAAACTTTTCATATTGTTAAACCCTTCCGCCTTAGAATGTACTTAAAGAAAATAGTGAATGTAAATTATGACTTTTTTATTGCAAATAAATGAGAATCAATCTGGATCAAAATGTAGGCTTCAATTTCAATCACCTAGTTTTAGAGCTGCTTGAATTTTATTCATGTATCTGGCAAATGCTGTCAGCATAGGCACTCCACATTGAAATGCTTAGAATTAAATATAATTTTGTGCCTCATAGAAACAGTTGAGCTCTAAGGAGGATCTAAAGATCTTTGAAGCATGAAAGGACTATGGGAGTTGGAGAGGGTACAAATTTTAAATGCACTAACATTTTTTTTTTTTTTTTTTTATAGAGGCATGCTTTATTTGTTTGCTGGTTTGTTTGTTTGTTTTGTTTATACATGCACTGGGTACAGTCAGAAGCGCGGGAGGGTGAGAGAATTCACCAGAGCCAGAGCAGGGAGCAGAGCAGACAGAAGGACCGAAGTACATTGCTGAGGGGAGCAGCGGGTGGCAGGAGAGGTCTGCGCACCATGAATGCACTAACATTTTTAAAGTATTGGAAATCAGCCTAGTTACTTTATCTTATAGTAATACAGTAAAGATATCTGTGATTACAGTTGATTCAAATTTTTGTTATTTTTAAGATTTATTTATTTATGCAAGAGCTGGGAGGGTGAGAAGTTTCACCAGAGACAGAGCAGGAAGCAGAACAGGCAGACAGACCAAAAGCACTGCTGAGGGGAGCAGTGGGCGACACAGGAGAGGTCTGCCACACCATGTGGGTATCTCCCTGGCTGACCGGGAATCGAACCAGTGCTGCAGAGGCTGTGGACAGCTTCACAGAGCTGCACTCAACCCTCTGTGCCACCAGGGAGGCCTGATTCAAATTTTTATAACAGATAATGCTTTTTATAAAATTGAACCACTTGTCTTTCAACAATAGCAAAAACATTAAAAACAAAATAAATTAGGAAAGTGCTGTATTTTAAGTTTTGAAATTAAAATATTTAAGTTGATGGGTTAGTGAACATTGGTCTTTATTCGAATCTAGATGCAGAACTTTCCAGTATTAATCTAAAGTGTTACAACCAGTGAGGAACATAATTTAACTTTAGATGCAGGATTTATTCTGAAATACAGGCATCCTGTTGATTCACTAGCACACTAGGATTTTGAAAACACAACCTTTTAAGGTAAATTTTGTGGAACTGGCGGTACACCCTGTGGCTTGGCAGTCTCGTCAGAAGGATGATACCATGCTGACTACATAACTGGATCTTTGAACATTATTCTCAAGGGTGGTAAATGCAAAACAAAGTAATATCAACTGGCACTTAATTCTGCAAGTTCCCTGCTGATTGGGGTATTCAGTGAAATGGAACTCTTCCTGACAGGAAGTCAGCCCATGAGTATGGAGACATCTGAAAATAAAGTATGCTTTAATTTGGAATCCTACTGTTTTACAACTAGTCTCTTAAATTTGGAGTTAGGAGGTGTGTTAGCAAAAAGGGGGAATATATGAATGGGAATATCACAGCACAGCAATTTTCTCTGATTTTAATAGAATTGTGAATATGGGTGCATGTCTGTTTCTTAGTTATTGTTCGGTTTTTGCTTCAGTCTTATTTTTCTATTAAAATTTCTCACCGAAGTTAAAATATTACAGCAAGAATAAGTTAAAAGCATAAAGTCTGAGATTGTCTTTGTTTAATAGCAAACACTATGAAGTCTCAGCTGTATTTCCATACTCTGTATTCTTTCATGAATTATAGTGTACGATTTAATGAATTTTACTCAGAGTAATTATATCTTAGAACTCAAATTTTAACTTGCTATTTTAAGTGTTGCCTCAGTTGACTTTGAGGTAAGTAGCTATTAAGTACCTTAGTAATAACATAATTTGGGGTAGAACAGTGGTTATGCACATAAATTCCATCCAACCTTTTTTTCAGTTGGGCAACTATTTTTAGTCAAGCAAGCTGTCATTTTATAACATGAACATACAGAAGCATGTATGCAAATATAACAAAATCTAAAATTTGAACTTTGATTTAAACCTGAATGAAGTAAGAATCAAAACTCTAAAAGCTATTTGTTTTTCAAATAGTAAATTCCTCAACTGCTGGAGGTGGGCTCCCTAGAACTGACTGTTTCATTTTCACCATGGATAACAAAAGGAGAAAGGAAAAATGCATTATCAATTACAGCTTCTTAAGAGACTGAGGCAGGAAAATACTGTGATGAATTTTGAATTTTAATGAATATTTACCCTTCTATCACTTACTAATCTAACATTGGGCAAATCACTTCACTTGCTTGAAATTCTTTTTTTTTAATTAAGTGAAATGGGTGTAATGATGTTTATATGAGGTTATTTATGTAAAAGGATGTACAACATTCTTTAGAGCAAGTACTTTGTAAACAGAAGTTATTAGTTTGAATTAAAGTATTAACAGCACACAAAATCCATTTTTTAATTTATCCATGCATACAAGAACTGGGGTACAGTCCAGAGGTGCAGGGTGGGGGTTAGATGATTTACCAGAGACAGAGTGGGGAACAGAACAGGTGGAATGACTGAAATACACTGCTGAGGGGAGCAGTGGGTGAGTCAGGAGAAGTCTGCTGCACCATGTGGGTCACCTCCCTGGCTGGGGAATCGAACTTGTGCTGCAGTGGCTGCGGATAGCTTCATAGTGCTGCATCTTAACCCATTGCGCCAGCAGGGAGGCTCCACAAAATCCATTTTTAAATGCCTCTTTGTGTAAAGTTAATTTGATTTTGTGTAAAGTTAATTTGATTTATTGGCCTCAGAAATTCAGTTAATCATTAGTTTTTGCAGTATCTCTTCCATTATTTTCTATTCCATCTGCAAGTTATGTGCCCAGACTAGTCCAGTTTCTTCTTGAATGATGGATTATTAGAACTAGGAGAGATTTCATAGATGAGTTTTTGGCCTTCCCCATGTAGGCAGAGTTAATGGATAACATGGATATTTTCCATAAGCTTTCAAAGGTGATTCCACTATTTTCTGTCTAGCTTTAATGGTGTGTCTTTTTGGGGAAACTCAGTTACCAGAATACTAGTGAGGTTGATGTCATTATAAGGATTAGTACTCAAGCTTTTTAAAGGATCTCTTGTGTACCCCAGTGCTTTTAACTTATATTATATTACTTTTAACAAACCTCTTGTGTTATCATAGTTGAGAAAACCTTTTATAACAATCCATTTCACTGATAATCAATTTTCTTTCTGACCAAATACATCAAAACTTTAATAATTGCTGATCATGATTATTCTCAGCTTGCGTGCAGTCAGAATGGGGGAGTGAGGAAGATATAGAAGCAGGTGTTATTTGAAAAAAACCTCTAAGTATTACAGATTCTGATTCAGCTTATTCCTGGGTAGGGAAATGAACTTTTTTCTCTTCCTGCTGGCATTTCCTTCTTCAATACATAAGGACAAACTTACTTTTCTATGAGAGTCTCTAAATTTTATCTCCAAGATAAAATGTAATTTACTCTTTCCAATTTCAAACTTCTCAGCTTTATTTCCAAGGTGTCTAATGGCTGTTTTAGTTCGTGAGTATGAAAATGCATAGTAGTACACTGAATACTAGATGAATAGTATATTATTTTTTATGGTAATTGTTCATCTTTTAAAACTTAGTTATTGGAATGCGGCCCCCCCACCCCACCCCGGGGTGGGGGCTGCTGGGAGGAAATAGCACAAGGAACTGTGGTGCGGGAACTACAGGACTATACCTGAGGGGAGAAATCAAATACTGTCTAAAAATGAGCAACAATATAAGAAATTTTAAAAATTGTCTATTAGCTCAAGCTCTCACTAGGCATTTAATTAAAACAGCTGTATTACCTTGTGCCTATGGTTTGTCAGATTATTCTTGTTATCAGCAAAAAATTGAGAGCAAATTTAATTTTTGTTTTTTGTTCTTTTTTCATAGTAAAGGTGTGCTGTCCCTTTACCTAAAAATAGTACTCATTTTCTGACTCTTTCAAAATTGTCTCATATTTTATGTCCATTCAAAATGTTTTGTAGTACTGGTTTAATTTGTAATAGTAATATTCTGTTTGCTCTAAGTTAAGGAAGATTAAAGGAGGCTGGTCAGTAACAATGAGAAAGTGAAATAATGGAAGAGAATTTTTTTTTTTTAAAAGATTTTTCTTATCACTCTCTTTATTACTCCTTATTTGGACATTGGCATTGTTAGCATTGCTTTTTTCTCTTTGTAGAAGTTGCACTTTATGATAGCTGCTTGCTATCCATAGCTCAACTGCCCAACTCTCTGTTTCTTATAGCCTGGTAGGCTTTATACTTAGTAATTAAGCTGAATTTCTTGAAGATGTAAATAATCATTAACCCAACACATGGTGCAGATGTTGACTTGCTTAAAACTTTTTCCAGCTCTTATGATAATATACTGACTTTTAAAAACATGTTTTTCTTTCTTTGATCTTTTTGAATTCTTTTTAACTGGTTAGTAAAATTTACTTTCTTCAGTTTGCTGTTTATTTATTTTTTCTTAGTGTGATAGTATGAAAAATGGGTTCTCCAACGATAACCTACGTCAAATTGCTGGCACCTATGAAAGTTACATTATTTGGAAAAGGGGTTTTGTGTGATTAAGTTAAGGATATTTAGATGAGGAGGTAATACTGAATTGTGCGGGTGGGCCCTGATAGCCTAGATAGATACCATCATCATCATAAGACAAGGAGCTTTGTTGAGGCTACCAGGAAATGGAAAAGACAAGGAACAGCTTTTTTCTGGAGTCTACAAGGACAGCAGGCAGCTTTGCAAACAACTTCCTTTTGGCTTGGTGAAATTGATTTTGGACTTGTGACTACCAGAACTGTGATACAATAGACTTCTAGTGTTTTAAGCTACCAAGTTTTTGGCAATTTCTTACAGCAGCCACAGGAAATTAACATATCTATAATGTTTTGAAGATCTTTGTGTGTTCTTAGTACTGTGTCCTTAGTGTTGTGCTCACCTAACTCTGTTAAATTAATAAGCATTTGAATGTTACACGAAAAATGAGGTATTGTTGAAAATTCAGAGATCCCCTACCTTTAAAATGTTTTGCCATACTTGAGTAGACAACTTCCAATTTGTAAAGTTATTGATCCATAAAAAAAAGGTAAAATAAGTTAATGTTGCATATGTTTATAGTGGAGCTGAATTTGATAGATACAAAATGTACCACCAGAGGCGTTCAGTGTTGATTATTTGTTTGATCAGTTCTGAGTTATTTACCCAGCAAAGTTAAGTGAGCAAGTACTTCATCATATTACTGTTTCAGTTGTGTTGTAGATTAAAGAATGGCTTATATGATGATGGTTAGCTATAGCATAACTTAGAACTTATGCATTTTACTTAGAGTTGATATCCGCTTATATGTCATTAAGCTCATTGATAATATTTGAGAGTTAGATGAGGGTCTGGACTGAAAGGTCTTCCTTTCATCAGGAAAGTCATTAAGCAACTATTATTGGCTATATGTTGTGGTTATAGACAATTGTAACATGTTAGTGTAGTGCACAGTGTATGTATATTGAATAATACAGGTTTTAAATGAGGGCCAATTTTTTAAAATAGATGTAACATGAGGTCTGGAGAATTTTATTCTGTAGAAATTAACATTAAATAGCATAAACACAAAAGATGCCTTTTTTGATCCTAATGGAGATACTTTTTCAGGTTATTTTTTTATATAAATCTTTCAACATTGAAATTAAATTCTCACCTTATATTAACAATAAGAATTTACTCCATGAATACATACAGTATCAGTTTAGAATGGTTACCATTCAGAGTAGAAGAATCCAAACGGTTAAGCAGCAGGAGAGTTTTCTGCTTTTAGTTAAAAACTGCTGTTTTCTGTATGCCTTATTTACTACTTGTTTAATTCTTAATGTTGTGTGCTGTGGGATTGGGCATACAAAAGTCACCAGAAAGAGTTCTGCTTTTTACATCTAGAGCTATTACTTGCTGTACAATAATAAAGGCACTATTTTATTAGGTTACTTGTAATTAACTTCAGCACTAGGCATGCATATAAATCATTTGTAATCTGTTTTCTTTAGATTTTTATTCTTTTAAACTGGTTTAACATACTTGCTTTCTGTTATCTTTTTACATATGAATTGAGATTATAATTGCTTTTTGGAATTAGGCTGTCAGAAGCCAACATATATGTAAATTCAAGAAATGATTGAGGCAAGCTAATGAATTTTATATAACATTTTATTTTGATATGTTACTGTAGTATTTGTTTGGATATGAAATTTAGTAAATAACCATTCTATCAAGTTGAAAAGTGTTTAGACATTCAGAAAGTTAAAATGGTAATGTTAATTAGGAAATAATTATGCTTTTTTTGTTTTTCAAAATCCTGACAAAACAATGAAGTGAGATTGCTTTCAATTCCTGTCAATTTATAGAAATTATTTTAATTTTTAATATTTGAACCTTCATATATTTCCCGTAATATCCAATAAATGACATTCCATAGATTGACTCATAATTTATATTATTTTATCCATATAATTTTTTTGTTACTACTAGATTAAAATGGAATAAAAATGAAATAGAGGCAGACTGGATTAAAAAAGAATAACTTGTCTGAGCTTAACAGACTATAATATTCAAAAAATATTAGAAAACAGAACTTTGTTTCTAAAATACCTTTATGTCATAAATGTTTGCAGTGATCTGTAGAGAGAATTTAGCAGTAGAACATAATTTCATTCTTTCTAATGATAAAAATCTTGATTTTTTTTTTTTAAGAAAAGTTTTAGGTATATTGAGGTAGGGGCATGAAGAATGCTGTTTGCATCCCGTGTCCTGCAAGCAGTGCTTTTAAAAATAATTTAGCTGGTAAATACGTTTTATTATAGCTGAGTACATTAGATCACTCAGAAAACTTTTAAAAATAATTAGCTGTTTTATATAGTTTTAATGGAAGTCTTTCATGTTTCCTCTCCAGCAGTCTCTAATGAATACTCCCTGTAATTTCAGTACAGGCTTTGAGATTCCCTAAAGACTTGACTTCAGACCTCAAAGGGTAGCAATTGCCATATGTCTGGAGAACTGGAGTTGCCAAACAGACTGACCATGTACTAATAGGACACATTTATATAGCTCCTGGATGTGAAGCCCTGATATAAACTTAATGATGATCATCTGTTAAGAGCTTATAGCTGGAAGGGACGAGAGCAACTTTTGTCACCTTTATTGAAATCAAGCCTTCTATTTTGAGTAGTGATAGTTTCTGACTAAATTGATATTTGTTTGGAAGTTATTCAAAGGATTGTTATAGGAGAATTCCTGAAAAAGTCTGAAAACAGATTTTTAAAGACATTTGCAAATATATTTTAATATATGCTTAAATATAGTAACAGCAAAGGATTGTTGTCTTTTTGATTATTTACAAATAATTTAAAACAATATGGTAATTACACAGTTGCATAGTTATCTCAATCATTTGGATTTTTAAATTCCTGGTCTTTATTTTGTAGCAAGCCCGTAGTTATTCTCTCAATATTTAAATCCTTACATATAGTACAGATTGAATAATATGTGTTAAGCAATTTAAAAAACTATTTGTTAATCCAGCTTTAAAATAGAATTTCTTTTCTCTTTTTTCTTAATCCTGTAAGGGTGTGTGTGTGTGTGTGTGTGTACGTTTCTTTATAAACTGAGCACGATATTTGTACATACTAAATATATACATTTTGGTCGTTTATATTCACAAAATAAATGAAACCAAAATTGTGCAAGAGGCAGCATTTTAATTTGCTGTTTCATGTAATGATTTGTATTACCTCTTAAAGAGACAATGGGGTAAAAGCTGTCCTTTCCTATTATGCTATATTCTTTTCAGGGTATGTGGTTACTTGAGTTTGTGTTAGATGTGCTGTTGAGAGAGTGCTGACACAAAGTGCAAACACTGTTGAGAAGTTCTTGATAGTTTACTTTGAGCACTTAAGATTACTGTATCTTTACTATGAACAAGTTTTCTCTACTTCTGACCTTTAGTCTTACGTGGTTCTCAATTTTGTGTTTAATTTATCCCCCTACTCATTTTCGCTCTCATCTGTGGCCTCCTCCCTAAACCCCTAATAGTGTTTCTGTTACCTGTTAGGAAATTGATAGTACAATAAATTGTATCAGACCGACTTATTTTATAAAGACTTAGAAAGCTAACATCTTAATATATATATATTGACGCTCATTGAAGAGCACAAACCTTTTTATATTTTTTACTAAGGAAAATAAAGTATTTTGATATGAGTTAAAGTTTCTGTTCAATATTTCTTCATTTCTTTCTTTAAAACATGTTTGTATCCCAAGATCAGTACTTAGAAAGGAGACTATTTTTCTGTTAATAGCAGTAAAGTTAATTTCCTTTGGTATGAAGTAGGATTCTAGGTTAAAAAAAAAACACTAAAATCCTTATGATGCATTTATATTTTCATTTTGAGATCATTATTTATAAAACCTAAATGCTTATTTTCTTAGAGTTATTTCACAATTATTTTGAAATACCTATTATTCAGTTAGAAAATATTTATGAATTAGAATTTTTCTGTTCTCTCTTAATTTAGTGTATTTTAATATAAATTTTATTCTTATTAAAGAAAACACTTAAATTTTTTTACAGATCTAATAACAGTACAAAATTTAAACTGATAAATCCCTATTTCAGTTCTCCCTTTCCCCCTTGACTCTTACTTTCCTGAAGGAATCACATGCAGTTCTTTCAGTTACTTATTCTGATTTCCTTCGTGTTTCTAAAAAGTGCACTTGAGTAGCTGTTTCTTGATTTTTGTGTTTTAGACATTACCTAATGTCCTCCATGGAAGACGGTCATTGAGTACTTCTAACCTCCCTTTCAGTGGCACAAGCTCTTTTGCTTCCAGTATGGTCACCTTGTTATGTTGAAACCGTACTTAGGGTTATGTTACTGTGATGATGTTAAGTATTTGCAGTGGACCATGCTTACCTGCCTCCCTCTCTGTCTGTCTGCCTTCCATGTGTTTTTCACACTTTGATTTTTTTCTCCTGGAATTAATGTTTTTTTCCTTTGGTTTATTTGCATTTCTGTGCACTCACAAAAATTTATTTCTAAATTTTCTGTCAGAATCATAAAGCTACCAATATCATTAAAAAAAAAACAAAACCCTGCTATCTATTGGTGTGGTTATTTTTGTTGAAGATAAAGTCTTGGAATTCTCCGTTTTCCTGTTCTGCTCTGGATTGGTTATTCTTTGGGTCTAAGAAAGCTGTCATCTTGGCAGGATTCTTCCATTCACCTAGAATTTTCCTCTTCTCTCTTTTAAACAGCAATACCTATTTCCTGTGTCCCAAATGGCCTTCTTTTTTTTGAGAGACACACTAATTCAACATTTGTCAATCACTTACCATATATGTGCCAGTCACTGCTTTAATATAGGAAATACAGTAATGCATTAAACTATAGGTAAATAAAGCAGGGTAATGAATAAAACAATAGCCCTGCCTTGATTTCATTACATGAGATTTTAAATTTCTGATAGCATTAATTCTACTTTTCTTGTCTCCTTGTCCCCCACACACTTCACAAAAGAAATCTGGTCGTACTCAGTATGCCAAGAGAAAAATTCATGCATAACAGGGATGGAGGATGATATTAGGATATCTGTTAATTTTGATGAGGCACATCATTATTTCTTGAGAATGAATGCATGAGGGGTCAAAGTTTTAAGTCCTCGCTTGTATGAAAAAATTTATTAACAAACCTCTAAACTTGATTTATAGCTTGTTTGGCTATTAGTATTGGAGATTGAAAATTACTGTCCAAGTTGTTTTCTTCTTGGTAGCTTTTAGTATTTTTCTGATTTTAAAAATTGTTATTACTGAATTATGCCATGATATGGAAAGATCTTTTGAAATTCATTGTCTTTGCTATTTTATGTAGACCATTTTAGTCTAAGAAAGCATATATTTTTGTTTGGAAAAATTTTCTTGAATTATTTCTATAGAAGTTTAATTTGTTTTTCTCATTTAGTTAGACAAACTCTGGATTAATTTTCTAATTTTCAAAAAAAAATTGTCTAATTTTCATCTGTTTTATTTAATCTTTTATACTCTAAGCCTTCCTCAGCATCTTCCAAAATTTTTTATTTGATGTATTTAATTTCTTTTTTATTTTTAAAAAGATTTTATTAATTTGTTTTTGCATGGAAGAACTGAGATGTAGGCCAGGCCAAAGGTATGGGGGGTTGATGAGACACTTCACCAGAGACAGAGTGGTGAGTAGAATAGGCGGATCTACTGAAATGCATTGCTAAGGGGAGCAGGGAGCAAGACAGGAAAGATCTGCTGTATCATATGTGGATTAACTGCCAGGCCCGGGATCAGACTCAGGACATAGAGGTGATAGTGCTGAGACTTAACCCCTGAACCACCAGGAAGGCCTGGTGGTTCAGGGGTTAATTTCTTTTTAAAATAATTATTTGGTATTTATTCTTTTAATTGTGCTAACATTAGGATTATCCCAATCAGATATTGCCACCTTAGGATACCTGCTACCAAATCTCCCATAGTCCACCACAATAGTCCGTTGTGCTTTTTCCCCTCTAAGTTCCTACCCCTCTGATACATTTAATTTCTAAGAGCATTTTCTAAGACTTTTTTTTTTTTTTTAGATCTGCGTGTCAACTTGATAGGGTCATGAGACGCCCAGAAATTTGGTCAGATATTCTGTGTTTTCCTGTGAGGGTGTTCTGGATTAGGTTGATATTTAAGTCAGTAGATTGGGTGTAGTAGAGTGGGTGTAGTACAGGTGGACCTCATATAGTCCGTTCCAGGTGTAACTAGTGTAAAAAGGCAGACTGTCTTCAAGTAAGAGAGGATTCTACCTGTTTGACTCAAGCCTTAGAACAGGACATTAGCTTTTTCCTGCTTTTAAACCAGAACAGAATCAATGGCTCTTTCTAGGTTTTGAGTCTCTTGACCTTCAGATGGAAACTACACCATTGGTTCTCCAGTTTCTTATGCTTTTTACTTGGAGTAGGACTATGCTGTCAGCTCTCCTACATCTCCAGCTGCAGACTTACTCACAGATCTTAGTATGTGTCAACTGCCATAATTGTGTGAACCAGTTTCTTAAAAAATATGTATCTTCATCGTATTGATTTTGTTTCTCCGGAGAAATCTTATACATAGGCAAAGATATACCAATAAATAAAACAATATCCCTGTGCTGATTTTTTTGCATAAAAGCTTTTCTTTCTGATGGTATTAATTATGCTTTAATCTTCTTCTCCCTGCTGTTTTAACTTTATTACCTGTTTTCTGTGAATCTTTTTCCCCTCTGCGGGTTCCTTTGGTGTCTGTCATTCACATATTCCTCTAATGATTGGTGACTCTTGCTGTCTATTCATATGTTAGTGTAATGAACAGAAAACCTTTTGGACCTATATATATGCCAGACTCTTAATTTTAATCATGGTCTCTCTCTTTTTTTTTTTTTTTGAGAATAAACTCCTCTGTTATTCCTTGGAGTTTCATAGGTTAGTAAGTATACTTTCAGTTTCGTTTCTTTTTCTTTCTTTCTTTACACAGTACTTTTTCAGTGTCCAGAAATTTCTTCCTCTGAAGAATAAAATTCCCATCTTTTATCATGGTGGGGATGGTATGCAATATGGGCAGAGGATCTGAGATTTTGTGTGTTCTACATATCTTTCACCCATACAAACTATTTTCATACCTGTCTTTCCACAGTCCTCATAGTTGCTCTGTGCTTTCAGTTTTTGACACTGGGTTCTTTCTAGGATTCTTCAGCAATCATTTCTGTGTTTCTTCAACTTGATTTCCCTCCAGATTATAGGGAAAAAATTTATTCGCCTTCATGTAATGTCTTTTTTATCACCTTCTATTTAATCTGACACCCCTCATTTTATACTTTTTTTTTTTTTTGGTTAAGATTAAAGATAGTTTACTGGTTATTTAGCCTATTAGAATAAAAAGTCGATACTACATTTAATGTTGACATTGATGATTTGGCCCAAAAAAGTAAATAAATAAAAGATGGCAGAATAGAGTATATATAGTTTGTCTAGGTATTTGTGGCTCAGTTTTCATTTTAGAACATGATAATATTTGGGAATTGCTTTTAAAAGTTTGTATATGCATGTAGTGCATTCAAGACTAAAATATGTTGTAGGAAATTATCAAATTTATAGAAAACTCAATTTTGTGTTAAAGAAGTTAGAGTTACATTAATATAAACTATTATATATAGAACATTAAGCAGTAATCATTTTTATCTACATTTATTTGTTGGCAATGGAGAAGAATAGATATAGCCTGGTTGATGAAGTCAGTTTTTAACCCCAACACTAAAAAGATTGGCTACTCAAAAGCCTCTAGTTGAAATTTGATAGAAGTCTGTTTATTTAAGAGATTTCATGAATATATACTGTGTTGTCTTATGACTTAAGGGCATTAGTAAAGTAAGAATATATTTTACTAAATATTGACTACTCAACAATTATAAGCTTCGGAAGTGATAGTCAATTAAATACAGCCTAGTACAGGTATGAAATTATTGACTCTGTTGTTTGTTTTGAGTCCTTCCTCTCCAAAGTGCTGAAATGTGTTTTGAAATTACTTAGTTGCATTAGTGGTTGAATTTGAGGCTTTTAACGTGTTTTTCACCAATACCTCTGGGAAAAGAATAACCAAGACCTTTAAACATACCATGCATTTTGCATCACTATATAATTGTAAATACTGTGATGAAATATTGAAATGATCATGAAAGATGATAAACCATTAAGCTTTCAACTATTAAAACTTAGTAAAGGTTATATTGAGCTGTGGTTTATGAAATTGTTTAGACTAACACCTTCTTTGATAATTTTCTCAGAAGTAGAGAAAAATGCTTTAAGATGATATGATCAATTCTTTTTTCAGTTTTGGCGGCTTCCTTAAGGATTATAGAAAATGTTTCAGTTTGGAGAAAATTTGTTGACTGCGTGATAGTTAGGTTTACTAAAAAGATTTTCTGTTCTCATGGTCTTCAAATTCTTTTTATCTGGGTTATTCCTTTCAGTATATTTCAGTGTATACCTTTCAGCATATTTATGTATCTGGTGTGTGACATTTTATTAAATGTTAATAATTTATAGTTGGAATGGATAATGGACAAAATTCAATATACATGAGAATTATGAGAATTTTATAATAGTATCTGAAAGTGTAAGATTTATCTTTTCATGTCATTTTCCATTTTGTCTGTTTTATTAATTTAACTAGTGAAAAACATTTTATTCTGAGTGATTAGATAGCAGTTAGTGTAACTTAGCACATATGGGTTTATAGATGATTGGAAAACAAGACTCCTAATGTATAAGTAATAGTAAATTTGCCCTGAGATTTTATAGAAAATGGGACTTTTCCACTTCCTTATGTCCCTTCATGTGTAATTTGGTTTTATTGTAAAAGGAGAAAATATTTTGTATGACATACCAAGTTAAGTTCATTCTTAAAAATGTTTAGGTGGTAAATTTTCTGTAGTTACTCTAATTTTCTATCTGACCTACATCATGTTGTTTAAAGTTTTGTGAAATTTAAATGTAACACACTTCATAATTTTACATTTCATATGTAAGTCAGTTTTTCTATATAAATGAGAATAAAAACAATGTAAACTATCTACTTAAAATTTGAGTCTCTGTTGTTATCTGTTTTATCCATGTGTAGTTTAGAGTTTTGTATAACAGATAATAAAAACCACCTGTTGCAGTTTTTGATCACATAAAGTCGATTGAGAAAAATACTAATAAATGCTTTTTAAGACATAAATGTCTGATCTAACGAAATATATAGAAGAGAGCCTCTTGCCTTTCTTCCTGATTTCTTTTTTACTAGCATAAAAAGTAACTTTCAAACTTTCTTCTTACTGAAGTTAGTTTTCACTTTAAGATTTTCCTTCAAATAAGTGATCTGAGTGAAAACTCAGTCAGTTTAAGGTCTTGTGTCCTTACACACTTGTGCTATATCAGATTTCCAAGTAATGTGCGAGGCTGATGTGCTGTGATGTCAGTAGCCATGGAGTGAACGTGTGCGGCTGCTCCTGGACTGTTGCATCCCTTGAGGCGTCATAGTCTCTTCTGATTCTCTGCTATCTCTGAGCATGGGTCACAGCTGTGTTCTCATCCCCCAAAGCCTCAGCTATTTGTCCATCTTTCTAGGATAATTTTCTGACTTTTCCTGTGTTATGAACTACTATGAGACTCTTTTAGGTTCACCTGCTGTTACATCTGTTCTGTTCCTGCACATTGTTAGGGTTAGGACTTATCTGTAAGACTCGGTGTCTCCTGCTGTGCTTGGGAACTAAGTTGTGGGACCTTTTGTAACAAGAACAAAAAATTTACCTGAGGTTTCTGCTCTTCTTCTCTGTTCCTTTTCTTAAATCTGAGAGTGGAGGGTGCGACACATGTTCTTTGAGGGATATATGCTTATTTTGAATTTGACTGCTTTCCTTCTACTGCATGGTATTTCATTTTACTGGAAGGAAAAGGATTTTAAATTAAAAAGGTATTTCTGTTTACCCCTAACTTGGTTTGCCTAGTGAAAAAATGTATGATCTCTATTTTGTTGTTTCAGTTTAGGTGGATTGTGACTTTTGAGAAATTGTATATTGCAGACCTATTTAAGTGACTACTTTTAAAATTGTTAGAGTATCATAAATTAATACAGACTGAAGAAATTTTCTCAGGGGATGTCTTAGACCTAGATATTTGAAGTGATCTGCCCAAGTATATACTTTGTTAGAATCAGTTTGAGAAAGTAGTTTTCATGATTTCTTATTTATTATTGAAACATTGCTTTATTCTTTCTTGCATATCTCATCAATTACTACTCTCATATGTCTGACTTTATATCTAATTTTCATTCTGTGATGTAGTGAAATTCTACTATTGTTAGTAGATGTTTTGTTAGTATGTTCTTACTAAGATTATTCATGAAATAGAACCAAATGACAAAATTAAGCCTTTGGCAGCCATTGTAGTCTCAAGAGTTCCTTAGGTTTTCCAACATGCAAAGGAAAGTAGAACAAAATTGGGGGTAAAAAGAAAATAGAAGGCAAAGGAAGGAGATGCTGAAAAAAATTAAGAATTTGGAATGAAACAAAGCAGTCATGCAGTCATCAGGGGTGAAATTAGATTAAAGGTATTTCATCAGGGCCTCCCTGGTGGCGCAGCAGTTGAGTGCTGGGTTGCGAAGCTGACCGCAGCCTCTTCAGCGCCAGTTTGATCCCCGGCTGCTCCCCGGCCACCAGAGGAGGGTCCCACATGGCGCGCAGACCTCTCCTGCCGCCCGCTGCTCGCCTCAGCAGTGTACTTCGGTCCTTCTGCCTGCTCTGCTCCCTGCTCTGGCTCTGGTGAGTTCTCTCACCCTCCCGCGCTTCTGACTGTACCCAGTGCTTGTATAAATAAATAAATAAATCTTAAAAGAAAAATAAAGGTATTTCATCAAAAAGTATTACTGTGGCTTATGGTGAGCTATGTCTTACCCCAGTGTGGTCTTTTCAGCTTTATAAAAGAACAAAAACATTATCAGTTGGGGGATATATGTAGATAGGGCTCCTTAGTTTTAAGGAGCATAAAATTATTTATTTCCAGATTAAAAAAAAAGGTTTATATGTAGACAAACACACATTTATTGGCTTTTCTTAAATCTAGCCACATTTCAATCCATCAGGCCTAGCTGCTTTGGATTAACACTTAGTTATTTTTTGAGATGAGGATTTTTTTTCTTTTACTTTGAGATGACTTTAAAAAGTAATGTTTGCATACTCTACTGGTTAGTTTCCTTTGTTGACTTTTAAATGGAAAGCTTATACATAAGGAATATAGTGAATAGGTTTATATAATCTTTTGGTAATTAATATATCCTCTTTTTGTAACAGTACACCTTTTTAACTGGAAAGTGATCTAGCCAGATTTACTGGTCTTGTACATTAATCAGTTTTTGTGGTAGAATGTGCTTTAAGCTATTCTGTGTTTTTTTCTCATTTGGGTTAATACAGCTCTGTTTTTAAAGAAACTATATGAAAAACCTCTGTCCATGGTTGTCTTTGCTGCCTTCCTTTCAACTTCAACTCTTTCAGTTAATTTGGAGTTTAATGATGAAGGGAAAAAAGTACATACATATATACAGAGGCTCATTTAGTTTATATAAAACAAAATTATTGCTAACTTATTTCCTTTTTAAATGCAAGCTATTTATATGTTCCTGGGCCTATATTGAGTAGGTAAACATATTTAAAAAACCAACTTTTTCTTTAAGAGATAAGATTTGAAATTTATATGGGTTTTTTTTATAATTATTGTTTTAAATTTAACTACTGCTTGAAATTTATTCAGCTATTTTTGCTTTTTTATTTTAGGAGTGGCAGAATTCTATTCAGAAGAATGCAGGACTTGCTTTTATTGAACTTGTCAATGAAGGAAGGTAAACTATTTTATTCATCTATTCCTTTCTCTTGTATTTGTGCCATTGTAATTGATATTTTCTGGGTGCTGTAGTTACTTTTTTTTTGCAGCTTATAATGTAGTAAAGCTCAAATTGAATATTAAAAATATGTCTATACTCCACCAGCAATGCAGGAGAGTTCCTTTTTCTCCACAACCTTGCCAGCATTTGTTGTTGCTAGTTTTTTTAATATGTGCCATTCTCACTCGTGTGAGATGGTATCTCATTGTTGTTTTGATTTGCATTTCCCTGATTACTAGTGATGTTGAACATTTTCTCATATGCCTGTTGGCCATTTGCATTTCTTCTTCAGAGAAGTTTCTTTTTAGCTCTTCTGCCCATTTTTTGACTGGATTATTTTCTTTGTTTTTGTTGAGCCTCATCAGCTCTTTGTAGATTTTTGTGATCAGTCCTTTATCATTAGTGTTATGTGCAAAAATGTTCTCCCAGTTGGTGGGGTTTCTCTTTGTTTTTGTTATTGTCTCTTTTGCTGTGCAGAAGCTAAAGGAGGGCTTGGGGTCAAAATAAGGGGGTTGTAATTATATGGGGAATATAAAAATAAAATTTAAATAAAAAGTTTAAAAAAGTTAAAAAAAAGTCTATAATTATATTTCCTTCATGGTTAAATGCTTATGATAAAGTTCTGGTGTTTAGTTTTCCATAAGTTAGACTTGAGTTTGACGAAAGTAAGCTGGTGATTCTTTTAGCAAATGGAAGATAATTATTTGGGCTTCCTATAAAGTTCTATTATATTTGTAGACCCAGTTATTAAAGTAAGGTTTTTATATTATCTCTCTTAGTCACAATCCTGTCTTAAAATTGGGGACAAATTTAGTTTTCTGTTGTAATATCATGAGAAATTGTAGAGGGGGAGAAAGTTGGTAAGATTTACATTTAAAGAGTAGAGCGAGAAGAATTCAATGGAAGGAAATTCATTAACAGAGAATGAAAACCAAAGACAAGACAGAGATAAAAAAGATATAAGAGAGAAAATAGATTTAGGATAGTTAAAGAATTAAAAGTAAAATAAGGACCTGATGAGTGTACCACTTACTGTCTGTTTGTGGCAGTTGATTTTGGATTAATTTAATTTAAGACCTAAGGTATAGAGTAAAAAATATGATTGGCTTCCATTGTAAATGGCATTCTATACACAATTACTGTTTTGGAATGTTTCTTCAGTGTTCTGGCCAGTGCTAGGAGACTCACTTTATCACTGCAGAAATGATTTGAACTGGGAATATAGCCTCTTTTGTTTATGTTTCAAAAAATGTAACAAAGGGTCTTGATAACTTTGTTTGATATTACATACCACTAAAATTCTTAACTCAGTAAATAATGATAGGTGCTCACAAACAAGTATTGCAAACAAAATAAACCTGTAATTATAATGCTTTATGCTAATTTCTGTCCTAGAAGTATTTGATTACAGGTTATTAAGGAAGGATTGAGAAAAAAAGAGAAAGGTTTCATAATTTAGTATGGGAAAATTAGGCAAAATTTCCTCAGGGACCATGATTGTTGAGATGTATTTTCAAGGATGTGTAGGATTATTCATCTAGACATTAGAAAATTGGGGATTATGGATAAATTGGGGGATGTGTGTGAAAGGCAATCTAAATACAGGGAATGGAATATTTGAATAATTTGTAATGTGGGAAGAGGTGTGTGTGTATGTGTATGATATTCACATGTGTGTGTTTAGTTGTATTAGAATTATAGAATTGGGCATCTGGATCATAAAATAACTAAGCTAGCATATTGGAATTTTTATCTGAAGACACCAGGAAGCCATTGTTATTTGGGTTTTGTAATGATACCTGGCAGAAATGTTTAGGATAGATCGAAGAAAAAAAAAAGAGCAGTAGCAAGGCTATTGCGGTGATCCATATGAGAAACATCTAAATTGTAGTTTGGAGTCTATTAAGTGATATGCAGTCAATGAATATTTCTCACTAAGCGGATGACTAATTTTTGTTTTATCTTTAGCAAAAATTTCAGTACGTTTATTCATTAAAAAAAAAAGCAAACCCAAATCCAAAAACGAATAGCTAAAAACCTCTTAGTTGAATTTCCATCCTGGAAGTGTTGGATGTTTTTTGACATTTATATATAGAAAAGGAGGTGGGGAGATCTGAGGCATCTCGGATGGGTGGGGGAAGGGTGAGATAAAGGGGTGAGCGTAATGGACTATGGCGTAGGACCATGGGTGCTTTGGTGATAGAAGATCGATAATGACCACACCTGAGAGTAGAGATCCTATGCTGTCAAAAAATTAATAAAGTTGTAAAACAGTGGCACTTCATTAAAAAAAAAAAATTCTGGAGCCCATGCAACTAAAAAAAAGGAAAAAGAGATGGCAAGAATTGATCAAATTTATATTTGTTTTGTATAATGTGATTAACAGGGTTAATCAGGTTAAGCAAAAAATCTGATTCAGATTTTCTATAATTTATAGAACTTGTTTACAGAAAATTCTTACTCATTTTAAATGAAAATTTGCTATAAAAGTTGATTTTGATTAGTGTAGGTTTCACTAAATATAAATATCCTTAATTATGTATGCTCTTGTTACATGTAATAGGTAAGGCTATTTGCAAGTACATCCTCTTCTATGAGCTTCCATTTCCTTATTTATTTGTTCAGTCATTGTTTATTACTATGTGTTGTGAATTGTCCTTAATGCTGGGGCTATAGCAATAAACAAAACAATCATTTTTCATGAGTCTTACATATAGTCATTGATGCCTTTGATGTTTTATTGTTTGTGTATAGGAAAATAGTTGACTTTTATATAGTAATCTTGTATCCTACAAACTTGGTATAATTCCTTATTTGTTCTAGCATTTTTTGTTGTTGATTCTTTCAGGTTTCCCACATACAGTTATGTCACTTGTGAACTAATATAGTTTTATGTCTTGCTTTTCCATTTCTGTCTTTTATTTCATTTTTTTAAAAAGATTTATTTATGCATACAAGAGCTGGGGTACAGGCCAGAGGTGCAGGGGCTGAGAGGATTCACCAGAGACAGAGTGGGGAGCAGAACAGGCAGACTGACTGAAATACACTGCTGAGGGGAGCAGCAGGTGAGACAGGAGAGGTCTGCTGCGCCATGTGTGTTGCTCCCTGGCGGGCTGGGGATCAAACTTGTGCTGCAGAGGCTGTGGTTTGCTTCATAGTGCGTTACTTAACCCCTTGTGCCACCAGGGAGGCCCCATTTTCTTAATTCTTTAGCTAGAACTTTTGGTATGAGTTTGAAAAGGAGCTGTAAGAGGGAAAATCCTTGTTTTGTACCTGCTGTTAGGAAGGTAGTATTTCAAGTTGTTTACCATTGAGTATGCTACTTGCTACAGGTTTTTCGGTGAATATTCTTTATAATGTTGAGAAATTTCCCTTCTGTTTTCAATTTTATGAGAATTTTTTTGATCATGGATTTTAGATTTTGTGTAGTGCATTTTTTCCTCTGTTGATGTGATCGTGTGATTTTTATTTTTAGTTTGTTGATGTGATGGATTATATTAATTGGTTTTATGATATTTCTTCAGCTTTTTTGCTACTGGGATAATTCTTTCTTGGTTGTGGTATATAATTTTTTAAATGATTGTTTAATTAAATTTTGTTTGTTGATTGTTAAAAGCTACGTGCTTGGACTTAATTGCAGAATTTGTTGAAGCGTGGTTCTGTTAATGTTGGTGTTAAACTTTAAGAATTCTTTGGTTTTTTTTTTGGTTGGCTTTTTAGGGGTCACCTGTCTTTCTCTACATCTTCAAAGTGAGCCAATTATTGACCAGAAATCTTGGTGAAAGCTTTGACCATGCTAGTGAATCTATTATTTGATGAACACATTCAAATTTGAAACAGTTTTAATGTCTGTCCTTAGCTTTTCCCTACATCAGTCTTTTTCAAGCCTGCACTTTATGTACACTCAAAGGCCCAGAAAACCACAGACATGTGGAATCTTATTATCTCATATTTTACATTAAGGAATTTCTGTGTTTTATTAAGAAATGAATTCATGTTACTCTCAAATATCCTTTCCAGGAGGACTGATTGTTATTTTTTCTTATTGCAGAAACAATTGAATAACTTGTTTTTATATCAACTGTGATCATAAGTTTTAAAATCACCCCTTTCTGCTTTCTTACCTATGCTTACTTTATTTTCTGAGTTTGCTAGCTTCCTGTGGTCAGAACACATTCTCTCCTTCATTGTTTAGCCTATAGAAAGTACTTCGCCTTTGTCATTTAAATGAATGTTTATAATAAACAGTTGTGGAAATAATACTAACATTTGTTAGTGAAATATTGTAGGTGATATTTGAAATTTTGTATTATCTCTTTAGAAGGTAGAATATAGTTTAAAGGAACAATTTAGAGATTTTTTTTTTTTTTAACTTGGTGCATTTGGTTTCCCTTTCATAAATATTCACTACGTTGAGGTTAAATGAGTTTATGTAGGAATGGATGTATTTGTGAAGTAGTTTGGAATGTTCCGCTACTGGACTTAATCCCAGGGGCAAGAAGAATAAGTAATAAGGGATTTTCTTTCAACTGCAGAGACCAACCTTTTCTTTTTTTCTTGTTATGTAAGCCTGACCTGCCTTGACCTCATTTATGGAGTAGCTGCTATAAATTTGGTCCTTGATTAATGTTTTATTAGTGTAAATAACATGAAGACCTTTACAGACTGAGACTACAGCATAAGGTTTATCAGACTTGATGGGTATCATTAGCAAATCAATTACTTAGGTCAGACATAAGTAATTGTTGTTCAGTAGAAATCTTTCTCTTACCTGTTAAATTTATAAGATGCCTTCTTTATAAATACATTGTTTTGATAGTATTTAATTCAATTATTGATATTTTTCATGTAAACATACCATTTTAAGTATTTTTTTTTCCCTAGGAATAAAGTAATGAGTAATCACTGACATTACCTAAGGGTATTTCTTTAACAGATTTTACCAAAAGAAAATATATATGCTTATCATGAAATGTTCAAATTTAAAAAATTAAATTTCTACATTTTGTGAACAAGAACATTATTACAGAATCATGAATTTTGTTCATGGATGTTTCATGATACATTGAATCATATCATCAGCATCATCTCTGTTTACTTTTCAAATATGCAAGTAATTGATATAAAAGAGTTTCATTCTTTCTGAAAGGTATAACTTTCTTTTAGGAAATTGGTGATGCTGTGACACCCCATAAATAGGAAATAGTAAAGTCAGTTATCACCTTGCCTTTTTCCTTCTTACAAAGTCTAAGGGTTCAGTGTTACAATAAGTTCAAATGTGGCAGGCCACATTGTTGTGTTTATCTGACTTCGTTTTATCTATGTTCTTTGTTTTGTTTTCTATTGTTTTCCCTTTCACCTTAGAATAATTTTTAACTGAACATTTATCTAATTAAACTAATTCCAATAGAACTATTGTTTATATTTTTAAATTAAATTTTTGTTATATCAGTGGGTTTTGAAAGTTTTTTCATTTCAAAAGGTGCTTAGGATTTTATATTTTATTGTCTTACTCCAATTATTCTTGTTTGTATTGAATTTCTTCTTAAAAAATCTAGTGTCTCAATATTGTAATTTTGCAAGCAGAAATATATAATGCTTCTAGGTCGTCTTTTTTCTTCCTGCCAGTCATCCATCCAAAAATATCCAACAGATATTTTCAGAGCATTTTAAGTTTCTGATGTTGTTCTAGGCAGCCGTGATCAAGGCAGCTGCTCCATAAGACATTACTGAGTCTTATAATTTGACTTGCTTCACTTGTGTTAGCAGAAACAATGCATTGGATAAATATTGGTCATCTTGCACATTTTATTAATTAGGTCATCTGTTTTTTTCTTCTTATTTGCTGCAATTCTGTACAAGTAATGTGCATTTCCTTTAAGTAAACTATAGCTTAAAATGTCAGGATATGCTATGGAGTTTCTTAACTTCCTTGTTATGTATTTTCTAAAGTTCTTTCCTCATTTATATTTTAAATTAAGAAATAAAGATGATTCCAATGACTGATTAAAGTTTGTGAAGTTTTGATGACAAAAAAGCAGGGAAGTAGAATACTAATTTAAAGGCATTTGTGTATAAATTCTTATCTTGAATTTCATAGTTTACTAAATACAGAAATAATTATAAAATATCCTATAATTGCAATTAATTTACTAAAAATATTTTGAAAACTTCTACAGTCTCCCAGGATTTTACTCAAATAGTACTATTTTGACTCTCTTCTTTCCCACCACCTTTGAAAAGCAAAGATAGGATGGATTATCCCATAAACTGCTTGATTATCCTCTGAAGATAAGTGGTACCTTCCTTACGATAGCAATAACTCAGATTTGTATATGAATATGTAAATAGCCTTCATAAAAGACATAATGTTTCCAGTACTAAAACACTTGTCTGTTTCTTCAAAATTCAACTGCTTAGGTTGTGCTTCTGCTTTCTGATCATTTAGCAATGCCAGTGTTCTACTTTTTTCTGTACATACCTGTATTATTAGTAAATGTCTGTATTATGAGTGAGTAGAAGAGTGAATTAGAAGGGAAGGTAGAGAGAGAAGGAACAAGGGCATAAGAGATGGCAAAACACACTTCACTTAATTCTTACCCCCTTGTCTATTATTTAGGTTAATTTTTGATAAAACACCAAAGATATTTGTTGCACTTAAGTAACTTTTGTGTGTTTAAGGTTTTATCTGAATTAACCAAAATCTGAATTAAGGTAGTTTGTCTCTTGAAAACTGGAGTGTTTCTATAAGAGGCATATGCTTTCTTGTTAAATATTAAAAATTATATATGTAGTGAAACACTTCAAAGAAAAACTTCAGTTGAATATTTAAGTTGATATGGCCATCACTTCATTGTCACAAAGACTTGTTGAGAAGAGACTTCCATCTCTATTTGTTCTATCCCTGAACTGAATTGATAAAGAAGTTTGTGTGGGTTGTTTAGAAAGAGTAGGTGTTATTCTTTTCTGTAAAAGATTAGACTGTTTAAAGCATGTTTATTATCTTGTAAAGGTTTAATGGTTTATCAGGAGGGCTGGGATTTTCTTCTCTCAGTTAAGATAAACGTATTTTTTTCTTCATGTTTCATGTGTTTTGGTTTAATACAGTTATTCCCAATTTTCACTTTCAATCACCTACCTTTATCATGATTTATAATTCTTTCTTCTTCTCAAGGGATTTTGTATTTTGAAGCTTGTTTGGGAAACTTTATGTGGTTTTTCTATTTCCATTATTTTTGTATTTGTTACTACTTAGGCTTATTTTGTGTGTCATACAATGGTAAACATTAAAATTGTGCTTTTTATCATTAACAGTATTAAATTGCACTGGATTTTATGGCTTTAGGTACTTGGCAGTGTAGGATTTGTTATTTTTTTTTAGTAAGACCAAAATATTTAACTCTCGGATAAAGGTGATACGAATTAAATGTGCCTATAGAATATACTTATGTACCTGTGTATGTTTGCTTAAACTAAAGCAGTTTATAGAGAAATGTAATGACTATATAAAGTAAAAGTGAGTATGGAAAAAGGGAAAGCAAATTACTGGTGGAAGAAAAGGAAAGAAAACTAAATACTGATAGAGTTAAATGAAAATAAAATTAAGAGTCCTTCACTTCATTTGTTCAGATAATTTATGCATGCCAGTTTTTTTTACTAGTTTGGTTCTGAGCTTTGGGGATTCCTCAATGGATAGAGTAGACACTGTCAGTCCCATACAGTGTATTTTTTTTTTTTTAAGTTGAGATATGATTAGCTTATATTAGTTTCAAATTTTTCCAAAATGATTCTCTATTTGTATATACTGTGAAATGATCATCAGTGTAAGTCTGTTTTCTACATAGTGAATTTTAATTGTCATAAAAATAAATTGAAAGTTTATGTGAGAAGGTTATAAGTGCAATGGAGAATATTAAAATGGGGGCGGGGAGAACAAGGAACAGTGTTGGGGCAGAGGATGTTTATCTTTGAATAAAGGTGATCAGAGTGGAATCTAAAAGGATCAATTCCTAGGAAATGTTAGTCACAGTAAAGAGACAAAGACAGTTATAGTAAAATAGAAAATGAGAGTTATTTTGTAACAGAAATCACAAATTGGGGGGTACACACTATTTCCCTCATTGTTTTTCCTTCTTTCTCTCGCTCTGTGCAAAATCTTCAAAATAATTTTTTTCTTGGTTCCAAGAATTTTTTCCATCTAGACCATGCCTTCTTTTTGGTCTTTCTGCTTCCATCCTTGCCTTTATACTACCATGAGTTACTGTTTTAAAATATTCAACTAAGGGTTATAGTGCAAAATAAGTTTGGAAAAATAGGTTGATGCAGACTGTGACATTAAGATACATATGAAGTTAACATGTCACTGAGTACTTGTGTTTTCAGGAAGAAATAATTTTCTGTTATTTACCATTTCCATTACTGGTTTTAGTCAAGTGTATGAATGCTCTGTTGTGCTTTGATAAAGATATTGTCTTCCAAAAATGGATGCACCTGTACCCTGGACTAGTTCTAAACTGAGAAAAATCTAGATTGGTCTTAGATATGAGTGAAGCCTGTTAAAGAATTTTTATAACTTTGTTTAAAAATATTCTTTTGTTGATCATCAGTCTGTACTTTATAAGTTTTCAGGTTTGTGCATCCTATGACATTAGACCTTTGTGTATCTTATAGAACGTTGTGAGAGCTTTGCTTCCGAATGGACTAGAGAGATATCAGTTTAGGATTTTTTGCAATTTCAAATTATTGAATATGCCATGTATATGTGTGAGGTGGAGAGAGGGAGAGAGATGTGAGCAGGAAGTTAGATACATGGAGAATTATAGGCATTGTAAAGTTAAAGTCTCTGTTAATAAATGAAGATGAATTCTGTGAAAGGAGGTTTTAGTGCTTCAGATATTACTGCAGGGAGACTTTGTAAGCAAATTTTTCCTCTCAGATTTGATTTATATATATTTTTTTTTAATTCTAAAGAAATTGCAGTGATAGAAGTATAGCTAATTAGGGGCATTGCTCCTTTATGCTCAGTTGTTAGGGTGCAAAAGATTGGTAACTTTCCTTTCCTATTAGGGGTGAAGATGTTTAGTAAAGAAAATCTGACAGTTGCTGGTAATGGGGGTCACAGAAAGCCCAGGAAACAGCCGTAATATTGGAAAACTCTTGGTGAAAATGTGTGTATGTGCTTACCCAAGGTCTAGACTAGTATAATCAGATGTGGACAATGGGCTGTAATGTAGTTATGGGAGATGGTTGTCATCATTACTGTTATTTATTGAACCTCTAGTGTGAATCTCTTCTAGCTGGTCACTTGATAGGGCTGTTTGTTTCCTAAAGCTGACACAAGCATTTTTTTTCTCCTTGCACTGTAGGTATAAATTATACATAGTTTTTCTTCTTAATATTAAAATATGTGAATTATTTTGTGCTTTGCATTTAGAAATTTAATCTATAGTAAACCTAGTATTTTGAGACTACTTATCATAATTAAAACTTTATCTCTGTATTTTTGGAAAGAATAGTTTGCACAACTATTTGATAAAGTGGCAGTTGCTAAATAATGTATAATATGTATATTTAGGAAATATAAATATGGTCCCATAAAAAAATCAAAGTATTTATTTAGATGTTACATGTAAATTAATTTGAAGTCATTTTTATATTATCCATAATGAAGGAAATTCACATTGGTATATCTAACTTGAATAAATGGGAGTTATGAAAGGTATCCTTCCTTTGGAGGCAATATTAAATATTTTATATATCTCCTAATCAAATTTTTAATACTTGTTTAAATAAGGTTAGACAGCAATATTATTTATTTTCCAGTGAAAATATTTCAAACTTAAATTTATGATAAAGTTATGTGTCACCAGAAAACTGTAGTTTTGCTTTTAATTACTCAGATAAATGTAGATACTTTTGAATATTTATTTTGAACAGTTGCCACAAACTATTTATCAAACATTGATTGCGTATAGCCTATCTGAACAGTATGTCTTGGGTGCTATGATTGATTAGAAAAGGGGAATAAGTAAAGGCAGTTCTCCATTGTTTCCCTTAGAAGTTGTGCATGTCTACATTGCCATCCTGCCAACGCTAATACTGAGAATAGCTTTTTGACAGCAGCCAAAGTAGTTGGCAAGAGGTAGTCTCTCATTGTGGTTGTAATTTGCATTTCCCTAATCATTAGTGATATTGAGCTTCTTTTTCTGTGCTTCTTGGTCAGTTGTTTCTTTTTCTTTCTTTTTTTTTTAAGATTTATTTATTTATGCATACAAGAACTGGGGCACAGGCCAGAGACATGGAGTGGGGGTGAGAGGACTCACCAGAGACAGAATGGGGAGCAGAACAGGCAGACTGATGAAATACACTGCTGAGGGGAGCAGCGCGCGAGACAGGAGAGTTCTGCCCCACCATGTGGGCCTCTCCCTGGCCGGCTGGGATCAAACTCATGCTGCAGAAGCTGTGCACTGCCTCATAGTGCGATGCTCAACCCCTTGCACCACCAGGGAGGCCCCTTGGTCAGTTGTTTCTTTGAGAAACTATTCAGTACTTTGCCCAGTTTGGAATCTTTTTTTTTTTTTTTTGAGTTGTAAGTTCTTTTTATATTCTGGTATTAACTCCTTATCAGGTATGTGATTTGCAAATATTATTTCCCACTCTGTGGATTGCCATTTTACTTTGTTGGTAAAATCTTTTGATGCACAGTAATTTAAAATTTTGATGTATTTCAATTTATATGTTTCCTGTGTTCCCGGTCCTATATCCAAGAAATCATTACCAAATCAAAGGTCATGAAGCTTTTCCCTTATTTGTCTTTTCAGGTTTTATAGTTGTATGTATTATATTTAGGTTTTTAATCCATTTTGAGTTAATTTTTATATATGGTGTAACTAGGTCCAATTTATTCTTTGCATTGAATATCTGGTTTCCCTTACACCATGAATTATGTTTTTAAAAGAATAAATTGTGATAGGATCAGTGTGTGAGTCAAAAATATAAGTAGATAAGTCAATGAAGATACTCCTGAAATATTTTAGTTTGTTGTTGAAGGTAGCTTAGGCTTAGATGATAGCAGTTTTGGTGGAGATACATAGACATACTGAAGAGTTAGAGCAGCAGAACTTGCTTTTATGAATTGGTTCTGGAGATGAGGAAAAGATTAATCAGATTAATCCTAGGGTTTATGTTAGTGGTCTTAGGTGCTCTTATTAGAGTAGAAAAAAAATGAGGTAGGGGTAGGGGGTGAGTTATTGTCAGTGGGTAGGTAGACGTAAGAGCTCTATTTTTGAAGTGTTGGATATGGATAACCGTTTGTGTATCCAAGTGAAAATTTCAGTTGGGCAGTTGACTGTGGGAACTAAGAGAGTAGGGTTTGTGATATAAACTTGTGAATCTGAAGCACTTTGTAAAATTTAAAGACCACAGCATGGAAGATATCATTTAGATAGAGGAAAGGACATAGAGCTGAGCTCTGGAACACTACAAAATTAAGGAAGTAAGCTGTAGCAAAGAGAAATGGTGAAGAAACAACCACTAGATAGGAAGAAAACCTGTAACTTTCTGTAGTGTTATGGAACCCATAGTTATCTTACTATTTGCATTTAGTCCTAACTAGTCCCCTGTCAGGTGATCCTCTCACACATGGTGGCTTACTTTTTCAAGGTTGGCAGCAGAATCTATTAAGTTAAGTCAGAGCCTTCTAGTGTAATACATTATGGGAGTGACTATTCTATCACTTTTACTTTGAAAAAACAACCTAATTATGTAATGACAATCCTATCATCTTTACCAGATTTTATTTGCTAGAAGCAAGTCCCAGAGTAGACCCATATTGAACTCAGTGTGATGGGATCATATAAAATGTGGATTCCTTGGAGGTCATGTTGGAATGTATCTACCACAGCCCTTTTATAAGAGTTTAAAAGAAATGACCTTAGTATATTTTCTTTCTCTTTAACTAAAAATAAATTTTGTTTCCAATTTAGCCTAGTCTTATAGCATATAGGTGTTGAATAGATATTTGGCAGTGATTCAAAAAACAGGGCATCGTAGACAAAAATGTTAACGATCAGAGTAAGTACACAGCAGACTTATTAATTCATTTATAATGTGGATGAAATGATTAGGCTATGATTTTTAGGATACTGTGAAATAGAGAACATAAGTTAATTTTAGAAATATTATAGAAGGAGTACTAACAGCATTTGTTGATTGATTAGGAGCCTGGAGGAAGCTGGTAGAGAAGAGGGAAGAGACTAGAATAAATTTGAGGTTGCTTGTTTGGGGGCTGGGAGGATGGTGTGTCATTGACTAATCAATTCAATGAATGTTTGAGTGCTGTGAGGCAATATATTGATGTTAAATTCACAGTGTGGTTTTTGGTCTCTAGAGAGAAAGTAAGAAGCACAAACCAGTATTTTATATCTGTGCTTACAAAGCCCTTGCTTTCTGTATTTGTGCAAGCATAGGAAGTTATTCATTAGCAGGTTTAAAGTTGCACTAGGGATTGTTTTTATCTGATGCCTGAATGTGTATTGTTTAATAGCATTTGAAATGCCCTAATGCTGGGACCCTAAAATCATTTATAAGTCATTGTTTGGACATAAATGGAGATAATGAGGAGGGTCTGTCAGATATGGACTCAAAGTATGCTGTGAAATTAATAGAGCTGTAGAGAAACTGTTAGAACAGTAGAAAACCACTATTTTCTTTGAGGATTTTGTTTTCCTTTCATTTAATTATTGATTGTTATAAAATCTCAAGAAAGGAGAAATACAAGGGGGAGTTGTTAAGTAAATATTTTAGACACTGTCTCTACTACTCTACTTATTGATTATGATGCAAAAATAGCCAGTTGATAACAGTTGAACAGGTATGAAACAAAAACAGGGCTCCACAAGCCATCATTTGTAATCTTGCTCTAGATAATTGGCAATTTTGTCTATTTTCTTTCATATTTTTCTTAAATTCATATTGTACATGTTTTCCAATTTTCTTTTCCTACCTAATAATGTGAAAAATAGTCTTCCAATTCAGAATAATCTCATTGTATATTTTGTTTCTGACAGTATTTTTTATAAGAAACTTTTTGTGAACTTAGGTCTACCTGCATTTCTCTCTGCACTTTTTAGAAACATGTTCATGTTGTACCTTACTAGTAATGTGATAATTGCTTTTTATCAAAGTCTATCATATTTTTATACTTTTGACAAAATATTACCACAAAGAGATGCAAGTACCCCAGTGGAATCAGTGTATTTCTGGTATAGATATGTCATTGTTGACGACTGTGGGTCTAAGTTTGTTGTCTCACCACTTTTGCTGTCAATCTAAAAAATAACCTTAGCCTCGCCCAACTTGTATTTCCAGTTCCTTTTAAAGAAGTGAGTTTAGGCCTCCCTGGTGGTGCAAGGGGTTAAGTCTCAGCACTATGAAGTCATCAGCAGCCACTGGGGCACAGGCTTGATCCCCAGCAAGGGAGCTAGCCCACTTGGCATAGCAGACCTCTCCTGTCTCCTGCTGCTCCCCTTAGCATGTATTTCAGTGGATTTGCCTCTTTTGCTCCTTACTCTGTCTGTGGTAAATTCTCTCATCCCTGCATCTCTGCCCTACACCCCAGCTCTTGTATGCTTAAATAAATAAAATAAATCTTTAAAAAAAGGTGAGTATAGCTCTATACATAACAAACATGTCCATTTATATGAAATGAATCATTCTGTTGGTATTCATGGTAGATAAGTGAATGATGTTTTGAAAAAACTCGTCAGAATGAGTCAATGGTTTATATATCCAAGGTGTTTTGTTTTGTTGTAAGGTTTAGAACTTTGTGATTAATAGTAATGCTCCATATGAATCATCTGGAGTGGTTTTGAGTGACCCCAAAGTTAGCCATCTGTTCTTGACTTCCACATGGTAGAGGTTTTCTTTTTTACACAAGTTGGTTGCTTTTTTTTGAAGGCATGTCCTTACCTTATGTTTTCTCCCATATTTCTTTTTTTCCTTGACAATTTTACGATGACATGAGTAGGTGTGGTTTTCTTTTATTTTCCATAAAGTTTGCAGTACTTCAAAGGATGACTCAAATTTTACCCCCAGTTTTCAAAAAATGTTGGCCATTGTGATGTCAGATGTTACTGTTTACTTATTTTTGTCTACTCTCTTTAGTCCAAATATATTCGCATGGGACCTTTTTACTATTTACTATTTTCTGTTATTTAGTAAACTTACCATTATTTTTCTTACCATGCTTCTGTTTGTTGGTACATTGATCTAGCTGTTCTTAATTTCATTTTTATTTTGTGCAGTTGTTCTCGTTTCAGTAGTTCTAGTTTCCATTCTAATTGAAGCTCAATTCTATTAAATGCATTTTCATGAATCATAACTACATGTATTTCAGTGTTCAGGTATGTGACTTTACTGTCTTGACATTCTGCAGTTGGCATCTATCTAGTTTTCATTCATTTGGTGTTGTCTCTTCTTATGTCTCTTAATTGTCAATTGCATGTTGGCAATTGCATTTCAAAGTTACTGGGTTAAATTTAAGTCCCTAGAGGATATCTTCCTCCAGAAAGGATTTCATTCTGATTTCTGATTAACAGATGCTAATTATGTTAATTTAAGACTGAGTATGCCCTATTTCCAACTTGTTTATTTTTAGTGTGTAGCATTTCTGAGGTTTTATGAAAATCTGGGGTTTCACTGTGCCCATCCTGTTTTTCTTCCCCTCCCTACCCTATGAAATTAAAAAAATTTTATCTAGTTTTTTGGCTGCCAGTTAATCTAAATTCAATCACCACAATGTTATTTGAGGGTCTGTTTTAGTGTTTTTGAGGTCTATTTAATGTATTCTAGGGTATACCTGGTTCATTCCATTAACTTGGATAATCTAATAGGACTGCTCCCTCTTGGCGAGTCATAAAATTCAGTTTGTTTCTCTACCTCTCTAACACTGGTAATGGCTAGCTCTGCTTAGCTTTTCTGTTCCCACTTGTGAATAGCAAATGCTTTAACAGAAAAAATCATGTTGAATGTCATCTGTGTGCTTTCTTCTCCAGGGAACTTGGCTCCTTAAATTGTGGCTACCTTGGAAACTCCCAATACCTTTAAAAAGATTAAACACAAATTTAATCCAGCATTTTTAGTTGCTTTTGTTGGTCACCTAACCTGATAAAAGCTAATCAGCTGTTGCCAGAATGATAATGTTTTGCTGTTATATTTAGTGTGAATAATGGTAGTTCATTGGGTGTGATGTCAAAATAAACACTCCTCCTTCAGATAGCAAAATATATGCCACATTTGAACAGTGGATAATCATATAGTTTGGGTGTGTGCATATGTATTTATTTGACAATATTCATCTCTTTATAGGTTGCTTAGCCAAACAATGAAGGATCATCTAGTAAGAGTAGCAAATGAAGCTGAATTTATCCTGAGCAGGCAGAGAGCAGAGGATATTCACAGACATGCGGAATTTGAGGTAGGTTTAACATATGAGTACTTACCATTATATTTAAATGGTATTTACGGGAAATTGTATAGGTCAGTACCACCACAGCAAATATATATTACCAAAAAATTTAAAATCTGTGAGAAAATCATGGGGCTTTCTGGGAAAATAATTCAAGTCTCTGTAGTCCTCTGGTCTCAACTCCACTTATTTACAACTTTGTCCTAGCAGCTTCTGTGTTTGGCTGACCTGATCTTAACCTTGTGATCTGGGTCTTAACTCTGATAGTTTTCCAATATTGTAAATTAGGGAAGGACTTTTTCCTTCTCTGAACAGGCAGAGCTGGTTAATTGGCAATGAAAACCCCTACGATAGAGATAAGCTCTTCTAGGTTTCCAGAGAGAAGCTGGAAACGATGGTTTCTTTGCCCTTGTGGTTTGGGGGCACACTCATAGTTGTAGTGGAGGAAATGAGAGAGCATATAGGTTTCTTTTTGGATCCACACATGGGACCAAGTGCAAATTCACCCTGAGATTACTGCTTATCTCAGACATGCCACTGAACATGTGAATTCATAGAAGATGTTAAAGGAGTAGTACCTGTATATTAACCAAAATTCACCTTGGGTGAAGCAGAAAATTTGCTAAGAACATTTGTTACAAATGGGAAAAAATTAAAAAGCAGCATTTAGGTTCTTCATGTTAAGACTAGATAATTCAAATGTTGCCAGTATTTTCTGGTACATGAAAAAAGATGAAAACTTCTGCAGTACATTTTATGCAGCTGTCATGACATGAAAAAGATAATGGAAGAATTAAATTGTAGAAATGGAAATTCATTTAATATGGGAATGAAGCTAAAACTTTAACCAACATAATTCAACATTTTTTTAAAGCTTCATTTATGTATGTATGTATGTATGTATGTATGCATGTATGTATGCATGTATTTATTTTTGGGCCTCCCTGGTGGTGCAGGCAGTTGTGTGCCACACTGTGAAGCTGTCTGCAGCCTCTGCAGTGCGGATTCAATCCCTGGCCGTCTGGCAAGAATCCACATGGCTCTGCAGACCTTCTCCTCCCTCCCCCTCCCCCCTTCAGCAGTGTTCTGCCTGTTCTGTTCCCAGCTCTGTCTCTGGTGAATCCGCTCACCCTCCCATGCATCTGTCCTGTACCCTGGTTCTTGTATAAATGGATAAATCTTTAAAAAATAATAAAGTTTTATTTTTTTATTTATGCATACAAGAACTGGGGTATAGGCTGGAAGTACAAGGGGCGAGAGGATTCACCAGAGACAGAGTAGGGAGCAGAACAGGAGATCTACTGAAATATGCTGCTGAGGGTAGCTGGGGATGAGGAGACTGGAGAGGTCTGCTGCATCCTGTTGGTTAGCTGCCTGGCCAGGGGGTGGGGTGAAACTCATGCTGGCAGTGGCTGAATATAGCTTAATAGTGCTAAGACTTTAACCCCTGAGCCACCAGGGAGGCCAATAATCCAGCATTATAATGAAAGACTTTTATATTGTGATCACTTACAGTATATTCAGGAATCCAACCATGGTATAATATTAAGATAGCTACCTATAAAGTAAATTATATTAACAAATTAAAAATAGAAAAATTATATGAAGATATGAATATGTGTAGGAAGAAATTGATAAATTTCAGCAACCTAGTAAAACTAAAAAGGTGTGTATAAGAAAAAAATCTGAATATCATAAAGACTATTTGCTAACATCATTTTAAATGGTTAAAATAATTTTACCTAGAGTTACTAAGAGACTTTGGTGCAAGATAAATTTGCAAAAAAATAAAATAAAACTTTTATTTGATTATGAAATACCAGTCAGCTAAGAATGGAAGTTAGAAACATGGTCTGTTTAAATACAAAGTAATGATTTTGTTCCACTTCTCTAATAAAAGCATAGATACTATTTGGAACAAATCTGTACATTTTAATTACTACAAAAGCAAACTATAAGCTAATAGGGTGTTATTACATCCTAGATAGCATATCTTGCTCTTTGTGTGTGTTTGAGTGTGTGTGTGTGACAGTGAGAAGAGAGAGGGAATCACGTCTGTTTGGAAATAGTTTGAAACTCACAAGAATGTTACAAAATACAAGCATTTCTGTTCATCGTTATCCTGGATTCTGTGATTGTTGAAGTTTTATTACATGTGCTTCTTCCTCTCTTTGTTTTTCTGAGAGTGAGTTAAAGTCATAATACCCTTTTTTTCTCTGATTACTTCAGTAAAAATTTCCTAACCTGTTCTGTATCTTAATGTTAGTTATCAAAATAAGGATGTTAACTTTGGTATGCTATTATTTTATCTCTATACCTTATTCATATTTTCCAGCTTATCTCCCTAATGTTCTTTATAGACAAGAAAATTTTAATGTGACAAAATGTTAGTTTTTCTCAAATTAAAGTGTAAATTCAGTATAATAGCCTTTAGCATACCATTTCACTAGAATAACAATGGAGTTTATAGAAATTCAAATTTCCTCTTTAAAAAAATCCAAATATTAAAAGTTTCTAAAAAATTAATTTGAATATCTAAATGTGAAGTTAATAGGAGAAAAATAAGTGTTTAAATATAGTTTTAAGATAGATGAAAAAGTAATATTGAGAATATACTTGCCTCTTCAGATAATCAATAATAATTAAAACAGTACTATAAAGATAGCATATACAAAAAATATTCCCACTGGAGTAAGGATGTAGGATGAAAGATGATACAGTAATTATTTTAGGAAAATACTGGCAAACTCTAAGAGTGAAACTAAGTCATAAAAATATTTTGTAGTCATGAGAGGACACTTAGAAAGTATTAAAGTAAACCTCCTTGGGCCTCCCTGGTGGCGCAGCGGTTGAGCGCTGGGTTGCGAAGCTGCCCGCAGCCTCTGCAGCGCTGGTTCGATCTCCGGCTGCTCCCCGGCCACCGGAGGAGGGTCCCACATGGCGCGCAGACCTCCCCTGCCACCCGCTGCTCCCCTCAGCAGTGTACTTCGGTCCCTCTGCCTGCTCTGCTCCCCGCTCTGGTTCTGGTGAATTCTCTCACCCTCCCACCCTTCTGACTGTACCCAGTGCTTGCATAAATAAATAAATAAATAAATCTTAAAAAAAAAAAAAAAGAAAAAGAAAATGAAACTGAATTTAAAAAAAAAAAAAGTAAACCTCCTTAACTACTTATAACATGGAGCTGAAGAGTGATGCCATCGACAACATGGAGAGACAGAATGTGGAAAGACTGTTAAATGATTAATATGTTCATTAAATTACTAATACTTCTGAAATGATAAGAGAAAACAACACAATAGACACAGTGGATACATATCACAAATTCACAGAAGAATGTGATGAGTAACATGTATAATGATACAAGGAAATATAAATTAGTGAAATCATCATCTGCCACTTCTTTATCCTCAGATTGAGAATAGATGTAAAAAGTGATAACATGCACTGTTGAAGGAGATCGGGAAGATAAGGTCAACAGTGATACTCATATTTTTATGGAAAAGTACATTTTTAATCTTGGGAAGCCAGTGTGAGTCATATGTATTTAAATCAAAATTATATAGACACACACAACCATTCAACCAATTCTGTGGCAATATCAGTGCCTCTTAGAAACAAAGTAATAAAAACAAAAGTAGCCAAGATGGACATACAAAGCTCTTTATTTTAGCATTTTATGTAAATTTAAGAAAGTAAAAACAACTGAGGTGATGAATGTTAACAAATGTTTCTTTAACAAAAGACTTACTTTCTCAAAAAATGTCAATAATGTATGAAAAAGTTAAGAGGTTGATGGCTTCAGTTTTTAAAATAATTATTTTATTGAGATGTAACCAAAGTCCTATTATTCACTTATCTTAATTGTATATTTTCATTAATAATCTGCTAAGAAAGCTGAGGACATACTTCCTTTTCATTTTCTCCTTCACCTCTCAATTTTTAATGTTATGTTTAATTTTCATATGGTCTATGTATGTGACATTTATGTTTTATAATAAAAATTCTGCTAGTACTTGCATATTTATTACATGAAATGAATTCAGTTTTCCATCCCTCTTGTTATAACAATTTCTTTTAACTTAATTCTTAATTGATCAGCGCACATTGTTTGTTCCCTGGTAGGGGCCCATGTGTCAACTTGAAATTACTTCTGGTTTAAGAATATTTATACTATCTTTATACTCAGATTTCATTCTGTTGGATTTAATGTTCTTGGCAAATACCTGGTTGCTTTAGAACTTTGAGGTGTTGCTTCATTGTGTTCTATCTTTGAATGTTGCTTTCAGAGAAGTTTGAGGCCAGTCTGATGTTTTTCCTCAATTGATAATTTTCTTGTTGTATAACAGATTTTTTGATTGATCTATAAATTTTAATATCTTAATAGTAATATGGCTTAGTCTTGAACATTAACAAATTTTCCTGGAGCAATGTTTGTTCTAATTTGAAAATTCAGATATTTCCTGTATTTATTGGAAAATTATTTAAATTTTAGATTGTCTTTTCATTTTTTTCCTTTATTAGTGATCACTAATCTCATGTTTGATATGTGTGTGTTTGACTTTCATACCTATTAGTTATTTCTTACTTCACCTCTAGTGATTGGTAATTATGTTTTAGTGTTTTATTTTAACCCTGATATTTGTAATTTATTATATATATGATGTTTTGTTTTTCTTTTATTTAGGTTTTCCATGTCTCATATTTTTTTGGAAATTTTATTTTTTATGGTGGTTACCTTGGTTTATCACATTGTGGGTGATTCAGACGCATAAGATCACATCCCCTCAGGTGTTTGTCACCACACCAAACCCCCAGGGCATCCATACAAGCTCTCCATTATCGTCCATTGTGCCTGCTGTGTTTCCTCCCCTCTCAATTCCATAGTCAGGTTTCTAGGATTTGCTATTATTATGGTTTAATCTGACCCTTGGTTTTGTTTCTGTATATTCCAGATATAAATGAAACCATCTGGTTAATAGCTTTTGCTTTCTGACTTATTTCCCATAGCATTATCTGACCATTACATTCATATTGTCACAGTGGGCATGAGGTCATTATTTCATAGTTGTGTAGTATTCCATTGTGTGTACCTAGGACATTTTTTAAATTTGCACCTTTGTCTTAAGGCACTGAAGTTATTTCCATGATTTTGCTATTGTGAATAGAGTAGTAGTGAACATAGATTACATGCATCCTTTGAATAAGTGCTTTTGCAGTGTTTGGATCAGTACTTAGGAGTGAAATGGCTGGATCATGTGGTAGATCTATTTTCAGCTTAATAGCCTTACCTTTCACTTATTCTTTAATATGCTGTCCTGTCTGATTTGTTATGGAGAAGTTACTTTGTTATAAACTCTAGGCTGAGATTAAAATTCATTCTTATTTGAATGTTTTGTGATCTTGGTGGTGGAAGGTATATATGTTGTTGTGTGTATGAATGAGGGAATGAGGAAAAAGAAAACATGTAGTCGGAAAAAGGAAAATTAATTCTAAAATACCTGTCTTACTTGAGAGATTAAAATAAAATGTTTTGCGCCAAAACCCCCTCTGTCCATCCTCTCTCTCTCTCTTTCTGTCGCTCTCTCATATATATAATATATATAATATATATATTTGCCAATCAGATGAGGGGTGATGGTGACAACAGTGACTAATTGGGTGTGATTATTTATGTTGTGTTGGGAACTAATATGGGTGTTTCATGAATTTGGTGATAATGTTATTGTCTCTCACCGTGTAAATGAAGTAACAATTTTAAGAAGAATTAACTCAGTTACAGCTGGATTCAGATCTAGGTGATTTATCTTTTAATCTCTAATCCATGAATTTGGTTCAAATTTTATTAGATTTCTGTAGAATATATGAAGAGGATTTATCCTGGCTTATACAGCAGCTTTGTTTTAAGTCATTTAACTTTATGTTTTATCTAGTACAGATTTTCATTTTAATCTTTCCACCTTGTTAGCTCTATAATATTTTACAGTAACACAAACATATTAAAGCATATTATAATATTTAAAGACAGAAAAATTCCAAAAAAATTATTACCTAAATTTTTGGTAGAAAAAATAAATATCTTTTGTTCTACATGGGAGTCAACTTTAATAGGGGAATCATATATATTTTTATATTTAATAGTCTTTTATTGTCATACAAAAAGAATTACCCATTGTTTACATCACAAAACTCTGAAGCATGCTCATGTTTAATATATTTCTAACTATATTGCTCTTGAATCTTAAGTAATACTTTACAAGATGAAGCATATTTTTTCTGGACACCTTGTCATTTAAAGGTTATCTGTTCAACCTTGAATTCATACTGGGCATTCTTTAATAATCTGAACTTTATCTACTGCTAGTTACTTCCTTTGCAAAAAAGACACGTTGTCATATTTTTAAATGCTGTTTGTGGTTGTAAAGTAGCTGATTTGTTTCATTTATTATCAAGGGATTGATGATGTGAAGTACACATCTCTTTAGTTCATTGCATGATCGTCACTGGAGTGACATGTCCTTGACATCTGCTTTTGACTGATATAGATGTTTTTAGACTGTCATGAGATCATTGATTAGGTGTATATTGTTTACTTTTAGTTTTGACTCTTACAGTTGTAAGCAGAATGTTTATTAAAATAACTAAATTGTGCAGAACATTGGACCTTGTCTCTAACATTGAACCTGGCTTGCATAATGTGTGTGGATTTACACAATTTGTGATAATTACTTTGTTTCAGAAACTTACCTATTATAGTTTTGGTTTGTTTAAACTAATGTTATATGTGTAAAGTATATGATCATGATTGTCAAATAATAATTTCGTTTTTAGGAATCTGTGAGTTAAAATTAACTTCAGTAAGAATTTCTTATATTTTCTAACTGATACTCTTTTGAATTTCATCTACTGTGGAGTAGAACTCCTAATGTCAATGAATGTGCCATATGAACTATTCAAAATATAAGTCTTTTTTATGAGCTAAGAACCACGACAACCCTTAGTTTTATTAATTTGTCAGTTCTTCACATATAGATATGACTTTGAGGTACATTTTTATACCTCCATGTGTACACACCCTCCATGGAAACTCCCATCCAATATCCTATCCTATTCCCTTCCTTCTCCTTGATTAATTCTTACAATAGCAATGTATATCTTTTTCTTTGATATGAAGAATTCAAGTATTTTATCACTTTAGCAAATAATATTTTTCAAAAAGTGAACTTTTTTTTGCCAATTAACTATGTAAGAACTTTTAAATTAACATATACTTCTATAACACCACTTGTTTATCTAAGCTCTTAACAAGTGCAAAATAAATGTAACAGTCCTTTGTAGTAAATTTCGTGAACATCATCCCAATTTTTAAAATTTTGTGTATTTTTGCTTTTTTCTTATCTGTTTTTTCTAATTTGTAAAGTGTATATAATAAAACATTTGGAAACTCTTTCATGTTTTTGATATTTTAGTGTAAATTTAAATAAATGAAAGTATAAGAAACAGTATAATGAACACTCATCAACTTGATTTAACAACTTAAAATTTGGACAGTGTGTTTAAATTCTTTTTTACTTGTGCTTAAGTAAATTATAAATTTCATGACAATTGAACACTTAATGCTTTAACATGAATCTCCAAAACATTAGGATATTTTCCTATATAGTTATATCATTACCACTTGCAGAAATGAGTGAAAATAATTCATTAATGTCTTCTAATACCTAGTCTCTATTTAGATCCCCCCTATTTATTTAAAAATGTCATCATTAGCTTCATCTAACAATCATCCATTCAGGAATTACGTGTTACAGTTGTCTAAGTCTCTATGGTTTTGGACACAAAGGTTATAGAAAAGTTAAAAGTTAAAAAGTTAAAAGTTAAAAGTACAACAGAAGTTAAAAATGCAGATTTAATGAGAGATATTCCTCATGCCCTGTAATTCAGCAACTTTTTGAATACCAACTAGTACCACCATCAGCACAATTTTAGAATATTTTCATCACCTTAAAAAGAAACCCCTGTACCAATCACAGGTCACCCTAATTCCCCCACCCTTAGAAAACTATTAATTTACTTTCTATATAGATTTGTCTATTTTGGTCATTTTATATAATTGGAATCCTGGTGTCATACAGTCAGTATATGGTGTTTTGTGACTGACTTCTACTTAGCATGTTTCAAGGTTCATTCAGGTGATAGCTCTTCTGGTTGTGAAAACTGCTGTTCTTTTCTTAGAAAGGACAATTACATTCTAGAATTTTTCTTTTATATTTCTTTTCATCCTGTCATTGTTGCAATAGTTTCAGGTTTTTTTTGAAAATAATTTTCTATTGAAGTTACATTGAATTATGACATATTTTAGGTGTACATCATTGTAAATAAACAGCTGGACTATGAAACCGTAGAAATAATGCTGAATGTTAATAATATTTTTTAGGTTCTTTTATATAAATAAATACTAGCAGGGAGAATATTTTTTAGCTAATAACTAATTCTAAGTTTAGAATTCTAAGTTATGAGTATAGGTGATGTTAAATTTTGCATTATATATTAATGTCGTAAGGTATATAGATTAACCTTTTTATTGAAAATTTTTCAGAGTGAAGTCTTTGAACTTATTTATTGACCAGTTAATTGTTTTCGAATTCATTTGCACCTTTTGGGAATTACTATTTTTCTCTCCTTGTATTCATTTTATTTCCCTTTTTTCCTTGTTTAATTGAATGTTTAGACTCAGCTCCTTTTAAGTAGTGAAACAAGTGAAGATGTGAATATTATTCTGAATAGTGGTCTTAACCTGTTGTTTTGTGCATAACGTTTCATTTTTGTTATTTTATGAATAATCATTTTTTCCTATTTAATATTCAAAGGGTTTGTTGCATATTCTTTATTTAAATTTTGTTCTTAATTTATTGCATTTGAACAATAATTTCTAAGTTTAAAATTTATTCATGCTTTCCAATTTGCTTTATTTGATATTAAGCACTTATTCACAGACTTGTTTTATGTTAAATAAAATAGAAACATTCTGATCTAGTCATAGTAAAATTTGCAGTGGCAATTCTTAAAGACCTCAGAAAAACAATTTTCAGCCCTTTTTGGAAAGAACTAGATTGATAAACTAGACATGGACAAAGTACGCATTTGTAGGACCAAAATAAAAAAACATGAAAACTGAAAGAAAATTTTGAAAATTTTGGGTGATATATGAAACATTAATTTAAAAATATATAAAATGCATATTTTTAGAATATCTATCAAGGTTCTGATACATATATATATATATATATATATAAACAAGAGTTCCCCTTGTATTTATAGACTTATCTATGTATTAATATATATTCTAAGAGTTGAAATCACAAGTTGTAGAATAAATAAAATTTTTGTCAAATTTATTATGTAGAGACATGTAAAATTCTTCAACCATTGTTTTTAATAGAAAATGTTCATGGTTTAATTCACTTAGCCTCACCAGTGTTTTGATTCATCTTATAAAAGTGATCTGGCCTTTTTATGTTTCATATTCCATATAAATTAATAACCTTTTAAAGAATAGTAAATCTTTGTTTAAATATATTTTTAAATATTTTGTGGTTGGGCTAACGCTATAGTAGTTTATTCTTACACTATATATTTTGGGGGAGAATGCATAACATCCATGTATTCTTCAAATCTGTGTTTGTGATTATAATTGGATACTGCAAATTTCTTGATATTTTTACATGACTTCCTGCATTTTTGTAAATCTTTTTTAGCAGCCAGCTTCTCTGCATGATTTCTCTTCAGTAATTAAATTTAGCGTTTCCAGCTGCTGAAAAATTTGTTGGCATTTTCTGTTCATTTGTGTTTCCTCACGCGTAAAACATAGGGTATCCACGTAATTTTAATTCCTTGAAAGTGCCATTTTGTAGGCTAGATTTAGTAGTTAGTACAGTGAATAATTCACTTTGTTACTGAACATTAACTGATTCTAAAATACCAATTTTAAATTTTAATTTAAATATAAATTTGATATGTGTCAGATTTCACAATAGAGGGCAGTTCCTTAGTAAAATACAAGATCTTCAAGATGTTTTAGAAGAATCTTTTTTAAAATTTTGATTGAAGAAACACTGGCTTATGACACTGTATATGTGATTCAGAGGTGAAGTTGACACCTTTCTCAGAAGTCCATTGTCACATCACACCTACCAGCCTGGGCACCCAGAGTCTCTACCTTGGGCCATTTTGCGCCTCCTTCCCACCCACTTGGCTCCCTTCCCTACCTCCCCCACCCCACTGCTAGTATTCTCAGTTTTACAGTCAGACATCTAGGGTTTATTTTCAGTCTGGACCTTTGTTTCTTTCTCTATAATGCATATATATGGTGAGACCATCCAGTGTTTGTTTTTTTTTCCTGACTCATTTTGCTTAGCATAATCCCCTCAGGTGCCTTCTTTTATTATAGCAGAGTTGTTTTCCATTGTGTGTATATACTAAATCCTTTAAATCTACTCCTTTTTTTTAAATTTTTTTTTTATAGAGGCATGTTTTATTTATTTATTTGTTTGTTTGCTTGTTCGTTTATACATGCACTGGGTACAGTCAGAAGCGCGGGAGGGTGAGAGAATTCACCAGAGCCAGAGCAGGGAGCAGAACAGGCAGACAGACGGAGGACACTGCTGAGGGGAGCAGCAGGCGCGGCAGGAGAGGTCTGCACGCCATGTGGGACCCTTCTCTGCTGGCCGGGTAGCAGCCGGGGATCGAACTGGCGCCGCAGAGGCCGCGGGCAGCTTCGCAACCCAGTGCTCAACCGCTGCGCCACTGGGGAGGCCCTAAATCTACTCCTTTTAATCTACTTCCATAACTTGCTTTTTGTGAATAGAGCTGTATTAAACAATGGAAGTGTATATATTGTGTTTTTGTATTGTTTGGGTAGATACCTAGGAGTGGAATTGCTGTATTGTATGGTAGTTCTATTTTTAATATTTTGAGAAAGCTCCATACTGTTTTCCACAGGAACTAGACCAGTCTATATTCTTACCATCAGTGGATAGCATTTACTTTTGCTCCACACCCTTGCCAACACTTGTGTCTGGTATTTTGATGTGAGCCATTCTCACAGATGTGAAATTGTATGCCATTGTGGTTTTGATTTGGTTTTCCCTGATAGATAGTGATGATGAACATTTTATCATGTGCCCATTGTCTATCTGTATTTCTTCCTTGCAGAAGTGTTCATTTAGCTCTTGTGCCCATGGTTTGATTGGACATTTTGTTTGTTTTTCAGTTAAGAGTTCATGGAAAATCTTGGATATTACCCCCATGTCAGATGGGTGATGTTTAAATATATTCTTTCATTCAACTGATAGTCTTTTTATTTTGATGCTAATTCTTTCTTTACTGATAGTAAAGAAAGCTTTTTAGTTTTATGTAGTCCCTTTGTAATTTTTTTGCTTTTCTTTGTCTCATCCTGTTGCAGTCTAGACCTAAAAAATGACAATATACAAAAATTATTTTCCTTCCTATATGCAAATGAACTTGAAGAGAAACCAAGAAAACAATCCTGTTTACAACTGCATTAAAAAGAATTAAATACCTAGAGTAAACCTACCTAGGAGGGGTTGATTGTGCTTGAAATGAAAGACTAAGTAGTTCTAACTTTAAAGTACAAATTAGCACACATTACATTAAAAAAATTTCAAGGAGGATTGTTGGCTAGATTCTAGATCTGTCTAGTGTTTTGTTGTAACTTTAATTTGAAACTTTGTTAACAACTTTATAGCAGGAACTTGGAATTAGAGTGCACATTCAGATCCTAGGCTCCACAATTTGTTAGTTGAAAAGTTTGGGGAATAACTCCTGAGCTTTAGCTTACCTTCTGTAAAGTGGTTATAATGAAACTTTGATCAAAAGTGCATTGTGAAGATTAAAATGACATACATGGAGGGCCTCCCCAGTGGCGCAGCAATTAAGCGCAGGGTTGCGAAGCTGCCTGCAGCCTCTGCACTGTCGGTTCGATCCCCGGTTGCCGGTGAGGGTCCCACATGACACGCAGACCTCTTCTGCCGTGCCCTCTGCTCCCCTCAGCAGTGTATTTCGACAGTCTGCCTGTTCTGTTCCCGGCTCTGGTTCTGGTGAATTTTGTCATCCTCCTGCGCTTCTGACTGTACTCAGTGCTTGTATAAATAAACAAATAAATAAATCTTTAAAAGAAATAATAGTAGAATATTTTTGATACTATTACCCTTTATTTTTCATTAAGTTTTTTTGTTTTCCATCTCTGTTATGAAATGCTGGTTCAAAATATAAATAGGAAGTACATTTCCTGGTAAGAACTATAAAGTTATTTTATTGATACTTTTTATGCAAATGAATTTTCTAGAATTTTATTTTCTAAAGTATGTTTTATGAAACATTCTTTTGAATATTGCTAATGATCACTAATGATCGAGTTTAAAATAGTTGAAATAGTATTTGTGAGATCATGAGTAGCATGTCGTTAATAGTACTTTTTTTGCTTGAACCACAAACTCTTAGCAATGACTGTATAAACAAATTGAAACTTTGCCAATTCTACTACACATTGATACTATTTTTGTGTTTAAGAATGATTAAGTTGTTTTATTTAAGTCACTGAAACCATTTCAGCAGACTATAACATAACTGCACATCATATATTTGTCTCATGATTTCTTCCATCAAAGCATGAAGAAGTGAATTATTGAAAAGATAAAAATAAATTTGTTTGCTTTCTGTCAGAGTTCATATTCACAGTCAACCTTGATAGAAGACCAGAATGATTTAGACAAGTTTGCTTTGGAGATTCATAACATATGCTTGCTGGACAGAATTGAGTTATCTCTGCTCTGGAGAGTAAGTTATTGTAGCAGGAGCTGACAGAGATGAAGATAACTGAGGGAAATTCAATTACCTTTTAGTGTTTTCTTTCTAATAGGATTCTTAATGTGAAAAAGATCCTTAGATGATGCACCTCTGTTACTTGTGAGATCTGCTTTGATACCTGTGTCCAGAATACCATGAACTTTCAGGTCTGAGCCTTTATTAAGTATAAAATAGGCAGTTTACTCTTAACAAAGTAGTTTTGATTGAAAGGTCTTATTTTTACTTGTTGGCGTTGATAAACTTTATAATCACTGACTACCCTCTTTGGTTTTCTTTTAAAAGGTATGCATTATTTTGAATGTGTTGGGAGTTTTATCTTTTCTCCTCTCTAATAAGCTATCTCGAAGCATATTGTAGTTTCTCAGCACTGGTATACTATATTTCTTTGTATAGATTTTTTTATGTACTGAATGTGTTTAATTACTCTTAGAATTCTCAAGCTTCCATTTTCACTTTCACTTATGCTAGACTTTTAATTCTTTTTTTCTTGCTGGAATGGTGTCTTGTCTTTACTTTGTCTAGTAGCCTGACTTCTCTCCTTTTTCATCTCCAAATCTAGAATAAATAAAAAAAGTTCTCTTGAATAGCACTAATAATTGAATTATCCTATCTGGTGGTTCTTTTTTCATTCCTCTTCTCCCTTGATCTTTAGACATCATTTGACTCTGATGGCCATCTCTCCATTTTGAAATGTTTTCTGAGCTTGTCTTTTTCACACAGTCCTTTTCTGATAGCATTTAGTCCTTTTAATTCTCCCTCTAGTTTCATCTCTCTCTACAGTGCTAATTTTTTTTTTTTTTACCCATAGCTCAAGCGTTTTCAAATTAATACTTTCAATGTTTTGTGCTGTTTTAGCAGTCTCAAATAATGTCAACTTTAAAACTTCTATGTAGAAGATAATATTGAAATAAAAATTTTTGTATTTCTTCTGAAGGTAATTTACACTAAAAAATTATACTACAAGGAAGATAGTAAAAACTCTCCTTCTAATGTCCTCACCCTTGTAGGAAAATGTCAGTTTCTTGTGAATTCTTTCAGGGTTTCTTTATACACATACATGCAAATAAGATTATATGTTCCATCTCCCCTTTCCTATACAAATGCTTGCATATTGTCCTTAATGTTTTATATTTTGCTTTTTAAATTTACTAATATTTCATGGTGATCTTTTGTATTCCCATCAGCAGTGCATTGAGCATCTGTTGCCTCACCGAGTGCGTTACGAACTTTTTGATTTTTATCATTCATTGACTGTACATGTAGTATGTAGTTTTAATTTGTGTTTCTGAGTATAGTTTTGACTTACATTTCTCTTTTTTATGAGTGAGCTTGTTTATGTTGGAGTCTTTCCCCTTTCTATTCTGAGACTTTATCATTTGCCTGTTCTGTTGGAGTGATTTTCTCTCTTGATTTGCAGAAGCGGTACATATATTAAGAAATCAGCCCTTTGATAACATATCATGAACATATTTACCAACGAGTTGACTTAGTTATGGTGGATTTTTTTTTTGTACTTCATCAGCAGTAGTTTTTAAGAAAATGTTTCTGTTGTTGAATGTATGAATATTTTCTTTTATGACTTCTGAAATTCTGGTTGCTAGTTGGAAAGATCTATCCACGCATAGATTATAAAGGAATTCCTCTATGTTTATTCTTGTCTTTGTACAGTTTTACTTTTAATTTAAATATTTTATATAGGAATTTGTCTTAGGATAAACTGATACAACTCTATTTTGTATGACAACCTAGTGTTCCCTATACTGTTTACACCTATTCCTATACATACTCCAAATATTCTCCTGAGTTGAGTTGATACTGTTACCAACTAAATGCCTGTATATTTTGGGGTCTAGTCCTTAATATTCCTTTTTTCCCTATCAGTATGTGATTTCATGTCTAGGTATCAAACATTTAAAAACTATCATGGCTTTAAAATGTTTTTTCACTACTGTAGAACTATAATCCTCCTCCCCCTCACTGACTTTAAAATAGCTTTTTAAAATTCCTGTGTCTAGTTTTGTTTATAGCAGGCTAGTTAACTGTCTGGCAAAAAAACCTATTTTCATATGGCTTTCAGCAATGCAATCATACCATTTTAGATGTTGGTAGTTTTTTCTTATTTGCAATTTTTGTTCTTCTAATTGCTTTATCTTATGTAATCATTAAGTTATTTTAAATAATAATAGTAGTTACAGCTGCCAGATTCTTTTAGCTAAAGTTTTATTATTGCCATTTTTCCTTTTACTGAGTTCAGCTTTTTTTGTTTGTTTGTTTTTAGATTCCACTTATATGTAAGATCACTAGTGTAATGTTAAAAAACAGTAGTGGGTATAGTTTTCTTTTTACTGACTTAGGTTGGTGTTTCACTGGTAACTGTGATACTGTCTTTGTGCTTAAATATACCATTTTGATGAGGAGTGAGAGGATTCACCAGAGACAGAGTAGGGAGCAGAACAGGTGGATCTACTGAAATACACTGCTGAGGGGAGCAATAGGCGACACAGGAGAGGTCATGTGGGTCAGCTCCCTGGCTGCTTAAGATAGCTTGACAGAGCTGTGTCTTTAACACCTGCAGCACCAGGGAGGCTCGTGTTGTTCAATGGTGAACTATACATAATACATTTTTATTAATTATAGTCAGTGTGCTTTACATCAGAATTTATTCATCTTTTAACTTGAAGTTTGTACCCTTAGATCAGTATCTTCCTTTTCACCACTCTTTATCTTCTGATTACCACCATTCAGCTCTCTCTTGCTATGAATTAAATTTGTGTGTGTGTGTGTGTTTGTTTTTCCAGGGCATAAACACACACACACATGCACACACACACACACACCCTACATTTTGTTTATCCATTCATCTGTCATTGGATACTTAGATTATTTCCGTAACTTGTCTGTTTTGAATATTGGTACAATGAATATGGGAGTCCAAATACCACTTTCAGATAGTGATGTATTTTGATTGCATATGAAGAAATGAGATTGGTGATCATAGTGTAGTTCTGATTCTAATTTCTTGAGGACCTTCCAAACTTTATTTCAGAGTTTATTTCATAGAGTTCATAGATCTGCATTTCCCTGATGAATGGTGATATTGAACACCTTTTCATGTAGTTGTTGGCCATTTGTATATCTTCATCAAAAAATATGCAAGTCCTTTGCCCATTATTTATTAGGTTGTTTGTATTTTTGCTATTGAGTTATATGAGTTCCTTGCACATTTTGGCTATTAAACCTCTTCCTATTCCGCTCCCCCCACCCTGTTTACTCTCCCTCCCACCCAATGGATAGCAACTTTATTTTTCTCATCTCTTAGCCTTGGATTTCTGTCTCTACTTTTATTTTTATATATATTTTAATCCCCAACTACCTTCTCCTTTGGCTCTTTCTCCTTCCCTGCTCCCTCTTAGTCTCAGAAAATTCACTTTGATAAGTACCTGCTAGTTTATACTTATTTTGCTTTATTATTGCCTCTGCTTTGATTCCTTATTTTACTGACCTATGTGAAATGGTTCAGTAGTTCATCTTTGACTGATTTGCTCTATATAGTTCTCTAGTAGTTATTCTTTCTTACAGTTATTTTGTGAAGAGAAATGGAAATTGATAATTGTAAAATGCCTGTTACTGTGAGTCCATACTGAGTATTCAGTAATGCAGATGTTACTGTTAATAAAAAAGGGAGAGCATTTTTCTATTATAATTAACTGAGAATTTCCAGGGAATTCTTGTATGTCCCATGGTTCTTCTGGGACTCTGACCTTGTCCTCTGGGCCTTGATCAGATGACTGCTATGTCAGACCTGTGTAGGTTAAAACCTCTTATTATTGTACAAGTGACTTTTTCAAGAAGTAACTTTTTTCTTTGTCCTGTTTCCCAAAGCGTAGATGTAATCTAGGAATGACAGAGGGCATCACAGTGCAGAAAAAGAAAATAAAACCCAGTGCTGGATGGTGCATACCCTAAAATTCACAGGCCATTGCTTCTGCATGGGAGATTTTCTCTTGACCCTTTCCTGACCTCTTTTCTGCCCGTCTCCCTTAGCCTTGTTGCAGGGACTAGATCAGTTCTCCCACATTAGAGTTACTTTGCTCACATTCCTCTTTAGAGTCCAGGCCCACCTGCTTCCAGGCTAAGAGAGCGAAGAATACTATTGGTTTGTCAGAAAAGTCATGATGCATTTTTGCATAGAAAACAGAAAAAATATGTCATGACTTTTCTGACAATCTAATCGTTATTCCTTACCCCTTTTCAGGATCATTGACCCTGTGCTCATCAAATTTCTAATCACTTAGGGTCCCCCTGCCCTCCAGTGGCACAGCGGTTGAGCGCTGGGTTGCAAAGCTGCACGCAACCTCTGCAGCGCTGGTTTGATCCCTGGTTGCTCCCCGGCCACCAGAGGAGGATCCCACATGGTGCGCAGACCTCTCCTTCTGCCCACTGCTCCCCTCAGCAGTGTGCTTCGTCAGTCTGTTCTGCTCCCTGTTCTGGCTCTGGTGAATTCTCTCACCCTCCCATGCTTCTGACTGTACCCAGTGCTTGTATAAATAAATAAATCTGTTTAAAAAAATTTCTAATCACTTAAATTCCTTAAGTCATATTCCCACCCCTTATTACCATGCATGTTCTGGTAAGTGTACTGTATCTGCACAGTATTTCTCAGTATATTTCTAAAGTCTGGTTTATTCAGTCTGGTGTGTACTGTTGCTCTAGATTTTATTCAGGATATGTTTTCACTTGTCTCACTTTCTGTTTTAGCTTTTTGATACTGGCCAGTTTAAAAGGTGGGACTCACTGCATTTTCTGTTCTTGTTCAATAGGTAACTTTTGAACGGATCATATTCATACCTATATAAGGTACTTGTACATGCAGACACACAGAAATCATGATTTTCAGGTTATTTTTTTGTGAAACTAAAGGAGCTATCATTGTTGGGGCAAGGAAAAGCCACTTAAAAATGAACTGAAGTTTCTGCATTGGTTTGAAAGTCCAACAGATGCTTCTCCAGCTTCTGAAAGTGAAAGTGTATTATTGGGTACTCCATTAAAGGTGGGAAAGTCGACAAAACAAAGGAACTATAAGCATAGGTAAAGTTGACTTCTTCCTGTCAGCAGTGCTGGTCACATTAAATCCAAAGCAAAAGTATTTTTTCTTCATTATTGTCTTCATTATATTCTAATAATATAAAATATATTCTTGATAGAATGATGGATAACTTAAAACTGTCGAATAATCTCTTCTAAGAAAGGGTCTGAAGATATTCCTTACAAATATATCAAGTCTTTGTTTCAATTTTCAATTTATGAAATCATATGGTCATCTTAGTGTTGTCCAAATCATTTTTCAGTGTAAAAATTTTCTTGATTAATTTAAAAATAATGGTAGGTATGAAGCTCAGCTAGTTAAAAATATTCAATGAATACCTTCTTTTTCTATCTTAAACCAGTCCTTTTTTTCTTCTTAGTGAAGTTATTCAGGCTTTAATTTCACTCTCCATGGTTCTGAATAATTTTTTATATGTCTCCTATTCTTGAACCATACGATTCAATTTAAGCATACGATTTACCTGATTGTAGGGATTTATATATACATATACACACATATATGTATATATTTAATCTTATTAGCCTACTACAAATAAGAAACTCTACTGTTTTGTGCTTTAAAGACAAATCTGGTTAGGATGATATGTTGAGTTGAAAGATGGTATGTTTAGATTGCCTAGTTTGTATTCAGATTAGCAAAATGTAAAGATTAAGAAATAGTTTCTTGATTCTCCCCTCCCTACTCTGTACATTTGTGTTTGTGTACAATTATATAATCTTATGTGAAGATGTATTTCCGCATCATGTTGTGATTTCTAAAAATATGTTTATTTTGGCTTAGTTCTACCTGTTATTTAAATTCCATCTTAATTTTATTGATCACAGATACTAAACACATTTTACCTTATTTACCAAATGGATGTAGGATATATGTAGGCATTGTTTAAGAATTCAGCTTGTCTTTATGAAAGGTGCTGTGGTATTTGTCTAAGAACTTTGTGAGGTATTTCTTCTTAATAAGTAACTCTAATCCAGTAATAAAATTACAAATTTGTAATACTGTGTGTGGATTTGATGTGCAAGTGGAAACTATAGAATCTTCTCAGGGTTGACTGTGCTTTTATAAATGCCATGTACAAAGCATTTTAAAACAAATTTACCGTCTTCTTTCTAAAGAAATTAGAATCTGTAATATCCTGAAATTCTTTAAAAATTGTTTGAGAACTGCAGTTTGTTGAAATAAGAGACCAACAAATGGTGTCCAGTACATTAAAAAAATAAGAAATGGAACAGGTACTTTGATAAGTGTTCTGCCTGTTTTAACCTTGAATGCTATTATGGGACTGGCGGGGGTGGGCAGGAGGGGTGATACTATATCTGTTTCATTGGCTTAGGCTTTTTCATGCTCAGAGAAATCAATACTTTGAGGCATTGGATGACAGAGGAATCACTTCAGAATTAAAGGTAGCTGTCACACATTGTCATTGGTTGACTTTCGCCTGCTGTTGAGGTTTTTAAGCGTTCATTTTTCTGGTCCTCTTCAGGATTCTTTCTAAGAATTCTGTGGGGGAGAAAATATATATATCTATTTTTGAATATATATAGTTGGACTTTAAATCTGGGTTAAGAAATCAAGTGCAAAATCCTCCCAAAGTTAAATGTTGAAAATCACTTCTTCACTTGTCCTCAAGGTGATTTCCCTTTTAAATAATTTCTATGAGAAAGGTAATTTAATAGTGTAAGTGATTTTTAGACAACTCAGAAAGTAAGATAGTATACTTAAAATTGTTTTCCAGAAGGTATGTTTAGTAAATTAAAAATCTAATACTCTGTGTGTAGCCATGAAAAAGAAGGGAGGTATTAGTATTGTATGTCTTGGCATATATTAATGATGTATAGTATATCATAGGAACTACATAGGAACTACATCTTTTAACAGTGACTACTTCAGTTGAAAATAACTGACCAAATACAGAGGAAGTGGAATAGAGATACATCCTTGTAGTTCTTGTGGCACTACTTTTTGATTTATTTTTAAAAGCAAGTATGTGTCTTTAAAAAAAAAAAAGTTAAAAATATTTTAAAACCAAGACACTTAAATTGCTTAATTAAAATGTCACTAAATTAGAAGACTTACATAATGTTTAAAGATTTTTGTTTTAAAAATTTAACTGGAATTTATTATAGTTGGGAAGTTTACTTTTTATTTATTTAATCTTTTTGTTTCCTCTATGTACCATATAGAATGGAATCCTATGATGGTGGTTTTTTTTCTGTCTAGATTACTTCAATGGAGAGCATAATTTTCTCTAGGTCTCTCCATGTTATTTCAGATTTATTTTTATTTTACAGTAATACTTAGGCAAACTTCATGAAAATTAGCTTTATAATCTATTTATCATAAAACATCATATTTAAGCCTAAATCTAGAAACAAAATGCATTTAACTTTATTCATTACCTCCATTTCTTGAAATACTAAAAGTAGTTGTGATTAACCTTCCATGTGCATCTATTCAACACAAACCCTTTTACCACGTTAACTATTTTTCTGAATTTTATGTAATTACCTGTTTGCTTTTGCTTTTAATTACCCTTTTTTCCTAAGTGTGATTCTAAAAGCATTATGATTTCTTTCCCAGTATTTGAACTTCATATAACTGGAATAATAAAGTATGGGTTTTGGTTTGTCATTTTTAGGTCAGCATTATGTTTGTGAAATTTATTCCATTTGTTACATTTCTATTTCATTGAAAAATGCTGCATAATGTTCAGTTGTGTAAGTAGACCATTAGTTTTTCATGATCTTGCATTTTAGCCAGCAATAAGGTTGTTTCCAGTTTTTAGCTATTATGAATAATGCAGTTAGTTACAATCCATTCCCTAGTTTCTGTCATCTGAAGGAGTATAAGATTTGTATAATTTCTTTAATATTTTCTAATATATTATTTAAAGCTATACATTTTCCTTTAAATTCACTTTAACAGATTCCTGTAAATATCTTTCATTTTCCATGAGATTTCATCTTTGATCCATAAGTTATTTGGAGAATAATTGTTTAACTTCCAATTATTTGGGAATTTTTCATATTTTTTAGTATCCAGCTAAAGAATTAAAAGGACTCTAGATTACTTTTTTTTTTCTATATAACTTCCTCTTCTCTAATAGTGTGTCCTTCAAATTCTAGTAATCTAGCCTTCTCAATACATACCTTTAAACTTGTTTTACATGCAAAAGCTAGAGGAGAAACATATTTCTTAGCCCTGAAACATGTCCTGAGGATATCTGGGGAGTAGCATATTATCTTAGTATATTGATATAAAGGATGCTTAGGCAAGCATGGTAAGAGATAATATAGCAAATTACTGATTTAGATAAGTTCATAAGTTCTAACTAGCAAATTGGTCCTAATTGTTAAAAATTTTAGACACTCAGACTTTTTGGATAGTGGAGTATATAAGTATACTGAAATAAATTCTTTTATGAATATGGGATTGTTCATAAGAGTACAATTAGAAGATTATTTGAAGAAATGATTTGTGAACTAGTAAAGATCTGTATTAGGGCAATGATAAGGGTGATAAAAGGTTTTCATTAAAATGGACTGATATGATATAAAATGAGAGAAATTGATAAATTGTTGATGACCAAAATAGAAAATCTTGCCTTTTGAAGTATAAGCTTGTTTGGAATAAAGATGGTAGATTCAGTTCTTTTAAATTTTTGATTTTAAGTGCTTCTGGGATGATTGGCGATTTTCCTATAGATAAGAACTGTGGGCTCAGAGGTTAGGGAACCAGCTGGATTGCATGAGAATTTGAAAGCTAGATCTAAATTGGTAATAGTAGGTGATGTGGGAATGGATGCTATATTGACAAGGGACAGTGGATAAAGTTTGGCTAAATGCCAATTTTTTGTAATGAGGATAATAAAGGAAAATATCTGACCAATAAGGAAGGTGGTCAGAGTGACGACAGGAGGATACAGGATACAAAAGGATACAGAGGATACAAACTTGATTTGAAGTTTGTGCTTGTGAGCTTGCATGAAGGGGACACATAGTCAAGTCAGAGACAAAGTATCTGGAAGGAAAGGTTAAATGTGATTCATATTTATTTCTTCAATTACATTTAAAGAGCTAGAATAATCACTTGAGTTCTAAATGGACAGTCTAAATTGTTTTTTCTTTAGTTATTACTTTCTCTTTTTAATACAAGTAAATGAATTTCTTTTAAGAAGGAAATTTATCTCATTTATTAATTTTATGGAACTAAATCTTACCTTTTTTTTAAGACTTATGCATATAATAATGGGGGTCAAGACTTATTTAGGCATATAAGAATGGGGTACATTGGGTGAGTGAATTCACCAGAGACACAGTGGGGAACAAAACAGACAGATTGACTGTTCTGAGCAGCAGGAGAGTCAGAAGAGGTCTGCTGCATCATGTGGGTTGCTCCCTGGCAGGGGATTGAACTCATGCTGCATTGGCTGAGGATAGCTTCATAGGTTGCATCTTAACCCCTTGTGCCGCCAGGGAGGCCCTAAATCTTAGCTTTTTTAAAAATCATAATAAAGCCCATTTGAAATGTTTGTTCTCTCTTAACTTTTTTCTTTGTAAATTCAGGTAGTTTTGTAAACCCAGTATTGTGTGTTATATTGCCTGCTTCTTGTGTGGCTTAAAAAAGGAAAACAAAAAATGTTGTAAGTTGCATGAAAATTTTACACCTGGGCCTTCCTGGTGGCACAGGGGGTTAAGTCTCAGCACTATGAAGCTATCAACAGCCACTGCAGCATGAGTTCGATTCCTGGCCAGGGAGCTATCCACATGCTGTGGCAGTCCTTTCCTGTCTTGCCTGCTACTCTCCTCAGCAGTGTATTTCAATCAGTCTGTGTGTTCTGTTTCCCGCTCTGTCTCTGGTGAATCCTTCCCTGCTCACCTCTGGCCTACACCCCAGCTAGCTCTCGTATGCATAAATAAATAAAATAAAAAGAAAATTTTAGACCTGGCCTTTTAAAAAATTTTGTAGATGGTACATTTTTAGCAGGGTCTCTGGGTGGAATCTATACTCAAACTTCAGACATGCATACCTACCACCAAAATGTAGCATGTGTTTCATCATGAAGCAAATACTCTTCATGTGTTCTTGACTTTGAATGATATGTTATACACAGAATATATTATTGGTTTTTAATAAGAACATGTTTCAACTACATTTAAAGTGTATTTAAAAATACATACAAACTCATTACAGCTTTACAAAATATTCTTGTTTGGTTTCCTTTTATCATGTTTTAAGGTCAGATGTGACTCTAATGTTCTACAATGAGACAGAGATTGATAATCGGGAAAGAATAGCCCTTTAATGTGATTTATACCTATAGATTTTATGTCAGATATGAAAAGTTGCTGTTTAAATTGTAAAGGAGGATCCATTAAAGACCACTTTAAACCATTTTGCTATTTAGCTTACCTTGGACTCTTCTTTTTAGAATTATGCTTTTTCAAGCAAACTTTGAATAGTTTATCAAATGTTAATAAAATATAATTTGATAATGTTTAATTATTCTAATATAATAAAAGTAATGTTTCTTGGATAATTTTAGTACTACTTAATATGAAAGCTTATGTCATTTCAGGGAGTATATGAGCCAGTATTAATTTCCATCAATAATTTAAGTTTCCTGTCCTTAAAGGAGGTTAGACAATGGCAGGTTATGGATATAGTAGGAAATGTTAAAAGTATAAAAATTCCACAATGTCTGTCATTTTGTCCTGTTGGTTTGAGTACATGGGTCAGATATGAAGGAACCAACCTATTGAATACTATATCTAGTTCTTGAATGAATCTCTAAAAATACTATTTAGCAGTTGACATTATTATTACAAGTATTCCTTAGTTACCTTCTGTTAAACTGCTGCCTCTCCAATACATTTTAGTCACATTTTCTTTTGTTTGTTCCAGCATATTTTTCATAAAATGAGCTGTCCTGTGGCTTGACTGATGTTTAAAGAATATAGTTTGACACTTGCCTTTAACTTCTTATAAATTAATCTCATTCCTCTCATCACTTTTCTTTTTTTCCTATGAGAAATAGTTTGCCTTCACCAGTGCATAGAAACAACCCTCTCAGAGGGCACCTCAGATCTTACAATCTGATTCTTAGAGTTAATGTAAACCTTTCATTTTACAGACAAGCACATTTAGACCTAGAGAGGTAAAGTGAGTTAGTTGCCCAAGACAGGAGATAATACCAAGGGTGATCCTTTAATTTGGGATTTTTTTTTGCTTTCCAAATTGCTTTTTCATATATATTCTGTTTATATATATATATATATATATATATATATATATATACTATTATTCTTAGTGGCTTCATTTTAAATACTCATTCTGTAGTCCTTTATTTCTTCAATCTATTACTTTTCCCACCTACACTTGGGTCGAACTGTATTTCTTCTCTCCAGATTGATGCATATTTTCATGCCTTTGCTTCAAGATTGTCTTTATTTCTACCCAAGAATAATTGATCTTCTCAATGTCTTCCATTTTTTTTCTTTTCATAGCATTTGTTTGTTCATCTGTATCCATTTTCTCAAATCTCTTTATTTAAAACCATTTTTAGCCTCAGTGATTTAAAGTTAATGATGTATTTTTTTATTTTCACTTTCCTTTTCCTAATCTAGACAGATCGGTGTTTCTCCATGACAGAAGCTATAATGATAACTCAATCTTTGATACCTCTCACCCAGTGTTTTACACAGTTTGATTTGATTCCTTATGCGTTTAAATAAATGCCAACAATATCAGTTGCATTGCTTTTAGTGTCAGGAACAAAAAAACACCATTCCTATTGGCATATAAGCCAGTCTAAAAAATGTCTTACAGAAAGTCTAAAGGTAGGTTGGTCTTTAAGATTTTAAATATTCAGAAGTTTATTTAAAGAGATTAAGATCTATATTTAGGTAATTCTCATACCTCTCCATTCTTTGTGTTTTGGCATCATCCTTAGCTGTCTTCCTGTATGTTAGAGAAAGAGTTTTTGGCACTCAGGGAATTATGTACTTCATCTTTTACTCCCTAAGTTGAAGGAAGAAATTGTGTGACAAACTTCTTTAGCTTTCCTCTCAATGGCACCGTTTAATTCAAGTACATTTCCTAAGTCAGTTGATAATTTTTGGTATCATTATTTTCCACACTGGTTTATGACAGTTAGGGCCTTTTCTTGCTAGGGCAGTACTGGAGATAGTATGTGACAAACTACTATGCAGTAGGAAAGACAGGCAGTTAAAATGTGTATCCCACTAGTAATTATCCTAAATACTAATATTTGTATGAACTTTGTTACCTAAACAGTTTGTGTATACATGTGTATCAATATGTGAGCTTTCATTTGGAGGCAATGGATGTAGTCCAATAGATTTTGTGCATATAATTTAGGATCAAGCTTATAGTAATCTTTGTTTTTTTATTTTAAGCAATGAATTAACTAGGAAATATAGCATCATAGAAAATGATACCACTGCAATCAGAATTCCTAAAAGAAAAACTGAAGCACTTTGGAAATAGGCAATTATTTTGTGTCTGATTATTGCTAAAGAATCCTAAATTTCTTGGGCATAATTGGTGATGTGTAAGGCGGCACTTTTCAAATTTTAATGTACAGATCACTTGGGGATCTTATTAAAATTCAGATTCTGATTTAGTTGTTGTGGAGTGTGACCTGAAATTCTGTATTTTTTGTAAGTTGAAAGATAGACTTAGTGCTGTTGGCTCATTTTGCAGAGCTAGGGCTTAAAAGACCAAACTGTTTTTTTTTTTTTCATCTTCTAAAGGTACTGAGAACTAACTCAGTTTATTATTGCAGGCTACCATTTTCTTTTAATTTTTAAAAATATTTTTATTAATATTGGTTTACATCATTGTTCCCATTATAGAAGTGTCGGGTTCCCCTCTCCAGGCATTTTTGCCATAGTGCACACCCACTGACAAAGCATATGTAATCTATACTGTAGACCCATGAATTACATTGTCTTTTTTTTTCTGGACCTTTGCAGAGGCCTCATAATAGGTCTCCTTGCTTAACTTCTGTTGTCCCACTGCAGTAAGTTCTCTAAATGCCAGATGTAGTGATCATGTAAATTTACAAGTCGACCACATCACCCCACTGCTTAAAACTTTCCATTGGTATTCCATTGCTTTAAAATAAAAGCTAAAATTCTTACCATAAATACACAGTACTAATTGATGCATCTGCCTACCTCTCCAAACTTATTTTATACCCTTTTCTTTTCCACTATTACTAAAGTTATTTGCTGTTGCCCCTTAATGCTGCTTGTAATGTGGGCCTCTGCATCTTCACGTTTACTGCTTAATAAATATTAACAGCTTCTGAGTTATTTTATGAATGGTTTTTAAAAAAAGTTCTTGGGGGATGTTGTACTGACAGTTCACTACATTTCAGTCATTTCAATTAGGGAAGAATATAAAATCAACTAAAATTTTGGTTGGTTCAATTTATTTTAGAGATTATTTCATAACACCTTTTAAAGTTTTCCCCCATAGTTTTATAGTTTTAATGATTTTTTTTTCTTCCCAAGTCACTGTGTGCTCAGTATTCTGCTGACAAACGAGACGATGAGAAGATGTGTGATCATTTGATAAGAGCAGCTAAATATCGAGACCATGTGACAGCAACTCAGCTAATCCAGAAGATTATCAACATCCTCACAGACAAGCATGGAGCCTGGGGAAATTCTGCAGTGAGGTAAAGAGAGACCTTTAGGATTTAGCCACTGATTTTTCTACAGAATGCTTAGGTTTAGATAAATGGATTTGGATATGATAAAGGCCAGATAAAGAACAGAGTAATTTAATTTTTTATTTTATTATCTTCTATGAACTTAGCAAAGGAGGAGAGGAAAATCTATATGGGTACAGTTATATTTCAGTTCTCTCAACTACTTTTAAATGAGTATTTGCACATTTTGAAGTGAACTGTTAAGGAAAGTAGTTAATGTAAGCTACTTTCTTGGGTAGACCATAGCTGAGTCTATACAAATACAGTATTTTAAGAAACTGTTCCCTAGGGCCTCCCCGGTGGCGCAGCGGTTGAGCGCACTGGGTTGAGAAGCTGCCCGCAGCTTCTGCAGCGCCAGTTCGATCCCCGGCTGCTCCCCGGCCACCAGAGGAGGGTCCCACATGGCGCGCAGACCTCTCCTGCTGCCCGCTGCTCCCCTCAGCAGTGTACTTCGGTCCTTCTGCCTGCTCTGCTCCCCGCTCTGGCTCTGGTGAATTCTCTCACCTTCCCGCGCTTCTGACTATACCCAGTGCTTGTATAAATAAATAAATAAATCTTAAAACAAAACAAAACAAAACAAAAAACTGTTACCTATTTTACACTTTTTAGTTTTAACACATAAATTTGAAAACATTTTAGTTTATTCAATATATCCTCTGTCTTTTTAGGGTTACCAAACAGAATGCAGTGATTTTGGTGTAATAAAGTATCTCAGAGAATTAAATGAACTGTGAAATGTATTTATGTAGAAATAATTATTGTTTCTGTAATAGAGTCGTTCAAATGCATCAACTCTATTATTCTGTACAGCCTGAAACAAAGTAAATTCTGAAGTTTTATTATTTCCCAAAATCTACAGAACAAAATATTTTTTACTTTTCCCCCACAAATGTAGAACTGTGAACTTTAAAGTGTGTTCATTTTTAATTAAAGCAACAACGAAGAATGTCCCATTGAGGGGAAAATTAATATTGGTGAATGGACATCTTTTGCTTTGTAATTTTCAAAACTTTACTTAGATTTCATGAAAAAAATATTGTAGGAAAGAAAATGGACTTTGTTCTAAATTTTCTTGTACCATTTTATTTTGTTTTGTGTTACATTCAACTCTTATTTAGAACACTTCATTGCTCCCTAGTGCTTTTATTACATTTATATTAAAATAGAACTTTTTATTATTAATTACTAGCAAAGCCAATTTGTACACTTTGGTGCTCCTATTTAGGTGACTGGTAGGAAAATATAGTTGATAAAATGTATGCAACCTTACCATTCTTTGACAGTGGTTAAGGATT